>NC_090927.1:529977090-530278455 GCF_040938575.1 Ambystoma mexicanum
GGTCGAGGAGCCACAGCCTGGCTCCTCTATCTATTCCAGGCTCTCCCAGTAGCCATACCTAAAGGTTTTTCTGTAGACTACCAAAAGCTCACCAGTAACTTTATTTGGACAAGCAAGACGCCCAGGATCAGTCGCAACCTTTTCATAGCACCCAAGAAGGAAGGATGGCTGGCTCTCTCGAATTTCCAACTCTATTACGAAGTTGCCCAAATACCGATTATTAGGGAGTGGTTTACCGGGAATTATGAAAAGCTATGGGTGGGTATAATAATAATAATAATTTAGCATTTATATAGCGCTACGAACCCTTAGGTATCTGAGCGCTGCTTATTATTACCCACGGTGTGTGGTGCTCATTTATCGACCTCGGAAGGATGAAACGCTGAGTTTGGCGCTGCCGGGATTCGAACCTGCGTTCGCAGGCTCTGCACTGATGTCAAAGCGAGCGCTCTACTCGCTGTGCCACTTGACCGGCTTAGGTATGGACCTGGCTGTCGCCTGAAATGAATAAAAGGACGTCCTCTGGCTCCCGAAGCCAGACAGACATCAGCATATGTATCTGAGCTCCTTCACAAAATAGGTGATGGATACCTGGAACAAACTAGCTAAGAAATATGGCATCACTTTTCTCTCCCCCTTCACATATTCCTCAATAAGGGATTCTCTTCTGGCATGGAGCAGGGAGTGCTCCACAGGTGGCAGAAGGGGGGGTACTAAATACTACGAGACATGTACTAGGGTCAATCAATCCATTCCTTTGTAGAGTGCAAAATTAGATTTGGTATAGACAAAAGGGAGAGGCTAAAATACTTTCAGATTAGGCATTGGCTAACAAGCTGGGTGGTTAAAACTGCAGCCCTCCATTCTCTCACATCATTAGAAAAGTACATCACCACCCAGGACAGGTCTAGGGGACTGATCACGTGCCTGTTAAGATACTGCATGAGGCTAACACTCAGAAGAAGCGGCCGTACATGGAGCAATGGGAAAAAACCCTGGGAAGAGTGGGAGAAGTGGTGGAGAAACGTCCCCAAACTGGCAAAGTCCACGCAGCTACAAGAGTGTGGTACAAGATTATTTACAGATCCAAATCTTCACATGTTTACTGGAGGAGGTTCAAGGGGACGGGATCCTGGTCCCATGTTTGGTGGAGATGCCCAAGAAAGAAGCCCTTATGGAGGGAGATTCAAGAACCACAGGAGGGAGATTCAAGAACCATAGGTCCAGGTGTTTGGAGGAGACTCGAAACCCTGGAAACGGTTTTGTTGTTGAAAGGGGCGGGAGTCCTGACCCACCAAGACTGGATCTGGAAAGTATGGGACTTTGTGGCCCTTGAATGGGCATTGTTTGCAGTAAATTATGAGTTACCTCGCTTTGCTAACGATTGGAGAGAGGTATTAACATTTCTTAGGCAAGACAATAGAGCGCAATACCTTCGACAGAGTGGTCCGGCACCGTGTGGGTGCTCATTTGAGGGTCTCTGTGGGGTAACAGTGGATACATTTCATCCGAGCCCGGCGGAGGGAGACCAATAGAAGGGGACCTGGAGTGAATCGAAAATCACCCAAAAAGCTGTACATGAGAATCCTGAGGAGAATGTTTGTTAGTTGCATCAGGCCCTCTGAAGTAAGAGATTTTGAATGGCAAAGAGTTTGGTACTGAAGGCCCTGATACTGAGATTTGAACTGCATAGTCGTGCTAGAGAAACCAAATGCTATGCTAAGCTCGAGTGTGCGCCTTGTCCGTGCTGAAAACGTGGGGAAGGGTAGCCAACAGCTTGAATATCCTGACATATCATTTCTTGAACACTTTTCTTGTGCATAACATTGTTTCCAACACTATTTGTAGTTAGAAGTAAGGATTGGCAATAGGTTTATTAGTATAGGCCCTTTTATTTTGAGAAGACACCACTAGGACTGCGTTGTTATTTGATGGTTGTAGCTTGCTCCCATCTTTAGATTTAGGATTAGATGGGTGTTTTTCAAAGCCAGTTGAAGTTCAAACACTCTTGAACTGTGATCACTTGTGCTGGTCTTACTGTTGGACACCATGCCTTCCTACAGTACCCAAAATCTTTAACACGTTGAGTTCCCTCCTGGTTGTTTTTTGTTCTGCCATCAGGGAGCCTGAAGAGAATGCGTGTGTGTGCACAGAAGGATAGAAAGGTGTAAGAGGTCCATTTTCCTTCAACTCCAAAAGGGGGGGAAGGGTGGTGTAAGGGAGGCATGGTATCACATGTATGACACTGACTGTTAGGCAAAATCACATGCAGTACCCTTGGGGAACACTACATGCAATTAAGATTACAAGTGTCAGTACAATTTCACCTTTGGTACAAACCTGTACTACACAGTTATGTGGTAGCAGTGGCTGAGCAGCCAGACTTATCTCAAGAGTTGAGCAAGCAATAGAACAAGTTACACAAAGGACCCACCAATACAGCAATATAAATACACACAGATTTAAGGTTTCTTAGTAAAAGAATAGACATTTATTTACTCTGTCAGTTCGAAAACATTACACTAGCATAAGCAGTTCAATATCGCACACTAATAAACCACAAAAATCCAACCGGTAAGTAAATGAACAAGTTTAGCTCCAAAATGAAGTGAGAGCAAAATAGCACTTCAGATACTCAATAAAGGGGGAAAAAGACAAGGTTATAAGAATAGACAAAATAGACAGCCCAAATACTTTCATAGGCAGGGCAAAGGGTTTCAGTTAAATACAACCAGCAATTCTTCTCAATAGGCCTGGGCCAAAGTCAATGGTTCAGAGTCAGATAGCACAGGTCTAGTAAGTAACGGTTAAGTCTTTGCCACAGATTTTTAAAGGATTTGGCTAGGCGAAATGTTTGACAAATGTTTAGGGAAGGACCCGCCTTCGTAGTTGAGGAAAGTTTCACGCACTTTCTCGATGGCCGAAAATATTTCCAGACAGTGTTTGCACAGTACCATGTCAATGAAGAAAGCTGTAGCTGAGGCAGTTGTTCCTGGCAGTTCCTGCAGGTCTCGCTGTTCCTGTGCTTCAGTCATGGGGACTAGAAGGAGGACATGGAACAAGTTACTTACCTGTAACTGTTGTTCTCCAGCATGGGTCTGGCATGGATTCACATGCTCATGAATATTCCCCGTCGTCAGGCTGGGAATCCTCGGTAAAGAAAAAACCAGTATCAGTTTCGTTTCTGATCTGTCTTTCGTAGTAATAACCAATCACTGGTCTCTGCGTCATACTGACCACAGCCAATGACTGCCCTCTACCTAAGCCCCGCCTCTGGCAGCCATCTTCAGATTTGGAAGCACGTGAAGTGGCAGTATGACCAAGTGAAGAGCCGCAGAGGGGTAGGCGGGAGGGTTCGCATGTGAATCCATGCCAGACCCATGCTGGAGAACAACAGTTACAGGTAAGTAACTTGTTCCTTCTCCAGCATGGGGTCTGGCATGGATTCACATGCTCATGAATAAAGAATACATAGCAGTACACACATGCACAACCACGGGAGGTGGCAAAGGCTCAACATTAAGCATCACATCAACTCAACATCAAGCATCTTACCTCCTCACCAGGCTCACCTCAGGCGAACAGGTTGCGCAGCACTGCTTGGCCGACCCTGGACTCCTCCCTGGAATCCCGGTCGACGCAGTAGAATTTCGTGAAGGTGTGCGTCGACCTCCACGTAGCAGCCCTGCATATGTCCAGCAGGGGCACACCAGATAGGAACGCCGTGGTAGCTGCGATCGCTCTGGTGGAATGGGCTCTCGGACGGCCAGGCAGCGGTCGGTTTGCCAACCGGTGACAGCACATGATACAGCCGGAGAGCCATCTGGAGATGGAAGCCTTCGAGAGAGCCTTCCCCTGATTGACAGGTCCAAAGTTCACAAAGAGTTGTGACGTCTTCCGAAAACCCTTCGTGCGGTCCACGTAGAACTTCAGCGCTCTAGCTACATCCAGCGAGTGCAAAGTCCTCTCAGCCGGCGACGAAGGCGACGGGAAGAACACAGGTAACACCAAGGGTTCGTTGAGATGGAAGTCCGACGGTACCTTGGGCATGAAGGAGGGGTGCGTCCTGAGCACTACCCTCGTGTCGTGGAAAGTCAAGTACGGGGCCTTGCAGGAAAGGGCCTGGATCTCTCCCACTCGTCGTGCGGAGGTGATGGCCACAAGAAAAGCTGTTTTCCACGATAGAAACTTCAACGGGGCCGAGTGCAGAGGCTCGAACGGAGGTCCCATGAGCTTGGTCAGCACCACGTTGAGCTCCCACGCCGGGGCCGGAGCCTTCACCGGCGGGAACGATCTGAACAGTCCCTTCATGAACTCTTTCACCAGACGATGAGACCACAAGGACGTCCGCCCCGTGGTTCTGGTGTATCGGGAGATCGCAGCAAGATGAATCTTGATGGACGCGTGTGCCAGACCAGCTTTGGCCAGCGTCAGCAGGTACGGCAGTACTTGGGGAGCCGTAATCCGTAGAGGGTTAATCTTCTGTGCGCGGCACCAGACAGAGAACCTCTTCCATTTGTGTCCGTAGCATTTAAGAGTCGAGGACGCCCTGGCCTTTGCAAGAACCTCTCTGCAATCGGCCGGTATGTCGTATCCTCCAAACTCTAGCGCTGCAGGAGCCAGGCCTGCCAGTTCAGCGACTTCGGGTCGTGGTGGAGGATGGCGCCTCCTTCCCTGGAGAGTAGATCCGCGTCCGCCGGCAGCTTGATCGGCGGGAACGCTGACAAGTCCAGCAAGTCCGGGAACCATATCTGCCTCGGCCACGCAGGTGCGACGAGGATCATCCTGCACCGTGACCTCTTGAGCTGGTTGATGAGCCGGATTAGCAGAGGCAAAGGAGGGAACGCGTAGAGGAACAGGCCCTCCCAGGGGAACGAGAAAGCATCGCCCATGCTCCTCGTCTGGGGAAACCTGCTGGCGAACCTCCGGCACTTGGTGTTTGTCGCCGTCGCGAACAGGTCGATCTGGGGTGTGCCCCACCGTCGGAAGAGGCGATCCACCAGATCCTGCCGTAGTTCCCACTCGTGGCACGAGCGCAGCTCCCTGCTGAGTGAGTCGGCGATGGTGTTTTTTATCCCTGCCAGATGAAACGGCACCAGAAAAATCCCTTGGGCGACGGCCCAATGCCACAGGTCCTGCGCCTCCTTGGACAGCGCTGGGGACCTGGTTCCGCCCTGTTTCCTGATGTAAAACATGGTGGTGGTGTGGTCGGTGAAGATCCTCACCACCTTGCCCCTGAGGGACGGAAGGAAGGACCTGAGGGCCCAAAACACTGCACGGAGCTCCAGGATGTTGATATGCAGGGACTTCTCCGTCGGGAGCCAGAGTCCCCTTGCGTGCAGATTTCCGGTGTGCGCTCCCCACCCTTCCAGGGAGGCATCCGTGGTCACAGTCTCCTGGTGGGCTGGGGCCTGGAAGTCCATGCCCGCCGTCAGATGCGCGCGGGTGCCCCACCACCGTATAGCTCGTCGGAAGCTCTCGTCGAGCTTGATCCTTTCCTCGAAGCTGCCCGTCGTCTGGATCCAGCGCGCATCCAGGAATTCTTGCAACGGGCGCATCCGGAGCCTGCACATGGGAATGAGGTAGATGCAGGAAGACATCATCCCGAGGAGGGACTTGATGGACCTCACTTTGGCCACGTCGGCCACCAACATCCGTTGCACCTTGCCCAAGATGGTCCTGGTCCTCTCCTCCGACGGGGAGGCCAGAAGGGACACTGTGTCGAGCCTCGCTCCCAGAAACAGTGCGACTTGCGCGGGCACCAGGTGGGATTTGGCGTAGTTCACGGAGAATCCCAGGTCCGTGAGGAGTTGGACGGTCCTTGCCGTGTGGACCACGGCGAGCTCCCTCGTCTTGGCGCGGATGAGCCAGTCGTCCAGGTAGGGGTAGACGTGAATCCCCTCGCGGCGCAGCTGCGCCGCCACCGGTGCGAGGCACTTGGTGAATACCCTGGGTGCCGACCGTAGTCCGAAGGGAAGGGCTTTGAACTGGTAATGACGCCCTTGGACCACGAACCTGAGGAATTTCCGGTGCCCCTTTAGGATGGGAATGTGGAAGTAGGCATCCTCCAAATCCAACGACGATAGGAAGTCTCCTTCCTCCAGCTGACCGAGGACGTGCTGGAGGGTGACCATCCGGAACTTCTGCGCCTTGATGAACTTGTTCAGACGTCGCAGGTCTAGGATGGGGCGCCATCCTCCCGTCTTCTTCTTCACGAGGAAGTATCTCGAGTAGACTCCGGAGCCCCGAAGCCTCTTTGGGACGAGCTCGATGGCGCCCTTCCTGAGCATCGCCTTTACCTCCAGGAGAAGTTGAGGGGCGTGAAGTTCTTTCCTGGCCACGGGGGGAACGCGCGGGCACCTTCTTTGAAACTCGAGCGCGTGGCCCCGGGCCAGGGCGTCCAGCACCCAACGGTCGGTGGAGATGGACTCCCACACGCTGACGAAGCCCGCCAGCCGGCCTCCCACCGGGGTGCTTCGGTGGGGGCCCGACCCCACGGCCAGTTCAATCCTGCTTGGACGCGGCCTTGCCGCCTTGACCTCCTTGGCGACGACGGCGGGGTCCGCTAGACTTGCCTCGTCCTCTGTAGGCCTCTTGCGACGACGAGCGGGCCGCTTGACGGTAGGAAGCGAAACCGCCGCCGGAACCTTTGGAGGCGCCCTTGCCTCCGCTGCTCCGAAAGGGCGTCCGTCGTTGCTGCAGAACTCCAAGGGCCCGGGCCGTCTCAGTATCCGCCTTGATGGCCTGAAGGGAATCGTCCACTGTCTTCCCAAACAGATTGTTCCCGTCGAAGGGCATGTCCAGGACTCTGGTCTGGACGTCCTGCCGGAAGTCCGTAGCTTTGAGCCATCCACGACGTCGAAGGCAAACGCCGTTGCCCAGCTGGCGGAACCCAGTGTCGGCGATGTCCGTCGCCACGGTGATGGCGTGGTCCGAGGCCACCTCACCTTCCTGCAGGATCTCCAGGGCCTCCGCCCTCTTGTCGTCCGGCAGAAAATCCAGCAGGGGAGCTATCTTGTACCAGAGCTCCCTGTCGTAGCGAGCCACGATAGCCAAGGCGTTGGCCGCTTTAATCGTCGTCGCTGCCGACGAGATGACTCTACGTCCCATAGCATCCAATTTCCTTCCCTCGCCGTCCGGCGGGGAAGTCGATGTGGAGGCCGCACCCCCCCCCGCTTTCTTCCTGGCTGCCGCGGAGACGACGGAATCCGGGGTAGGCTGCGCCCGGAGGCACAGGGGGGCCGTGTCCGGGACCCGGTACTTTTTCTCGTACCGGTCTCTTCTAGCTGGCGTCGTGGAAGGGTTCTTGAGGAGGGAAAGGCCCTCATCCCAAATGTCGTCCAACAGAGGCACTGCGAGGACCGTCTTCCTCTTGGCCTCGCGCCGCTGATAAAGGAAGCCTTCCTTTTTCTTCTCCTCAGGGCAGAGTTGGAAAAGCTCGGAAGCCCTGGAGATCATGGAGTGGAAAGATCCGATCTCGTCGGGCGGAGAAGCCCTGGCGGGAGGCGACGACGGAAAATCCTCGTCGTATGCCTCGTCGTCCGTACTCGTCGCTGCCGTGTCAGTCCCCGTATCATCCCCTCGGGTGGACGGGGAGGAGGGCTGGACGGGGCGCGACGGTTGAAAAGGAGGTGGTGGATGGATCCTTCTTTTCTTGGTAGGGGGGACACCAGAAGGTCCCGGTTCTGGATCCCCCGACGGGAGAGGTTCCTCCGTCGGTAACGGTAGCCTTGTCCTTATCTCGGAGCATAAGGACTGTATGGCCAACAAAATGGCCGCCGAGTTGTCTTGCGGCGCTGGCAGAGGGGAATCCGACGGGCGAGCAGGGGCCCCGTCGGTATCCTCGACGATGTCGTCGTCGTCACCTGCGTCGGGGTCCATTCCGACGGGCTGGCCTTCTTCCACGCCTAGGCCGTGGCTTAAGACCTCGATCAGCTCCTCTTCTGAGGTTGAGGCCGAATCTACGACGACGCCCTGCCCCCCCTTCTTCCCCACGGAGGGTTTCACGGGGGTCCTATCGATGGGCACAAAAGAAGACTCCCTCCGAGGAGGCAGGGAGATTCTGGGCCCCGAGGTCGCCACCACTGGTGTAGCCTCCACAGGCTGAGCCAGGGCCGCCGCGACCGTTTCGATAGAGGGCTTGGTCGGATGGATCAAGGCCTTCACCACCTTAGGTGCGCTCACCGCCTTATCCTTGAGGGAGGGGGCACTGCCACGCTCCTCCTCTGCCTTAGAGCTCGACCGGGGCCTCTCCAGGAGCTTCGCCGGGTGCTCGGCCTTCCTCTTACCCGACCCAGAGCGTTGGCTCGTGGTTGATGGTGCCGGGGAGGGTGCGCCCTGCCTGGCGCCCGTAGAGCCCGACCGTTCGGCGCTCCCGGTGCCAGCGGACTCGCGGTGCTTAGCCTTATGTTGGGCCCCCGTCGCCGGGGCGCCCTCAAAGGTCTTAGAAGACCGCTCGGATTTCTTCTTCTTCTCGCCAGACGGGCTCTTACCCTCCAGCCAGTTGGCGAGACATTGATGGCGGTCCTTCATGGTCCGTTCCGACATGTTGCCGCAAAACGCACAGTCCTTCTCCACGTGCGTCTTGTCCTCATGAAGGCAGTAAAGGCAGAAAGAGTGTTCGTCCTCCTTAAAGACGTTCTGCAGCTGGCATCCAGGGCAGACCCTGAACAGCTTTCCGGGCGTCGAGCTTCCCTTCTCCTGGGCCATCTCCGAGACCGGGCCTGAGAAGCTTCTGGAGTCCTCCGAAGTGTAGCTCGACGAAATCTTCACCCTTGAGGGGCACAGACGAATCCGACACGGGTCCCCGTTGATCGGATGTAGGATCGGTGGAGCTTGAGGCTCTTTTGACCGAAAGAATCGAAGTTTTTTGTGAAAAAGCGCGAAAAATAGCACTAACGCTCGAGAGCAATAGCACGAGGATCCCAACACATGAACGTGCGGTAAAAATCTGAAGATGGCTGCCAGAGGCGGGGCTTAGGTAGAGGGCAGTCATTGGCTGTGGTCAGTATGACGCAGAGACCAGTGATTGGTTATTACTACGAAAGACAGATCAGAAACGAAACTGATACTGGTTTTTTCTTTACCGAGGATTCCCAGCCTGACGACGGGGAATATTCATGAGCATGTGAATCCATGCCAGACCCCATGCTGGAGAACGGGAGGTTCCTGCACTGCCCAGGGAAGAGGCCACAAGCTGTAGCAAGACGTCGGCTTAAGGTGCGAGTGCCTTAAAGTCTACAAGCTGGTTTCCTTCCCTCTGGCTATCCGGTTTTCAATAGCACTCTGATGAAAATTCGACCAGATGGGGATGGTGTCCAGGTGGCTTGTGAGTTGGTTGGTCCCACCAAACTCAAGGGAAGAAAGTTAACCTTGAAGGGCTTATCTGTCGTCAGAGTTTCAGGCAATTCGGACCTGCAACAGGGCTTCACCGGTCATCCAGGAGTTGCAGCAATCTTCTTCCTTCCTCTCGTTCCAGTGGTCGACTCTGCTTTCCAAGTCCCAGAGAGCTGCTTTTAAACAGTTTTCCCCCATTGATTCCAGCCTGGCTGTCACTCACACAGTAGGGTGGCTGTCCTTGCCAGACAGCCAGCCGGCCGATCACGCCAGAGTGCATTCAGGGCTCCTAGGAGACTAAGCACAGGGCATTTCAGGCACCTCCCTCACATCCTGTCAACCCCAGACACCCTGGCGCCAGAGGAGGGCTTCAGCACTGAAGCCCAGCAAAGGCCAACGAACAAAGGGACCAAACCTGGTTTGGCGTGCAGAGAAAAACACAAGAAGGACCTTTCCTAAAAGAAATGGTGAAAAAAGTCGACCGGAGTCTGTTTTTACGGATAGGTCTTGGGCGCCATAATGAAAAACATGGCTGACCCGATTTTTAGCTACCGCGCTTTGCGCTCGGGAAGGAACAAGTTACTTACCTGTAACTGTTGTTCTCCAGCATGGGTCTGGCATGGATTCACATGCTCATGAATATTCCCCATCGTCAGGCTGGGAATCCTCGGTAAAGAAAAAATCAGTTTCAGTTTCGTTTCTGAACTGTCTTTCTACTAGTAACAAAATCACTGGTCTCTGGGTCATACTGCCCCCAGCCAATCACTGCCCTCTACCTAAGCCCCTCCTCTGGCAGCCATCTTCAGATTCAGTAGCACGTAAAGTGGCAGTAGGACCAAGAGAAGAGCTGCAGAGGGGTTGGAGTGAGGGTTTGCATGTGAATCCATGCCAGAACCATGCTGGAGAACAACAGTTACAGTTAAGTAACTTGTTCCTTCTCCAGCATGGGGTCTGGCATGGATTCACATGCTCATGAATACAAGAATACATAGCAGTACACACAGGCACAACCATGGAAGGTGGCAAGGCTCAACATTAAGCATTTCAACAACTCAACATTAAACATCTCTTACCTCCTCACCAGGCTCACCTTCCAGCGAACAGGTTGCGCAGCATCACCTGGCCGACTCTGGACTCCTCCCTGGAATCCCGGTCGACACAGTAGAATCTCGTGAAGGTGTGCGTCGACCTCTACGTAGCAGCCCTGCAGATGTCCAGCAGGGGCACACTAGACAGGAACGCCGTAGTAGCAGCGATCGCTCTGGTAAAATGGGCTCTCGGACAGCCGGGCAATGGTCGGTTTGCCAACCGGTGACGGTGCATGACGCAGCCGGAGAGCAATCTCGAAATGGAAGTCTTCTAGAGGGCCTTCCCCTGGTTCACAGGTCCAAAGTTCACAAACAGTTGTGATGTCTTCCGAAAACTCTCTGTGCGGGCCACGTAGAACTTCAGCACTCTAGCCACATCCAGCGAGTGCAAAGTCCTCTCAGCCGGCGACCAAGGCGACGGGAAGAAAACGGGTAACACCAAGGGCTCGTTGAGGTGGAAGTATGACAGCACCTTGGGCATGAAGGAGGGGTGCGTCCTCAGCACTACTCTCGTCTCGTGGAATGTCAGATATGGAGGCTTACAGGAGAGGGCTTGGATCTCTCCAACTCGTCGTGCGGAGGTGATGGCCACAAGAAACGATGTCTTCCACGACAGGAACTTCAGTGGTGCCGAATGCAAGGGCTCGAATGCGGACCCATGAGCCTGGTCAGCACCACATTGAGTTTCCACGCTGGGGCCGGAGCCTTCACCGGCGGGAACGAGCGGAACTGTCCTTTCATGAACTCCTTCACCAAACGATGAGACCACAGCGACGATCGCCCCGGAGTTCTGGTGTATCGGGAGATAGCTGCCAGGTGGATTTTGATGGAGGCATGCGCCAGCCCTGCCTTGGCCAGCAACAGCAAGTACGGGAGCACCTGAGGGGCCGTAATCCACAGAGGGTTGATCTTCTGTGCACAGCACCAGACAGAGAACCTCTTCCACTTATGCCGACATGTCCAGAAGGTACGGGAACCATATCAGCCTCGACCACGCCAGTGCGACGAGGATCATCCTGCACCAGGGCCGTCTTAGTTGACTGATGAGTGACAGAAGCAACGGCGGGAACGCATACAGGAACAGGCCGTCCCAGGGGAAGGAGAACGCATCTCCCATGCTCCCCGGCTGGGGAAACCTGCTGGCGAACCTCCGGCACTTTACGTTCGTCACCGTCGCGAACAGATCGATCTGGGGATTGCCCCACTGTTGGAAAAGGAGATCCTGCCGAAGCTCCCACTCGTGTCAAGAGCTCAGCTCCCTGCTGAGTGAGTCGGCGACAGTGTTATTTACTCCCACCAGATGAAAAGATACCAGGAACATCCCCTGGGCAACGGCCCAGTGCCACAGATCCTGCGTTCCTTGGATAGGGCTGGGGATCTGGTGCCCCCTTGTTTCCAGATATAGAATATCGTGGTGGTGTTGTCGGTGAAGACCCGTACCACTTTTTACCCTTGAGGGATGGAAGGAAAGACCTGAGGGTCCAGAACACGGTCCGAGCTCCAGGACGTTGATGTGCAGGGACCTCTCCTCCAGGAGCCAAAGGCCTCTTGCGTGGAGATCTCTGGTGTGCGCTCCCCATTCCTCCAGGGAGACGTCCGTCGTCACCGTTTCCAGATGCGCTGGGGTCTGGAAGTCCATGCCCGCCGTGAGAGGCGTGCGGGTGCCCCACCACCGGATCGCTTGACGGAAAGTCTTGTTGAGGGGGATCCTGTTTTCGAAGCTTCCCGCCACTTGCATCCAACGGGCGTCGAGGAACTCCTGCAGTGGCCGTATCCGCAACCTGCACAGATGCACGAGGTAGATGTACAAAGACATCATGTCGAGCAGGGACTTGATGGACCTCACCCTGGACACTCCCATGGTCAACAGCCGTTGTACCTTGTCTAGGATGGCCTTCGTCCTCTCCTCCGACGGTGAAGCCATCCGCGCCAGTGTCTAGTCTGGCTCCCAGGAACACGGGTCCTGTGACGGTACCAGATGAGACTTTGCAAAGTCGATCGAGAATCCCAGTTCTGTGAGCAGGCGGACTGTCTTCGATGCGTGGTCGACGGCGAGTTCCCTGGACTTTGCTCGGATGAGCCAATCGTACAGGTAGGGGTATACAGGCGCAGCCACGCCGCCACCAGACTCAGGCACTTGGTAAAGACCCTTGGAGCCGACTTTAACCCGAAGGGCAGGACCTTGAACTGGTTGTGGCGCCCCTGGACCACGAATCGTAGGAACTTTCGATGTCCTTTGTGTATGGGGGATGTAGAAGTAGGAAACCTCCAAGTCCAGCGATGACAGGAAGTCGCCTTCTGCCAGCTGTCCCAGCACATGCTGAAGGGTAACCATCTGGAACTTCTGGGCTTTGATGTACTTGTTGAGGCGGCGAAGGTCTAGGATGGGTCGCCAGCCGCCGGTCTTCTTTCGGGCGAGGAAGTACCGCGAGTATACTCCGGAGCCCCGGAGCCTCTTTGAGACGAGTTCTATCGCTCCCTTTCTCAGCATGGCTCGTACCTTTAGAAGCAGCTGTGGAACTTGGTTTTCTTTCCTGGCCACAGGTGGGAAACGGGGGCACTTCCTTTGGAACTCCAGAGTGTGTCCGTGGGCCAGGGCATCCAGCACCCAACGGTCGGTGGAGATGGACTCCCACACAATGACAAAGTTTTCCAGCAACCCGCCCACCGGGGTGCTCAGGTGGGGGCCCGACATCACAGCCGGTTCAGTCCTGTTTTGCCGAGGCCTTTCCACCCTGGGCTCCTTGGCGACGGCAACGGTATCCACCGGCCTTGCTGCGGCCTTGGTATGCTTCCTGTGACGAGAAAGGGGCCGCTTGGCGGTAAGACGAGGAACTGCCGCTGAATCCTTTGGAGGCACCTTGAGATTTGCCTCCGGAGGTCCGAAAGGACGGCCGTCGCTGATGGAAAGTGCCCAAGGCACGGGCCATCTCGGTGTCCATCTTGATGGCCTGCAGTGACTCATCCACTGCTTTGCCGAACAGGTTTCCGTCAAAGGGCATGTCCAGTACCCTGGTTTGCACGTCCTGACGGAAGTCGGTGGCCCTGAGCCAACCGCGCCGACGTAGGCAAACACTGTTGCCCATCTGGTGAAATCTGGTATCACCGATATCCATGGCTATCTTAATGGCGTGGTCCGAAGCCACCTCGCCCTCCTGCAGGATTTCCAGGGCTTCAGACCTCTTGTCGTCCGGGAGGAAGTCCAGGATAGGAGCGATCTTGAACCACAGCTCTCCATCATAGCGGGCCACGATCACAAGGGTGTTGGCCGCCCTGACGGTCGTCGCCTCCGACGAGATGACCCGACGTCCCATGGCATCTAGCTTCTTCCACTTCCTCGCCGGACGGCGAGGGGAAAGATGATGCCGTCGCCCCTGCAGCTTTCTTCTTGGCCGCTGCGGAGACCACTGAGTCCGGGGTCGGTTGTGCCCTGAGGCACATAGGAGCAGAGTCCGAGACCTCGTACTTCTTCTCGTACCCGTCTCTCCTCGCAGGGGCCGAGGACGGGTTCTTCAAAAGGGACAGCCCCTCATCCCATATGTCGTCCAACATGGGGACTGAGAGTACTGTTTTCCTCTTGGCTTCCCGTCGTTGGTAAAGAAACCCCTCTTTCTTCTGTTCCTCGGGGCACAGCTGGAAGAGCTCCGAGGCCCTGGCAATCATGGCGTGAAAGGAGCCAATTTCGTTGGGAGGGGACGCCCGGGCGGGGGTGACAGGAGATCCATTCCGTCATTGCCGCTGTCGTCCGTCGTCGCCGTCTCTGTCCCCGTCCCTCGGCAGAGGGGATGGGGGTGAAGGATGGACGGGAGGATGGACTCGCCTCCGCTTGTTCGGAGGGCTCCCTGACGGTCTAGGCGCCGCTGGATCGTCCACTGGAGGTAAGGGCAACATTGTCCTCATCTCTGTGCACAGGGTCTGCAAGGCCATCAAGATTGCTCCCGAATTGTCCTGTGGCGGAGGCAACGGAGTGTCGGCTGGGGCGTGGTGTCCTCCATTTCCTCCTCGGCCCGCCGCTTCTCGTCGGCTCCACCGTCGCTCTCTACGTACGCCTCGTTGGGATCCTTCCTGTAGGTCCCAACCTCCTCGAACTTCTTGTCCAAGATAGCTTTGACGCCAGACAGCCCATCCTCGGAGGAGGTATCTGAGTCTGTTAGAGCTATCGTGCCCCCCCTTCTTCTCATCCCGGGGTTTCACAGGGGTCTTCTCGATAGGTTGGAAAGACGATTCCCTCCGGGGAGGCTGGGAAACTCTAGGGCCAGAAGTCGTCTCCACTGGGGTCGCCCCCATAGGATTTGCAAGGGCCGCTACAACTCCCTCAATTGAGGACTTAGCCGAGTGAATCAGGGCCTTCACGACCTTGGGCACGTCTGAGGTCTTCACCGTGGTGGGAGGGTCACTGCCTCGCTCCCCCTTGCCTTTCTCCGTCGGGCTCGACCAGGGCTTCTCCCGAAGCTTACCCGGGTTCTCAGACTTCCTCTTCACCGAACCGGAGCATTGGCTCGTGGTTGACTGAGTCGGTGACTTCGCGCCCTGCCTGGCAGCCGAGGAGCCCGAACCAACGGCGCTCCTGGTGCCTGCAGACTCGCCGTGCTTTGCCTTTAGTTGGGTCGCCGGAGCGCCCTCAAAGGTCTTAGAAGACCACTCAGACTTCTTCTCACTTGCTGCTGAGCTCTTCGCCTCCAGCCAGTCAGCGAGTCGTTTACGACGGTCCTTCATGGTCCGGACGGCCATGTTCTTGCAGAATGCACAGTCCTCCTCCACGTGCGACTTGTCGGAGTGCAGGCAGTAGAGGCACCAGGAGTGTTCGTCTGCCTTAAAGGCGTTCTGCAGTCCACATCCTGGGCAGTTCCTAAACAGCTCGGATCCAGTAGGTGTCGAATCTCCTTTGTCCTGGTCCATGTCCACGCAGGGTAGGCCTCAAAGATCTTCCGGAATCCTCCAAGAAGTGGAATTCGACAAAAATTCGCCCTTGAGGGGCATAGAAATTTCCGAAACGGGTCCCCGTTAATCGGAAGAAGAATCGGTGGAGCTTGAAAAAAATGCAATACGCAGTAAAAGCTCGAGAGCTAAGCACGAGGACTCCCAACACTTGAACATGCGGTAAAAATCTGAAGATGGCTGGCAGGGGATGGGCTTAGGTAGAGGGCAGTCATTGGCTGGGGGCAGTATGACCCAGAGACCAGTGATTGGTTACTAGTAGAAAGACAGTTCAGAAACAAAACTGAAACTGATTTTTTCTTTACCGAGGATTCCCAGCCGAACGACGGGGAATATTCATGAGCATGTGAATCCATGCCAGACCCCATGCTGGAGAAAAATCATGGTAGTTTGATCTAAACCACTGCCACCAGTCATTTCAAGTAGGAAAGGGCAACATTTGACTGTTACATGAGTGTTTTGACTCAGGGGAAGCTAGGCACCCCTCCAGCACTCTATAGGAAGACAGGGTGTGCTGGGTCAGAAAATTTAAAGTGACTAGTAAAGTCAATTTAACTTTACATGCTCTTGAAGACAGTAGTCAGTAGCAGAGAAGGTGTTTAAATCTTGGGGAGTCTGAAGGTGCTGTGTGACACACTCAAAAAAAGATGATGCCAAGGAGTTTGTTTAAAACACCATAACCAAAGAACACAAAAGTAAAACACACTGAAAATGAAAAGTTCAAAGCCCCAAAATATAGCAAAAGATCTGGAAGGCTCTAAGGTAGAGGGAATTTAGCACTTGTGCGAGAAATCTCCCTAACAGTGACACAGGAGGTACAATGTCTAAAAACCTTTATTCAATTTTCGGGGTTTGGAAAAGCTCCTACTTTGCCCTATAGCTATGATAGGAGTAGTCTCTACCATCAAATAATAAAAAACACTGTCCTAGTCAATCTCTGGCAAATCAAAGACGGCCTATACTAACAAAATCTAATGCCTGTCCTATCTCTTATACAAAAAAAATGTGTAAAGGGGAATATGTATGCAAAGAAAAGTCAGTGTTATAACAAAGAATCAATACGGCCGAGTCAGCTCTCCTTCCCATGTTGGACAGCAGGGAGTAAGGCGGTCCACATAGATAGGATGACGCAGACTGGCTCAGCTTCTCAAAACAAAGGCAGTTCAAAAACGTGGATCGAGGCCCGCCTGGCCTTCTAGGTTAAAGTCCCTAATTCCAGTTTCAAAAGCTCTTTTACAATTCAACAATAGTTCACATAGGTCTCCATCAGTCAGGCTCAGACCTTTTCCTGATGTCGAAGACTTTCGAATGTACGAGGATTTTACTATAGACCTCTGCAGGACCACTTTGACTTTCCCTTCAGCTCGCACTCTTGTGTTATTTGCCCCAGTGTCTCTTGGTATGGGTAGTTCAATATCATAAGCACAAAAGTTCAACAATCACCTTTTCGGGGGGCGTGGCCAGCTACGAGACGATGCAGACGTGAATCTGCACCGCTCCGCGAGCCGCCACATAATCCTGAAACATCCTGCCTGATTTCGACAAGTTGGACCAAGAATAAGCAAACGTACGGAATGCGGAGGATCTGCTCTACATCCTGGTGAATTTTGGGGACAAAACGCATACGTGAGGAGGAGAAACATCGACTCCGGTCTGAGGCCACGTTTTGAAACGCTGCTGCAATCAAAATGGCCGCCGCGTATCTCCCGGGCCCTGGCCGGGCCATACAGTGAGCTGCAACCACCCCTCGTGGGGTACGAGAGGACGGCGCTGAAACCGGTGACTCGCACCTGACTGCAATTTGACTCTCTGCCCCTCCGCACGCATTGTCAAGCGTGGGGCGGCGCGTATCGACAGCCAGTGTCCGCCGCCGGAGACCGCAAGCCAGCACAGCCCGCTGCGCGGACGAGGGAGTCTCACCACAGCATACCGCTGGAGATGCCGCTGGAAGACGAGGAACCTGGGAGAACACAGTACGTACCTGGGGTGGAAGCAGTGTAGCAACGGAGTGGACTGCGGCTCCAGCCATAATACGTTCACAGCGGCACTATCTACAGGAACCTACTTCCCCCGAGCCCAGCGCACGGCGCGCCCGTAACACGGAGCGGGTGCCTACTAACTATAAATTACCGTTTCATCCGTCGCTACCTGGTCCGTGCTGCAGGCGGTCGAATCAGTCTCTCAACCAACGAAACTGAGCAGGCGCGGGGACATACCCCAGTCCGAACATTGCCCTCACCAACAGCCTGTCAATAGAAGCAAAGAGGGGGAGAAGAGATCAGCATAAAACTGCCCTGGTTAGCCAGGCAAAACAACCCTGGGTAGCCCGCAAAGCATGCTACCCTAGCCTTCGGAAAATGTAAGCAGCCCCGCAGCCCACATAACAAAGAACGTGCCTGCCCTCCACGGGGTCACAAATTGCAATACATGGAACACCGACACCGAGTGACCGTCCTGTGAAGCTGCCAAACACCGCCTGAGTTCATCTGTACCGTGGCGCAATTGTGCGATCTAATTAAGCGTGTGCGGCCACAACGCACCTCACTAAACTACTGCAGTGGCCTTGGGACGCTTCGGAGAGAATGGGGAAAGATAAAGCCAAGGAACTCCCGACACAGAGCAGAATGGTGCAATATACAATCCCCTCGTCACAGGTCCCCGACTATCATCCGGTCACCCTGGAAGTAGGGCAACCGGACAACGCAATCTCTCGGAGGGACATCATGGCCGCCATTGCGGATTCCCGCACGTCAATGGAGCAGAAAATGGACGGGATAAGCCTGGACGTGTCCCTCCTCAGACATGATCTCCAAAAGCTGACGGCGCGTACTGGCGAAGTCGAACAGCGCATTTCGACTACAGAAGATGAAGTACGTGACATGCAACACCAGCTCAGAAACATCACTTCGAGACTCAAACTGCTGGAAAGCCGAGTTGAAGACGGTGAGGGCCGCTCAAGACGCAATAACGTGCACATAATTGGCATACCTGAGAAAGCTGAAGGCGCCTGCATGGAGCTCTTCCTTGAACAATGGCTAACAGACCTATATGACCTGAGCTCCTTCTCCAAGTTTTTCTCTATAGAACGAGCACATAGAGTACCCACAGGTAGACCGACACCAGGGGCGCCACCACGCACAGTAATTGCGAGATTCTTAAATTACAGGGACCGAGACGCCCTACTGCAACTGGCACGGACCAAAGGCTCGATCACCTTTAACGGCTCAAGGATCGCCTTCTTTCCGGACTACACGAGAGAGGTGCAGAAAGCGAGGCAGTCTTTTCACCAACTTAAAAAGCACCTGTAAACTTTGGGGGTCAAATATGGCCTACTTTTCCCAGCACAGCTTAAGATTTACCACAAAGGCACATCAATCCATTTCAGTGATCCGAAGGAAGCATGGCACTGGGCGGAACAACAGAGGGGGACTGGTCAACTCCCAGAGCCAGCAGGGGAAGAAACAACAGACCGCCCCCGACCAACAACATGCACCCCGATTGCCCCCGGAACAAGACCTACCAGAGGACAGCGATGGATGACCCCTGACACCACTCCTGGTGACGCCCAGCAGTATACCAGTGAGTACACAATGCACTACCCTAACAATCCACAAACCGTACCTGCTGACACGAATCAATACACTTCCTAAAATTGCGGCCGCGGGGACGACTCGCAGCCACACGTTAGAGGGCCCCCCCCTCCCCAAGAGACACATCAGAGAGTAGTCCCAGCGGTGCTAACCCCTGATCGCACACCGCCAGGGACTAGCATACGTACACAAGTTAAGTTTATTGCATGTAAGGTGTCCAGTTGACGCCCGTGGTTTTCTAGGTTCGGGCCACCGATGCTTCTAGTTGGGAGGAGTATGGGGTGGGGGGTAATGGGTTTGCTAAGTTTAATTCGACACGGGACACGTCAGACACGAAACATATCAGGGCCAATCAGTACGATCACAATTTATGGGCACAAGCTCGCGAGACGCGACGCGTCGCGTCGTCACCAGCAGCAGCATACATATCCACTTCCATAAGCAGACATGGCATCACATAACAACGCTGCTAACGCCCTCAGAACACTCCGGCTCATGACGTGGAATGTCAATGGCCTCGGCAACGCAATCAAGCGGCGCCTGGTTAGGCAATTCCTTAACAGACGGGCACCAGACAGTGCTTCTGACTGAGACCCATCTTGTGGGCACGGAATGCACCCTGTTCAAACGCACAAACTACAAGCTGACACTCCACTCGGGCTTTACAATTGGATCAAGGGGAGTCATGGTCCTGATACACAAAAACCTCCCTTTCCAACTTACCACAGTGTGCCTGGACACTGGCGGCAGATACGTATATGTGACGGGCAAGATATGGGATCAAACCATCGCACTGTTAGCCATCTACGCACCACCAACCCAACTAGACCAACTGCTCACAGATATTGCCCCGCTGATCACAAACGACACTTCCAACCTGTTGGTTCTGGGTGGAGACTTCAACGAAGTCATGAACGTAACTTTAGACCGCTCACACTTACGCAACAGGAACCCCAACGCAACCACCCGACTCGCCACATTCACCAATGCCCTGGGGCTATGCGATAAATGGAGAGAACTCCACCCAGACACTAGGGAATACTCTTTCCATTCAGGGGCACATGCCTCCCTATCTAGGCTGGACTATTTTTTCATCCCGGCCTCTGATCTACACAAGGTACAGGAAATAGACCTGCTTCCTAGGGGCATATCTGACCACTCCCCGCTTGAACTGAAAATCACAACATCCAGGCCAATTTCCCCGCCGAGCTGGTGACTAAATAACTACTACTTGGGGGACCCCGAGCTAGTGGATAAACTCCAGGAGAGCACAAACACATACTTTGAGCTTAATAAACAGTCTGCTTCAAACCCTGAGACACTGTGGGAGGCCTACAAGTCAGTGCTAAGGGGCGAGCTAATATCATGGACGACTGCCAAAAAAAGAAAGCATCTCAGCAAAATACTTGAAGCAGAACAGCAAGTGAAGCAGGCAGAGGAAAAGCACATAAGCAAAGACACACCGGACACAAATCACACCCTGCTTCGAGCACAAAAGAAGCTCCAAAATACAGCAATGGATAATGCAAGGCATGCACATACTGCGATGCGAGCGAGAATCTATGAAACGGGAGACAAAGCTGGGAAGATGCTGGCATGGCTGGAAAGGAAAGAGCAGGGGCGTAGCCATGTCTGACGGCTGGAGACAGGAGAGCAAAACACTCGCGTAACAGACCAGGACATAACACAAGGCTTTGCAGAGTATTACGCAGAACTCTATGCGGCACCCAGGACCCGAATGGATGCCTCGATCATGGAGGAAATAGTCATCCCTACCTTAAATGCGGCGCAGCAGGAACTACTGGAGAGAGACATCACGGAGGACGAGATTCTAAGTGCCATATCCAGCCTGTAAACCAGCAAATCCCCAGGTCCCAATGGCTTCCCGATCGAGCTATGGCGGAAGGTGGGGACCAATGTGATCGCTCCACACCTGTTACGGATGTACCAGTATGCACGTGAAAAGGGCATTCTCTCACCTGACCTACGTGAAGCATCGATAATAGCGATACCCAAACCGGACAAACCCCCCGAAAGCTGCAGTTCATACAGGCCTATCTCACTTATCAACAGCGAATCAAAGATACTGGCCAAAATACTAGCAGACCGCCTCCAACAGGTCATCCCCGCTCTGATACACCCGGACCAGTGTGGCTTCATGCCACAGAGATCAACACGCATGAACCTTTACAGACTATATTCAGCCCTGGAAAGAGCCGACAGCATACAAGGCCCCCTAGCCTTACTTGCAATTGACTTTGAAAAGGCCTCGACTCAGTGAGATGGGAGGCTATCTGGGTCATAATGCACCGTATGGGTTTCGGCGAGAACTTTATGAGCTGGGTACGCCTACTATACAACTGTCCAACCGCCAGAACCAGGATCAATGGATGGCAATCAGATCCCTTTGGGCTGGGGAGAGGAACGAGGCAGGGCTGCCCACTGTTAGCCATGATCTTTGCGATCGCAATAGATCCCCTGGCAATCCTCCTGAGAAACACACCTACCTGGGAAGGCTTTCGCTGGTCAGCAACCTGGGAGGACAGAGTATCGCTCTATGCTGATGACCTGCTCATCTACCTGAAGGACCCAGCCAATTCCTGCTCCAGAGTTACAAGCATACTGGAGCAATATGGGGCATTCAGCGGCCTACGAGTGAACTGGGCCATATCCATCCTAATCCCCCCATAGGGGGTGTGCCTGCAACCAGTCTAATGAACGGCCCCTACCAGATCGAAATAGAGCAGTTCAAATATCTTGGGATACGCATCATGCAGCAACTTGCAGACTATACATCCCTGAACCTTGCCCCACTCGTAACAAGATTCGCAGAAGATACCCGCAACTGGATCTCTTTGCCATTGACATTGTTGGGTAGAGCTGCACTATTCAAAATGATTGCCCTCCCCAAATTCTTGTACATCCTGCAAACGCCCCTCTATATATCCCGCAGCAAGAATTCCATATGCTCGACTGCATCCTCAGAAAGCTGCTATGGGGAGGGGCGCACCCGCGGATCGCTCTCTCCACGCTCCAAAGGCCCATATGGGAAGGAGGGATTGGACTACCCAGGCTGCAATCATACTACTGGGCCGGCCAGCTGACGGTGGTCAATAACATGTTGCATGGGGATGGGACACTTCCGCACATCAAAGCAATTAACCCCCACAACACAACAGCACCATTAGAAAATCTCTACGGAAGCCTGGGTCGCCCACCGAAACCAGATATGGCGACACACATTATGAGAATATGGAAAGAGGTACACCGACACCTAGGATGGGATGGGAAACTGACACTGGCCCAACCCCTGTGGAACAATTGCCATCTTCCTGAAATACAAAAGCTACCTAGATGGCCCGAATGGGTCCAACGAGGAATCACCACAGTTGGGGCTGTGCTGCGGGAGGACAAACTTGTACCATTTGAAACATTGCAAGAGGAATTCTCCCTCCCAGCCACAGAAAGGTAGCACTACACGCAATTGCAACATGCGTGGAGCACCCACCAACAGAATATACGAAACATACCGGAAAGCTCTCCCCTTGAGCGCAATATGGTATCGGACCAGGTGGAAGGGAAAGTCACCTCCACCATGTACAATGTGATTACATCCTTTGCGACACCAGAACTGACCAGCCTGAAGACCAAATGGGAACGGGACGTGGGACCGCTCCAGCCGGAAGACTGGGTGGAGGCCCTAATGTACCCGCGCAAGGTAACCATTTCTTCAAGACTCAGACTGGTTCAACTAAAGATCCTGCACCGCGTCTACTACCCAAGAGTCGCCCTTTTCCGCTTGGGGAAGACGACAGACGCACGTTGCCTACGCTGCAAGCGCGAGGAAGGCACATTCTTCCATATCCTATGGGAATGCAATAATATCCAACAACTCTGGCAGAAATGCTGTGACAAACTATCCAGCGTTATAGGCAAGGCAATAGAAAGATGCCCAAAACATCTCCTTCTGGGGATCTCCAATGAAACCGACCTGTCCTGGTATGAAAAGATACTCTGCTCTACTGCAACGGCCATGCTCAGGCGGAATATAGCACAACTGTGGGGCGCAGAACGCACTCCGGACTACGACCAATGGGTCGTGGATGTAGACATCTGCGCTGAAATGGAACATCGGGTGTATACTGCGAGGGGCTGCCCGCAAAAAGCGAACAAAATATGGAGCCACTGGGAAGATGCCAGCTAGAAGTCAGGGGTGACACGGCAGACGCTAAGAATGGACAGGGTCGCATGATACCGAATGAAGCGAGCCAGGCACGTACTGATCGGCCACGAGTAACTCCTGTTTTGGCAAAGTCTGACGGACCACTAGTCGGCAGTCACAGTTACCAAGGGTTTTTTCTCTTTTCTTTCCTCTCTTTTGTTGTTTTTATTTTTTACCTGCTTCTCTCTCCTTTCCTTACCCCCTCCTGAAAATGTTGATTGTATGATTGCTCCCTTGCTCCCAGCCCTGATACACAGAGAGATGCATGTACTGTTTTCCTATGTTTCAAATCAATAAAGTCTTTGATCAAAAAAAAAAAAAACAATCACCTTTTTACTTCCCCTTTTCCCAGGATTAATCTGGATTATTACGCCTTTTAGAGTTCATTCACTTTGTCACTTTATAACACAACATTTCACCTTTCGCACAGACTTCCAAGTGGGCTACTTCTTTTCGCCAGACCACTCCGCTACTCTGTATGACATGCATTACTTACTGTAAAAGCATTTCTGATGGTTGTATCTGCTTAGATTCACATGCTGTGCATATGGTCCGACATCCATTGGTAACCGCGGAGTATTGCATCTTGTCTTTCGAGAATCGAAGGTGTCGTCGACATGGGCGTGCCTGTAACACTATCCCTACGTGACGTGTAGTGTACCCAAGATCCCTCACGTGTCAAGGTCCCTCCGATTGTATTTTGTCTGCCAACAGGGAGTCTTGTGCACATTCTGCCAAGAGGGAGCCTTGCGACTATCGTGAGTGAGTACAGAAAAGAGAGAAAGTGGTAAGACGTGTATGTTACTTCCATCTGAGCCGGGAGGATGGGTGGGCGCATGTGAATCTAAGCAGATACAACCATCAGAAATGCTTTTATGGTAAGTAATGCATGTCTTCTGATGTTTGTTAATCTGCTTAGAATCACATGCTGTGCATAGGCTAGTGAGCAGTACCCGGAGTTGGAGGTGGGTTGTGAGAAGGACCAGGAGTGAAAAGATGTCTTAATACTGCCTGTCCCACTTGAGAATCAGACCTAGAATGAGTGTCTAGACATTAGTGTTTTGTAAAGGTGTGTACAGAACTCCAGGTTGCCGCTTTGCAAATGGACTCAATGGGAACATTTGCAATGAATGCTATGGACGCCCCAGTGTCTTGAGTGGAATGTGCTCTAGGCTTGAAAGGCAGTTCTCTCTTAGCAAGAGTGTAGCAGAGTGTAATGCATTTGACAATCCACCTAGAGATAGTGGATTTGGAAACTGTGTCTCCTTCTCTTCCTGCCGCCACTGAAACGAAAAACTGATTAGTTCTTCTAAGTGGTCGAGTTCTTTCCATGTAGAACATGACAGCTCTGCATACATCCAGTGTGGGCAGGGTTCTTTCTCCCAGGCTTGAGGGATTTTGAAAGAACGTTGGTAGTTCTACTGACTGGTTCACATGGAACTTTGAAATGAATTTAGGCTCAAATCTAGGATGAGTGCGCAGAACCACCATGTCTTTGTGAACTGTTACGAAGGGATCTAGGATCGAGAGCGCTTGTAGCTCACTTACCCTCCTGATGGAGGTAATAGCTATTAAAAAAGCAGTCTTGAGGGTGAGGTCTTTAAGACTTGCCTTGTGCATGGGATCGAATGGAGCCCCCATAAGCCTAGTCAACACCATGTTTAGGTCCCATTCGGGAGCTGGGTTAGAAATGGGAGGGTGAATTCTTTTCACTCCCTCCATGAAAGCTTTAATAACTGGTATCTTCCACCATGACACTTTCTGATGTGATGTTGTGTATGCTCAAAGTGGAGCTAGGTGCACCTTTATGGAGTTGAAGACCAGAACTGAGTCAAGTAAATGAGTTAGGTATAACACAATGTGTGTGGGAGAGCAGTTAATCGGGTTAATGCTCTTTGAGTTGCATCAGATGACAAACCGTTTCCATTTACTGGAATAGCAGTATCTGGTGTTCGGCTTTCTTGCATACCTGAGAATGTCCATACATCTCTGAGGGAGTTGCAGGTGTCCAAACTCTATGACCTCAGGAGCCAGGCCGCTAAGTTCAATGTCTGCGGCATGGGTCAAGCATCTCCCCTCTGTCTTGCGACAACATGTTGTACGGGCAAGGCAGTTTGACTGGAGGAGATCGAGACATCTCCATCAGATGAGCGAACCAGGGGTGGCGGGCCCACATGGGGGCCACCAGTATCATCTTGACTGGCTCCTGGTGCATCTTGTGCACAATCTTGTTGAGAAGGGGAGCCGGGGGGCAGAGGGGAGAAGCATAGACAAATTTCCCTGACCATGTTATCCAGAGTCCGTTCCCCTTGGAACGGTTCTGGGGGTACCTGGAGGCGTAATCTTGGCATTGAGCGTTCTCCAGAGTTGCAAACAGATCTATCTCTGGGAATCCCCATTCTGCGAAACCGTTGGAGACGAGGTCTTCGTGTAATCGCCATTCGTACTCCCTGGGCAACGGAAAGTCTCTGCTGACGACGTCTGCCAGAAGATTGAGTTCCACTGGAACATGTTGTGATAACAGGAACATGTTGCGTTTGAGAGCCCACTTCAAACTGTCCCAGAACATTTGGGACAGCCCTGGAGAATAAGTGCCCCCTTTTCTGTTCAGATAGTACATTACCGTAGTGCTGTCTGTGAGTATCAGGATCGTCTTCCCCTGCAGTTGTGTCTGGAAAGCTTTTAGTGCTTTGAACAGTTCCAACAGGTTTATGTAGTTGGATGCCATGTCTGACGACCAAACTCCATGCGCTGTTTGTTGAAGCAGGTGAGCTCCCCACCCTGTAAGAGATGCGTCTGTGGTTAGAGTGGCTTCCACTGCGGGAGTGGTAAAGGATTTCCCTTTCAAGAGGTTCTCCCTCGACCACCACTGCAGCGAAAGAACGAGGGCCAGCAAGACGATCACTAGATCGTCCCACTGTCCGCTGGCCTGACACCACTGACTGTTGAGCCACTCTTACATTGGGTGCATGCGCAGATGCGCGCGCTAGGAACCAATTAGATACCTGATGCCATCATTCCTAGCAGTCCCATAGCCTTGTGTACAGTCACCTCTCGACTGGCTACATACTGAGGGATCTGAAACATATTTTGGACCCTCTCGATGGAGGGGAAGACAAGGCCGTCCTTTGTTCGAATTAGAGCCCCTAGAACTGTTTGACCTGACTGAGGTCTAGGCTGGATTTCTTCAAGTTGATAGAGAATCCCAGACGGACTAAAAGATCTATCGTCTTTTGGGTATTTGACAGACATGTTTCGTAAGAGTCCCCCGTTATGAGCCAGTCGTCGAGGTAAGGATATACCGGGATGGATTGCCTGCGCAAATGTGCTGCTGCCACCGCTAGTACTTTTTAAAAATTCCCTTGGTGAAGATGCTATGCCGAAGGGTAGTACTTTGAATTGATAATGCTTGTCCTGTATTATAAATCTGAGGTATTTTCTGTGCGCTGGCAACATCGAAATATGAAAGTATGCATCTTTCATGTCCAGTGTTGCCATGTAATCCCCCTGTGATAGCAGGTGGAATTACTTCCTGTAGTGTGACCATGCAGACCTTTTGTGGCTTTACAAACTTGTTCACTGGGCACAGATCTAAAACAGGGCGAATGGTTAGATCCCTTTTGGGTACTAGGAAGTACACTGAATAAATACCTTCTTTTACCTGTGCCATAGGTACAATTTCTATGGCTCCTTTCTCCTGTAGTGTTTCCACTTCCTGCAGAAGAATGCGAAGATGGTCTGGTATCAGTCGTCTTGCTCGTGGAGGTCTGAATGTTGGGGACCGGTTGAAAGGGAAAGGCATTCTCAATTTGTATAAAAATGACCACCCTGACCCCACTCTCCCTACTGTATAGGCCGGTGGAAGGCCCAGCCACATGGTCGTTAGCGCTGACTGGATCACAGTCCGTCGAGTTCTTGAAGGTCTTCGGTGGAGGTCTGCAACAGCCGTCGAAATAAGGGACGGATAGGGTGATATGGATATTTTATATAATTATTCGACCAAAGGTCGATGGGACAATAAGCAAAGTCTTTGACGAGCTCCGCATCAAGGCGACCAGTATGCTGGGTGGAAAAAAACAATCTGAGGGACCTCGACGCGTGAGGGATCTTGGGTACACTACACGTCACGTAGGGATAGTGTTACAGGCACGCCCATGTCGACGTCCCCTTTTGATTCTCGAAAGACAAGATGCAATACTCCCCGGATACCACTGGATGTCGGACCATATGCACAGCATGTGATTCTAAGCAGATTAAGAAACATCAGAACACTGGTTTCACAGTTATCAGTAATTTAAAGTTCACCACAGGTCTGCCTTCCTTTGAGTCTCATCCACACAAGTGCAGCCTTCAATTGTGAGATATACTATTGCAACTAATATCTTTCCTCAACACACACCAGTCTTTCATGTCCCAGTCTTTCATGTCGCTCGCCAACTCACTGGATGTGTGCATTCCTTTCTTGTATTTAGGGGTTTTTAATTACCGAGTAAAGGTTAGTACCACAGGCTTGGCCTCGCCAACTCTGGCGTTCACCCAGGATGGTCGCTAGTGCCCTTGAAATACAATGCAGTCTTCTCGTCTGGGATTAGGCCTTCTCCGCAAATCTTTTACGTCTCTTTGGAGGCAAAGACCTCCTGCAGCAAACTCCTGAGTTTCTCTAGCCTTTGCCCTCGTCACTCTGTCCGTTGCTCTGCTCCAGTAGGTTTGTCTTCGCCCCGTAAATCCTGCTCCTTCTCGTGATCCACCTTGCACAGATTGTGTCTCTATGTTCTGCTTTTTATCTGTGTGGGGAGAGCTAATGGGTATCAGATGTATGTGATTAAAGTCAAGTGCCTGACCAAATTAGTGGGACAGTTAGCCTCTTTACTCTCAGTCCCCCTCTTCCTCTGTCCGGTGTTTGTGTAGAAAACGGGACAGGGGTTGGGACATTGGAGAATCCTGTGTCTCACCATTGGATGCCTCACCCCACTCATCGAAGACCCCTCAACCAGGTGATCCTCCCACACTTGTTCAAGCCCCAGGTTCTGGACCCAAAGGCGACGGCTGTGCCCTGGCCACCTGAGAGAGACATTCCCGGGGACTAGTAGTTGAGACACCCTTAGGGGGAGCAGGTGAATCTAAGCAGATACAAGCATAAGAAATACGATTACGGTGAGCAATGTAGGTCTTCTGATGCTTGTGAATCTGCTTAGAATCACATGCTGCCCATAAACTAGCAAGCAGTACCAGGAGATTATGGTGGGATGTATGAAGGAACAGCAACAAAGCAACGTCTTAGCACCGCCTGAGAATCAGTCTTAGTGTGTGTTTAAGCAGTAATGTTGAGTGAAAGTGTTAACAGAACTGCAGGTAGCTAGCTGCTTTGCAAATAGAATCCTCCCGGGAGGATAGCACAGCGGCAACGTGCTCACCTTGGAAACAAGATGACACGAAGCAACACAGGTAGGATCCCCAGGTCTGCGCTTAGAAACCTCCGGGTATTAAGAGCGTTATAAATACGCAACTAAGAGACATTCCTGTAACAGCACCTCGGTACCCTTGGGCTGTGTGACCGCTTTAAAAATGCAACACAAAAAAATGAATCAAGAGGAACATTTGTAATAAAAGCTCTAGTAGTTCCTGTGCCTCAAGTAGAATGTGCTCTAGGCGCAAAGAGTAAATCTCTCTTAGCAAGGGAGTAACACAGTTGGATGATTTTAACAATCCATCTAGAGATTGCTGACTTCGAGACAGAGTCCCCTTCTCTACCAGCGGCAACAGAGACAACGAATTGGTCAGCCTTTTAGTGGTTTGGTTTTATGAAGGTAATATACCACGGTTCTCCTAACGTCTAGTGTATGGAGGGTTCTTTTAGCTGAGTTAGTGGGATGCTGAAAGAAACTTGAAGTTTGATGGACTGGTTCACGTGGACTTAGAAATTAATTTAGGGGCCAAATGTGGGTGTGCGTAGTACCACTGTCGTTATGAATCGTAACAAATGGGTCTTGAACTGAGGGAGCCTGCAGTTCACCAACGCTCCTGAGAGCTAATAGCCACCAGACAAGCAGTCTTATAGGTGAGAATCTTAAGACTAGACTTATGCATTGGCTCAAAAGGAGGTCCCATTAGTCTTGTAAGAACAACATTCAAGTCCCATCCGGGAGTTGAGTTACAAATAGGAGGGTGGGGTCTTTTTACACCTTCCATGAATGCTTTAATCATTGGAAATTTCCCCCAGGAAACCTTGCTTTGGTGTACGCAGATAGGGCAGAAAGGTCGACGTTTAATAAGTTGATAACAAGTCCTGAATCTAAGAGGTGTGTTAGATAAAGGACAATATGTTGAGGTGAACAGTCAATAGGTTTGATATTTTTACAATTGCACCAAATGACAAAACGTTTCCATTTGTTGGAGTAACAATGTCTGGTGTAAGGTGTCCGTGCCTATCTAAGAATGTCCATAAATCTTTGAGGTAGTTGGAGGTGCCCAAACTCTATGGGTTCAAGAGTCGTGTTGCTAAGTTGAGCATTTGACGGCATGGGTGTAGTGTTGTTCCTTGGTCTTGTGAGACATGTTGTATGGGCAAGGCAATTCCTTGGTGGGGAGAGTGACATTCTCATGAGATGAGAACCATGGCTGTCAAGCCCACATTGGTGCCACCAGGATTAGTGTGACCTGTTCCTGGTGCATCTTGTCAACTATCCTGTTGAGTAGGGGAACTGAGTGTAAAACGTAGGCAAATCTCCCAGACCATGTTATCCAGAGACAGTTCCCATTTCGTACGTGGAGGAGTAATCTGGGCATTGTTCGTTCTCCAGTATTGCAAAAAGGTTGATGTCCGGAGGACTCCAGTCTGCAAAGACGTTGTGTAAGATGTGTTCTTGCAAGCGCCAGTTGTGTTCTACAGGTAGATGCAAGTCTCCGCTGAGTACGTCTGCCAGAAGATTATGTTCCCTTAGAACATGTTGTAACAGTAGGAACACGTCGTGTTTGAGTGCCCATTTCCAAATGTTCTGAGACAGTTTGGACAGCCCTGGAGATTGAGTGCCTCTCTGTTTGTTCAGGTAATACATTGCCATAGTGCTGTCTGTAAGGACCAGAACAGTCTTCCCCTGTAATTGTGTTTGAAAGGCTTTTAGGACTTTGAACACAGCAAGTAGTGCCAACATATTGAAATGTTTGGCTGCTACGGATTGTGACGACATCCCATGCGTCATCTGTTCTAGGAGGCAAGCTCCCCATCCTGACAGGGATGAGTCGGTTGTAAGAGTGCTTCTACTGCGGGGGAGGTGAAGGATTTTCCCTTCAGAAGGTTCTCCTTTGGCCACCACTGCAGAGACTGAACAAGGGCTGTCGAGACAACCAATAGATCGTCTCACTGACCGCTTCCTTGACACCATTTGCTTGAGAGCCACTCCAGCATAGGACGCATGCGCAGGCAGGTCGCGTGGAACTAGGACGATGCAGGACACCATCATCCCTAATAGCGCATAGCTTTCCGTATGGGTAGCTGGCGACTGGCCACAAACTGAGGGATGGGAAGACGAACCAGTCTTCTGTCTGAATTAGGGCCCCTGGAAATGGTTTGACTTGATTGGGGACCAGACTCTACTTTCTTGTCAATGGAGAACCCCAGGCTGAAAAGAAGATCCATTGTCTCTTTTACGTGTTCTCTATACACGCCTGGTGTGAGTCTCCAGTTATGAGCCAGTTGTCGCGATAAGGTTACACTAGAATAGACTGTGCGCAGGTGAGCTACCACCACTGCCAGTACCTTGGTAAGCATCCTAGGAGCTGAGGCAATGCCAAAAAGGAGTACTTTGAACTGATAGTAAGTGTTCTCTATCATGAACCTGAAGTACTTTCTGTGCGCTGGCAACATTGAAATATGAAAGTATTCATCTTTCATATCCAGTGTGACCATATAATACCTTTACTTTAGCAATGGGATCACTTCTTACAGAGTTGTCACCCTGAAACTTTGAGTTTTGACATACGCAGGTCTAATACAGGGCACATGGTTAGATCCTTTTTGGGGTACAAGGAAGTATATTGAATAAATACTCTTGTTTACCTGAAGATCTGGCACGATCTCGATCGCCCTCTTCTGCATTAGGATCTGTACTACTTCTAGTAGTATGTGGAGATGTTCTGGAGACAGCCTTCTGCTTTTCGGCGGGTGGTATCTGGGTGGATGGAGAAATTCTATACAATAGCCGCCGGTGACTGTTCCGAGGATCCACTGATCCGAGCTGATTCCCTCTCATGCATGGGTGAAAGATGTTAATCGCCCCCCTACTGGGGAAACATGGGAGGGAACCTGAACCACCAAGTCATTTGCTGGCCAGGCAGTGAAGCCTCTGGCTGCTGAATTTCTCCTCCTACATTTGCCACACCGAAATCCCCATTGTCGAGGGTTCTGAAAGTTGCCAGATGTACCCTGTCCGGAATAACAGGGACATCCTCTAGTTCCATAGGTAGCCTGAGCTGAGCGAAAGAACCAGCGGGTAGTGAAGGCCCTGCGTTGAACAAATGTCTTGGCTGAGATTTGATTGAGACTTTAACTCCTTAAGTGCCAGGGAATCTTGTCCTTTTAAGCACTGTGTTTTGAGCGATTCCTGCAAAGCAGGGATCGTTCGAAACAGTAATCCAACCACTGGGATATGTGAGGGGGAGGCCCCTCCTCACTGCCCTGGGGATGGATTACCTTCAATTTCACGTTGGCATGCGTAATGCACGGCGGCGTGAAAGCAATTTCACTGCGGCAGCCATTTCGGGCTGCGACGGTGAAAAGAAGGTAAGCTACCTTCTCCCTCGATCTCTGGCTATATTTCAAGCTGGAGATCGAGGGAGGTGTTGTTGGAAAGGGGAGAATCTCCCCTTTCCAACCACAACTTGTGTGACAGCATTGCTTGTCACGAATCGGCGCAGAGTGCTTGATCCGTGGCAGGCAATGCCACTAAACACCAGGGATCTGTCTGAGAAGCGGGGGGAGGTGGGGGCTGCTTACAGTAAGCAGCCCTCTCCCCCCTGGCCCCAAAAGCATGGGGGCACATATGGATATCCTTGGGGGCAGATGGCTGATCATCTGGCCCCAGGGAAGGGGGCAATATGAAAAAAAAAATCTAAAGGAAAAAACAAAACAAAAAAGGGAGATTTGGGTGGGGGTTGAGGGGGCCACCAGGGATTTATTTTATGGAAAAGGGGGGTGGCCCTCTACCCCTAACCCCAAGGGGAAATAAGCACACGTTGAAGCCTTCCTTGGGGCAGATATCTGCTCCTAGGAAGGGGCATCTGTCCCCAGGCAGGGCTGCAAGAGATGCCCCTCTCTTATCCGCCCCAGAGAGGGCTGATTGAGATGGCCCCCCTTTCATTTGGTGTGGGGGGAGGGAGATGGCCACCCCCCTTTACATTGGAAAATTCCCCGGAGGTTTAAGGTGCCCGTCGGCCCGCCCTAAAGTGTAATGTACCATTTTCAATTTTTTTCTTTGTTTACCACACTTCCCTTGGCGCAGATGGGCACATTAGTGTGCCAATCTGCCCCCAGGGTGCCGAAACCTTAGTGCCCCACCCACTGGGGGGGGCCTGTTCAACATTTTCTGGTGGCCCTCTCCTCCCCACCCCAAATGGAGGGGGGTGGTGTACCTCACGCAGCCGTTCGTAGGAGCCCCAGGGAGGCCTGCATGAGGTGCCTCCCATCCATTTGGGGTTGTTAGGGAGAATTCTCTTATAAGGCTAATTTCCCAAACCTAGTGAGTCCCCCAACAGCTTTGCTGGATTTTTGGGGTTTGGTTTTTTGTCTCCTGCTAAGAGTGAGACTCTTTTTGTCCCACTCTTAGGCATGATTTGAGGTATGTCTGACTTTTTGTGTGCTTATGGGCGATTTTCTTTTTTTTTTTACTCCATAGGGTATCATCTGTTTTTGTGTATGTGTTACATAGCACCCTCAGTGCAGTAACACAGGGGTGCCATAGTGACCCCCAAACATAGACTCCATACCCTAGGACTGACTACTGTCTCCCAGGGCATGTAAAGTCACCATTGACATTACTAGTCCAAAATTGTGAACAGAACCAGTACAAACCATCATATTGTGGAAGTACTGGAAGGGGTTAATTCGTTTGCCCCTGGGTCTGTTTCCAGGGGGGCACTGTCCAGTCCCCCCTTGTCAAGTTTCTGGCTGGTGGCAGTGGTTACCATGCAAAATATTCCACCAGAATATTTACTATGGGATTTTCCCATTGATTTTAAACGCATCACTTTTTGGTGCAATGTTAAAGATACTGCTGGTTTATTTATTTAATATAAAATCACCGGTTGGGTCTTTTCGCCGGTTGGGTCTTTTCACCAGAACTCTTTTCTAAAATGGCGTTCGTGTCCGTCTCAGTAACTCCAACCAAGGTCGGGCCCTTTGTTCCACTTTTTGGCGGGCTTCTCCACAGAAGCCCTCCAACTGGTGCAACTCTGTCTGGGTTCCACAGGATGTGTGGGTGGGGGAATGGGCACCCTGGACTGCGTTGCCTTAGCAACTCAAGTTGCACTCTGTTCTGATTGGCCCAGTGGTGAGCCACCCGGCTCACCACTTAGCATGTATGAGTGACAGCTAGGCTGTTAAACGGGGGGGTTTTCTGCATAAAAGCAGGGCTTTTGGGACTGGAACTTCAGAAGTCGCCACAGAACCTAAGAAATATGAAGAGGGGAGAAGCTGAGCCAACTGCAACGACGACACCACCGGTGGAGCCCTGCTGCAACGACCTCACCACTTTCCCCGACGACAAGAGAAGATCTTCTGCTGTAAGAGTCTTGGTCCTCTGAGCTGGTGGGATCAACCAGTTTGCCATTTTCACCTTCCAGGACGTCTCTTGGTCGAATCGCCCGTGCCAAGCACCCCAGCGGCCGGATAGCCAAGCTTCACCACTGTGACCGCGAATAAAAGGAAAGCACCTTTTAACCGACGAACTCCGCGGCTGGTCTCTTCCCTGGCCAGTGCAACGACTCCAAGTTTCCTCCTCGACGAGATCCTCTCGTCCCCTGGTCGAAACCACGAACTGCACCCGCTGCCAGGAACAAATGCCACCGCTGGAGCTCAACTTTAAAGGTACGGTGTTCCACCTGGTCTCCCTTTCTACGGTTTGCTAAAGGTGACCCTTAAATCCTTGGCTTTCCAACTGGGTTGGCCCCCAGACCTAACTTTACCTTCTGAATCAACCCAACCTCTTGGCAACATTTTTACAAAGACTTGAATGCATTTCTAAACTGTGTGATCTTGGGCACATTTCACTTTGCTCCATTTAAAGTGGGCCTGGCCTATGAACTTTGGCTCTACAGTAGACTCTGCCTTCACTAACTTGTTTTGGTCTTATAAAAGTGTTGGGAACTGTTTTATTTTCCTGACCTGCCTTTTTCTCTCCCTTTTACTTAATTATTGGAGTGCCATCTAAGTAACGCGCTCACATCTGTTTTGACAAATAGTGGTGTTTTGACTTAGACTTGTCTAATAATTCTTAAGGGAGGTGTGTATACTTTTCTGACTGTTTGAACTTGCTTTGATTTATAGTGTTAGTGTATTTCTTTAAGTGTGTGTTAAATAATTATATACTTTTGATACAAAGCTCTGGTCAGTGTTTGCTTGCTCTACTGTGTTTTTAGCCCTATTGTGTTCCCTCTGTATACTGCCCTACTCTTCTTGAGAGAAGTCTGACTGCTCAGCCACAGCTACCAGGTAAATCTGGGTGGTGCAGACTGCTACCAATTGGGTTTACTGCTTACTCCTGTAGTCTTAATCTTCTTGCAGTGGTCCCCAAGGGAACTGCACAGGATTCTGCCTAACAGGGGTGAGGAGGGAGGGTGTAAAGACTACAGGGGAGTCTGCACTTCCACTCTCTATATGGAAGAGGGGAGGCACAGAGACCCCCGTCAAGATTATCTATTATGGTAACGTAGTTGAGCAATCAAGGCCTAGCTTCTCAGGAGGTGATGCAAGCTGATAGAAGTACAGTGTAGTCCCCGAGCACCCACGAAGGAATTAATATTCAAAGTCATATACATGATCACGATAACTCACTTTGTGCTCTGAAAATCAACAATGGTAAATATGTACAATTCTAAAGTGGTACCACTAACATTATTAGATCTTATTCAAGTGCATACGGTCAAAATAACACACAGATCAAAATAAAGAGGAAACCAGCAGTAGAGAGAGGAAGGAAAGCAAGATGGTTGAGCAATAGGCACAATGATGCACCCATTGAAGCCAAAGACCATAAACAGATGCTGCAATACTTGATTAAGACACCCAATGCTCGACAAAGAATGACCTATATGAAATTTCGTTTAAACTTATTCAATACAAGAGTGAGCCAAGCGATAAGAGCACGGAAAACAACAGTAATGCTTAACTGTCGCTTTTGTGAGAAACAATATGAGACTCTTAAACATCTCACACTGTACTGTGAAAGTCTGAAAGATCTTAGATCTGTTCACCTAGGAAGTTTGGTACTACAGTACGACACCTTATGTGGAGAGGACTTATGGCGCAAATTTCATAACCCAAGGGAAAAAGAAATCTTTGGGTTAAACTTTCTACAGAAACTGGAAACGCTACTCAAAGCTGGACAGGAAAGATGATAAACAGTGGGGCCTAAGACGCTGGTGTGTCGGAGAAGCTGTGATGCGAAAACAGGATAAAGAAGTATCTTGGGACATTGCCGAACCAACGGGATCTGAGAGTCCAGAAGCGGTTGCTACCTGGTTCCAAGTAGCCGCATAGAGTAGCTACTCTCCGCAGCATTTTGATACCATGGGACTTTTCCGACACACGGTGGGAGGGGCATGGGAAATCTCTTTTCAAAAAGTTTTGTATAAACTAAATGAAATAAAGAAAAAAAAAATAGGCAGAATACTGGTAACTACCGTTAAACACAGCTCTGTGTGGAGCTCCCCCCAACTGGGCAACCTGTAGAAAAAAGATATAAGCCCAGTCCATATATTGTTCACACTAGGGATGTAACGGTATTACGGTATACCGTTGAAGATACCGTGAACCACTTAATTGAACAATAATAACCGTCACATTGTTTATACCGGTATACCGTTCATACCGTTAAGTGTGCTTTTCAATCTGATTTGGAAAGGCTGCAGTAAGCAAGTGCTGCGCAGTCTTGGTCTTGCACTGTTGGATGTGCGGTCTGCCAAGTAGTTTCAGTTGAAGCTTTTAATGCCATTCCATAAACCACACGTGCCTAACACAAAATCAATATGTTAGCAATAGGAAGAATACATACAGTGCCAAGAAGGAAAAGTGTTTACTTTGGGTTGGCGGTTTGGGGTTTATATATTTATAATGGATAATGTTTTCTAAACATATGACAATGGGGGATTTCCCTGGTTCCATCATTGAATTTACATATAATAAGTCACAGTGCGAAATGTACTCATCTCTGTGGGTATTCTCTGCTGCCATGCCAAAGTGTAACATGTCCGTGATTACTGAACACCTTTTGGCCCGCAAGTAAACTGAAGGCTGTAATGTAAAGAGAGAGTGCGTGTGTGTGTGTATGCGCACAAGCGTATACTACCATCAGACTCCATTGATCTGTGGCATGCAGGTTATCAAGATAGCAACATGTTCATCTTCACCAGTAGCCAGTGGGGGGGCTAAAAGCCAAAATGACCACTTAAGAAAAGCTATTCAGTTTGCTTTGCCAGTCACAGCAGGGCTCCCCTCCGCCTCTCCTCTCCACACGTGTTTGTGTTTGGTGGAAGCAAGGGGTGGCATTTCAGTGGAAAGTATGTTGAAAAGCCCAATTCTGGCCCTAGGTGCTTGGTTTTGTTTGTGATGATAAATCTGACAATTTATGACCTTTTAGAAAATATTTGTTAAGATTAGTTAACTCCACCTGCTATACTGCGATAACCATGATATACCGTCATTTGGCAAGAAGGTTATTGTACCGTCATAAAACTAATACCGTGACACCCCTAGTTCACACTAGACTTTCCAATAGTTCTGCAACCCCAAAGTACCTGGCGTTGTAGCGTTCCTCGTCGGGGAAATCGACAACCCTTCTTGAGTGTCCTCCCTTTCAGGTAGGAGTCACGGGTCAAACGTCCGACGGAGAACAGGTCGAGCTACAACGGTGAAGTGGCCACATCTTTCCTAGTGGTGCTCGTTGACGGGGAAGCGTAAACGTCCTGCCAGGAAGAGGCATGCGGGGAACCTCGATGTCGATAGTTCTGGACTGCAAAGAGTTAAAGAACTGTGGCCCAGCAAGGGCGTCAAGTCGTCGGCGTCTCTGTGGTCTTAGGGTGGCGGGAAACCCACCGGTGGATGCTCCTCGGCGTGTCAACGGTCAGGCCTTCTCCAGCGGGATACGGCGGCGACGATGCAGACAAGAGCGTCCTCGGGTCAATGAAGTTCTTAGGCAACGGGAGCATGGCGGCTCTAGTCGGCGACGGCGGTCGTCGACAGTGGCGGACAACAGTCCCGGCGCTTCTCCTTGGAGTTCCGCAGCAGTCCACGTATCGGGTCAGCAGCCTGTCGAAGGTCTGTCTACCAGGGAGCTTAGGCAAAGATCATCTCGTAGCTCGGGAAGAGGGCACCTTACCAGGTCCCCTCTGGGTCAGTTCTTGAAGCAAAGCTGCTTTCAGATTGCAAAGGAGAGCAACAGCAATTGTTCTCGTCCAGCCGGGCTTCAGGATCAAGCTTCAGTTACTCCAGTTACTCATCGAAGTGGACTTCAGCTTCTGAACACGATTCCTAGCAGTGAGAGGTCCCCAGATATACTGTTGATCTCCCATTCATTCTGCTGGGTCACACTCAAGCATCCAATTACGACTACGGGCATTCATGCAGGCAGGCAGCCAATCAGGCACACAAGGTATTCAGGCCATTCACTTCTCTCCAGACACTCGCAACAAGTTATGTGTATTGGGACAAGTACTGAGCCATTCAACACTCCAAGCTGCATTCATACCGGTTTCGGGCAGGGCTGTCTCAACCATTGTGTCAAACACTGGATACTAGACAGCCACAACATAGAATGTATATTCGTCACACACTCCATTCACCAAGGTCCCACCCACAGGCGTACCCACAACATACGGTCGTTGAGAAGGCTCCAGCCAGTCTGGTCGGCACTTCCCCACACTACCATATACGGAACTTCCAACCAGCAGCCAGTCAGAGGGAAGGGACAGAGGCAGGGCTTCCCGGGACTTCGGGAAGATCAAGGTAACAGGTGATGGAAGGCAAGAGGCCATGGGGGCCAATTTGTCTCCATCAGGAATCTACCGATTCCCATGACAGGGCCTGGGCATCCCAAAATGGAGGACGCTCAGGGCACTAGTCATTTCAGCACGGAGCTGCCACCAGCCCGTACCATGCTCTGTGGGTCACACACAGGTGCCCAAAAACATACATTAGGGGCACAGGGTTGTACCCCTACCCATGGGTGCCGTAAGGGTATCCCATGGGTCTGTTCACCAAACCAAAAGAGAGCTGCACCGCCAGGAGTCCCACATGAACTCCTGCGCGGAAAACACAACAGAACACACGATAAAAAGGCAGTAAAGGACAAGGATACGGAGGCCCTGTCCCTCCGATGCATTTCCAGCATCACCGGGGGGGGGGGGCACCAAAAAACATGGGACAGGCCCCCCAATGGGTGGGACAGTATACTTTGGGCACCCTGGGGGCAGAATGGCACACTATTGTGCCCATCTGCTCCAAAGAGAAGTTGGGTAAACAAAGGAAAAAAGTGAAAATGGTAGACAGCCTTTGGGGGGGGGGGGGGGCTGTGGGGCACCCCAAACCGACGGACTTTTCTAATGGGAAGGGGCGCTGGCCTCCTCCCGCCCCACCCAAAATGGAGTGGGGGCCATGTCATGCAGCCCTCCCCGGGGGAAGATATCTGCTCCTAGGAAGGGACACCTCACCCCAGGGAGGAGTGCATGACAGCCCCCCTTATCTGCCCCTAGGGAGGGCTGCATGAGACGCACCACCCCTCCATTTTGGGGGGTGGCGGTGAGAGGTGCACCCCCTTCACATTACAAAATTCCCCAGTGGTTTAGGGTACCCCTTAGCCCCCCTAAAGTGCAGTCTACCGTTTTTTTTTTTGTTTTGTTTACCAATCAGCCCCCAGGGTGCCCAAACCCTACTGCCCCATTAAATGGGAGGCCGGTCTGAAGTTTTGGGGTGGGCCTCTCCCCTCACCCCAAATGGAGTGTGGGGGGGCACCTCATGCAGCCCTCCCTGGGGGCAGATTTCTGCCCCTAGGACGGGGCAAATGTGTTTTCATTGGGGGAGGAGGGAGGTTCAGTAGACCACCAAGGATGGCTTGCAAGCGGGGTGGGGGCATGATTGGAAAGTATGAGTGTAGATTTGTTTTTGCTGGGGTGACCATGTTTTTTGTTTCGTTTACAGCTTTTTCTACGCGAGCAGCTGCGACGTTATGCGAGTACTGTTTTTTTATTATTCTATGGTTAGGGCCCACTGTCAGTGGGGGGGTTGAGACCGGGGCTGGATTGTTGGTGGTGTGGGTGGGAATGGGCCATCTGGGCATATATTTTGGTGGGCTGGGACACAATTGCAGGGGCAGGCCACAAATTGCCAACCATGCCAGCAGAACATTGGTTTTTCCCTGGGAGCGGATGTCTCCCATGTGGGGTGTCCGTCTGCAAGCCCAGACTGAACCTCTGGCTGTGCTACGTTACAGATCTCACCTGCGGGGAGGAATGGGGATCCTGCTGGGGCTCCCTGGAGCTGCCGCTGTGCTTAGGGGACGGTACACCCACATGGTACATGGATGTCCAAGGCCGGGGACATCACCTCCACCCGTCCTGGAGTTGTGGCTGGGCTGCACTACAGCTTTTCCCTTCGGGGAGGTATTGGCATGCTGCCGGGACTCCCTGGTGGGGAGAAGCTATAACACAGGCCAGCCAGAGCTCCAGCAAAGTCGGTAGTAATGTCCCTGGCCTTGGGCACCCTTCTCCTATGTGGGTCTTTGGTGGGGCTTGTGGGTAATACATTCTGGGGAGATTTGCGCAAGTCAGACCTCTGCGGATTCCCACGAGTGTCCTCTTTTCGGAAATGCATGGGGTTCCCCGTTTTCCTTGGTGCATGGACACCCTAGGCCCAAATCTATAGGGTGTGCACATGCGCAGAATTCTTGAAATTATGCTGTGCCGAAAGACTTGGGGTTAGCCGTGTTGTAGGCTTTCCCCTTTGCGCCCAGGTAGGTGCACCCACACATGTGAGGTACCGTTTTCGTCGGGACACCTGTGGGAACGCGGGACGGTAGGCCATGTGTTGTTGGCACCGTATTTCGGTATGGTGAGCAGAGGGAAATGTGTGGAAACGGCCCCCGCCCCCAAATTAGGACTTTGCCCGCGGTTATGGGTAATACATTCTGGCCCGATCTGCGCAAGTCAGACCTCTGTGGATTCCCACGTGTCCCCTCTTCTCAGAAATGCATGGGGTTCCCTATTTTCCTTGGTGGCTTGGACGCCCTAGGCCCATATCTGTGGGGTGCGCCCTTCTGAAAAAATCATGAAATTCAGCTGTTGGAAAAGACTTGGGGTTAGCTGTGTTTTAGGCTTTCCCCTAGGCGCCCAGTTAGGTGAACCCACACATGCGAGGTACCGTTTTCATTGGGACACGTGTGGGAACGCGGGAAGGTATGACATTTGTTGTGTTTATGTGGTTTTCATAACATTTCGACCCATTTGCTGGTGCCCTTTGTGTCACAACCCTTTAATTTCCCAAATGTGCCCTACATTTAGTCGCTGCTTTAGGCACCATACACTTTTGTAACCTGCATAAGTCACCTAGGGCAGAGTCCTCAACAGGTTTATTAATTAGTGATGCCTAGGTCTCGGGCTTGAATCCACAATTCTTTAGCCAGGAACAGTGCTTTAACAGGGTGCCTTCAACCAGTATCTTACCCGCAGTGTCTGCTGAGTCAAGGGTGTTTTTTAATATGTATTGCGTCACTTGACGCCGTTTGTGTACCACTGCCGAAAGCTGTGATCTAGTGGGCTCTGGAACATTTTGCAGGCCTTTGTGCACTAGTCCCCACAGTGCATCATTATGGCTTGCTAGGATTGTTCGGTTAGCTATGCGGGTACTGTAAGCAGCTGAAGAAGTGATGCACTTGCCAAGGGCGTAAAGCTTCTTGCAGTCCTTTATGGGGGGAGACTACGATGACAGTGGAAACCCCACAAGTTGCCTGGTCGTGGTAAAGACTAGGGAGTCTGGAATGGAATGTCGTCTGATGTATAGTGGATCAGAAGGCGTGGGGGAAAAACATCTTCTCGACCCATGGATTGATTGGCAGAGTAAGGGAGGGTGTGAGCAAGAAGGGGGCAATGCGCTTGACCAAGAGGGATAGCCTGGCTGACTGGGACTTTCTCCTTGAGGATATCCTCAACAAAATCTGAGTCAGGCACAGTCTCTTGTGTCACAGTTTAAAAGTGGTCTGCTGCCTTCCTAAGGAGGGTGTTGAACAGCATCTGATCATCTGTTGGTTTAGAGACGGGAGGAGGTTCCAAGAATATATTATCCAGTTCAGCCTCATCGGCAGAGGTAGTGGGCCATTTCTCCCATGTCATCTGCGGGGGGTTCAGGCATCTGGATCCTGAGAAACCAGGTCCTGGGAGCCATCATCTGGATTTGGGATATCATCTTGTTCATGCAGGCCTCAAACCCATGCAGAGGAAGAGAAGTCATCAGGAAGAGGGAAGGCCGAGTCAGAAGGAACAGGGTCCTGCTGTAGGACCCGTTTTAAGGGAGAGGAGGCTGTAGAATACACTAAAGGCAAAGGGGATGCCTTCTTGGGGCCGGTGTGGGGGCTTGGGAATGCTTCTGCTGGAGTTTGGGGAGTGTTTGCGCAAGGGAAGCGTGTTTCTGCAAGTCTTCCGACACCTCCAGAGCATGCGTCGAAACTTTAGGAACAGTGCCCTGTGAGGCCAGAGCCTTGGAACCCTGTGCCAGCCACAGGGTGCAGCGTGGCCTGAACCGGGAGGTTCAGTACGCTATGCCAAAATTTGACGGGCCTGCAGGCACAGAGGGCTTTTTTGACGAATCTGTCAGTGGCTGAGGGACTGTGAGTTTGGCCTCTGGAATAGATTGTGTGCTTAATCGCCGGAGTGCGATTTCCCCTTTGCGCTGCCAACGGCATGCTAAGCAGGGCGGGGCATTAGGCAGACTCCACGTGAACATCTTCAGACTTTATTCAGCTGTAATTTCTATAGTGTATGCTCTACAGCTTGAAGTATGCACAAAACTGAATATATAAAAAAATAGGGCCATATTTAAAGATTTTCCTTTTGCAGTTTATCCATTTTACTTTAATATTAAGTTATAATTAATTTAGAGAAGAGAAACTGAAAATACAAATTTAATTGCATGCTTATAAGACATTTCTTTTATTTGTAAATTTCATTTCTTTTGTATATGCAAGCTTAATTTCTTATGTATATATGTATTACAGGACGGCGGTCGCTGCCCTATAGTTAGGTGAGTCAGACTCCCATTGGAACCCATCAAAATTCTATTGTTAATCACTTTCTTTTTTAAAAAATTTAATTTCACATAGTTTATACAAACTTTTGAAATATAAAACTAAAGCACAAATACTCTCGATATGAACCAAACTAAAACTAAGTTTTACAAATAAATGTAAGGACAAAAGTAGAGACCCATCACTGATTCTATCAGTTCTCATTCGCTGCCGCACGAATTCGCTTTCATTACTTGATAGTTGGCACCGACTCAAGCATCTTTTGCAGTTGCTCTAAACATTTCATTATTGCTAATGTCAGTGATTTGCTCTCGCTATTAAGCAATTGTCTCCACCAATCTTCTGCACTGTATGTCAGATATTTATTCAGTTCTTTCCTTAAGAATTTCTCACGTTGGACACTCAATTTATTGCAGAATAGCACTATATGTTTTAAGTTTTCTTCCTCGGTTGAGCAAAATCTGCAGTTTGCATTTTCCTAATGGGATCATCCGTCGATTTCTCAAAATTTCTTTTGTTTCAAAAATATTAAGGCGGAATTTCAGCTAGAGCCTTCTTAGACGCTTACTGGGTGCGATGGTCAGGTATTTTGAAAGAGTGTTGCTTCTATTGGTGAATTTTGCATGGCTTTATGTCTTAATCTTCGGTCGCCGATTGCAATCCAGTCGAGATCTAGCAACTTCCTTTTGACTGCATCTGGGTTGTTCCATAATGTTGTTTCATCAGTGCCCAACTGGTTTAGGATATCTTTGCAATGTTTTCTCCATTCTAGCATAGCAGATTTCCTTTGCAAATTCTTAATGATTAATATTTCGAACAGTAGCAAGTTCGCCTCGACATTAGTCTTTCTGAATAATGCTAGCTTATTCCATGTTATTCTGGCGTTTAACGTGGAGATCCCCACTTTGTACAGAACGCTTGCCGTTGGAGTACTTTGTGGAATCTGGAGAATTTTCTTCCAAAAAGACCCTTCACACCTTGATAATAACACTTGATTCGATTAACAGATTTGACAAAAACTTGGGAAGTGATTAAGGACTCACTGCCCCCCCCAGACTGCAAAGTTTCATAAAGATTTGTTACAAAATAAAAATGTTGATCAAGACGACACAAGAAGAATTGTTTTCTAAAGGTGCAGCCTACTTCCCATTCATTTTACCATAGACAAACGAGGTTCATTTTTGCCAAAGGGCACAGCCCAAACCGCTGGACGGATTTGGACCAGGTCCAAAACAACCTGGGCACTTGCGATCCATGCTCCCTTCTCAAAATAGGCAGCTATAGTGGAGGATATGGGAAAATGAAACACTGGAAAAAAGCCATTTGCAGGTCATAAAAAACATGCAAATACTAAGAGGCAAGAGGTGGGGGGAGGGGTGGCTGGAGAGCGCCAAGTGACATTTGGGAGCTGGAGGGGTCTAGGGACTCAGTTTGCAACACAAAGCTTTCTGCAGCCACAAATAACCGACATCTCAAAGCAAACTGTCACAGAAACAGCATGTGTTGTGTGGGGGGGGGGGGGTAAGAGAGGGCAGGGGCGGTGAGAAGGCTCTCTGGAGAGTGGCAGGAGCTGCCACAGATGAAGGGGGCACTTGGTGAGGGCAGGAAAGCATATTTTTCAGCAGTTTTTCTAATATTTGCAGCTATATTTCAGGGCTGCAAAGGAATAAGGATAGTAGTTCCGTGCCCGGGTTTACAGGTTTGTTTTCAAAAGATATTTTTACAGCTATACCAACATTGGGGGTAAAAGAATCACTGGCAATGCCAGTGACACGATTGCTATCCAGGTCTCCTATCCATGCAGTAACCAGGACAGACCCTGCTTAGCTTCAAAGTGAGGAAGGCGCAAACCTCAGGCCGTGTTGCCTGATAAATGAGCCAAAGTTACAAGACTACTTAGAGAAACGGGCCAGCCCTTTCCTTGCTTTGAAGCTAAGCTGGGTCAGACCTGGTTACTGCATGGATGGACGACCGAATGGGGATACAATTCATTATTTCTTTGTTAAACTATGCTACTGTCAGTCCTGGAAAGTTTTTCAAATAGATATTTTTACAGCAACAGTGGGTTTCCTGTCCCTGCTGTAACTGGGACGTACCCTGCTTAGCTTCAAAGCGATGAAGGGGTCAGCCCCTAAGACCTTTTTGCCTAATAAATGAGTTCACCTAACAAGGCCACTTAGAGAAACATAACTAAGAGGGCTGGATCCTTCCTCGCTTTGAAACTAAGCAGGGTCCGTCCTGGTTACTGCATGGATGGCAGACAGTCCACAGTCTCGAATGAATGCTGTCCGTTTTCTTAGTTTTAAATAACTCATAACACACGGCATCCACATTATTATTTTTTAAACCGTGCTGTCAGTCCTTGAAAGTTTTGCACTCAGACAATTTTTTTGCCTTTTGCTGAAATGCATTCTGATATTTGTAGTCTCATAGTCAAGATCGAGGGAATAATGCCACAATTGTACACTTTTGCCCTAACATAGTTCTATAACCCCAATGAATAAAAAAAGGAAAATCTCGACCCCGCTGTTCCCGGAAATTATAAGCCAATCACCAATGTGTCATTTATACTGAAAGCGATAGATAAGATCGCCTATACACAATATCACAAATTTGTAGAGAGTAATAATATTCTTGCCCCCGAACAGTCTGGCTTCCGAGAAAATCATGGTACAAAGACGGCCATCCTAGACCTACAATTCAATATTGTTAGCATCATTGAGGAAGGTAATGCGGCGCAACTCCTATTATTGGATCTGTCCTCAGCATTTGATTTGATAGATCACGCTCTAATGGTTGACAGATTAATTGAAGTAGGGAAATATACACCCCACGCTGCCCACTGGTTTAAATCCTTTATAGGACCCAGAATGGCTGCAGTGGTCAAAGGAAACTTCTCTTCGGGAAGATCATCCTTGATTTGTGGAGTACCACATGGCTCCTGCTGGTCTCCATTACTTTTCAATGTTTTCTCAAAGCCCCTATGCGACATGCTCATACCAGGTGTCCGGTTTATGAACTATGCCGACGATACACAGTTGGTTTTTGAGCTGTCAGGAATATATAGGGATGATGCTCAAAGAGTTTACAATGTTGTTCGAAGCCATACGAAAATGGATGGCAGTAAACTCTCTAGCGCTAAACGAAGAGAAAACGGAGTTGCTGATAATTGACACTTAACAAAAGCTAAATATATTGGATGATCAGTATTCGTAATTTACAGTGTCAGAACATGTAAAAACCCCTGGAGTCTTCTTTGACTACCATTTATCATTTAAGAGGCATCTCATACTCCAAATCTACATGTGCCTTTTACACAAATCTCTTTTGGCAAATTCGTCCATATTTGTCAAAATAGAGGCATGATTACAGGGGCAATCATTAACACAAAACTGGAGTATTGCACCAGTCTCCTGATGGGTACATCCAAGACAAAGAGGCTGCAAATAATTCAGAATGTAGCTGTTAGAGCAGTCTATGGTTTGAGTCGATGCTCTAAAATCTTGTCTGCCATGAGGAAGCTGCATTGGCTCCCTGTTGAGCGGCAAATCAAATTTAAAGGCGCAGTACTGGTGTTCAAATGTCCATCAGGAAATGCACCTAGCTATCTTGCTAGTAGGATTAAAAGAGCCTTTGCAAGAAGAACCCTTCGCTCAAATGGAAATCAGCTGTTGCATCAGCCGCAAATGACCCTTAAGAGGATTGGCGGAGCCAGCTGTAATTTTTGGGCACCTTCCACTTGGAATCCTCTCGATCTGAAGAACTGTGCGTCTATTGCTTTTTTTTACAAAACAGCTAAAGACATTGTTGCTCGATGGGACAGTGTAGCTAATCAGACTTTATCTTACTTCGGCCTATAAGAACTTTCTGCAGTGAATGTTTTCTATCCTGTGTTGTATGTTGGTTTATGTCTATGTGGGCGCATTGAGGCCTATGGGCGAATGGCACGATGCAAAAAACAATATAGATAGATAAGAAGTATGAGTGACACTATGGTATGTGTACTTTTCAAGTTAGCATTATGAAATAGAGTATTGTTGAAAGCCAGACATGCGAGTGAGGAGGGGAAATGATGAGGGGGCAAGTAAGTCATGTTGCAAGAGAGTTTGCATTACTGGAAACTGGCACAGTTATTCCCCCTCCCCGCACTCCCCAGATAGTGGCTGCTTTTCAGGGCATCAGTAAAGGACACATGTGGGTGGACATGGTAACTTTTTTCAGAGGGCGGATGCGACCCCTTGGATTCTTTTTTAGGTTGGCAAGCTTCTCAAGCATTTGGCTGACAGGATTTTACTCAGGTTGTCGTGTTCCCAGTGCAGAAGCTTACCCACAAAACTACAAGCACTTGTATCGTATTGGGATTTTGTTTACTAGGGAATATGTCACAACAAATTGCTGGGTTTGAAAGGTGAGTACCTTTTATACTTTGCCAGCATATTTATTATCATTTCCTCTGAGGTTATTTTTCTGGTGTTCATTACTTCTTTTTTTTTTTAAAGTCCAAAGCTAGTTTGTCTTGCACACTTTCTTCTAAAGGGTAGGTCAAATGAACTACGTTTGTATATTTCACTTTAAGATATATGTTCACTCACTGTGCGTATATTCATGGGTGCCAGCTTTTGATTTTCACTATGGGTGTAGAAAGTACCTGGGAATATGCTATTCTTGCAGCCAGTCATTTTTTCCCCCGGATTCCATGCTGCTTAAATGTGGTTAGTTGGGGTTGTGCGATGTAACAACGGTCACTAAGAGACCAGCCATAAAACAAGGGACTTGGAGCATGCTGCTTAACCAAAGTGTGTGGTCCACGACAAATAATTTTATCTCACTGCGCATTGCCTAAAAACATTGTGAATTGTCAAAGCCTGCCATCTTTTATACATAACAAAACCACTGTCAAAAGAAGACAAACTCCGTCTGTGATTGATGAACGTTTTTGAGCGATGGGTAGCAAGGGTTTTAAAATATAGAGTGGCCATGCCGAAGGCCATGGCTAGTGGTCTGGTAGCATTTTAAAATGACAGTGGCCATGAAAGGCCGTGGCCACTGCCCATGGCTGAAGACCATGCTAGTGGTCTGGAAGCGTTTTAAAACTCTATGGAATAACAAAACCCTTGAAATCAAATAAAACATATTTGTTGCAGGGATGTTAGGGTGAGAACTTAATGCAACGAACCCCCTGGAATTCATCTAAAGCCACTTTAACTTCACGCCCCCTGTTGCGCAGCCTATGACCACTTCAATAATTGCATGTTGTATGAGAACACTGATGACACTTACAAATCACATCACTGATGCCATCACTGGTGAACACCAATTACATTGTATATAACTGATTACATCAATAATGGAATTAAACATAACATCATTTATAAGTCAGCTAATGAAAACGGATTACCTTAATAGCAATTTAGGCCATGGACTTGGCCATGACAAAGGCTGGGGTCACGGGCCAGCACCAAAGGCCATAGCTAGTTGTCGGTTAGTGTTAAAAAATACCAATGTGCATGGTTAAAAGCAATGTCTAGTAGTCTATCACGGTTTTAAAATATACAGTGGGCAACATTGAAACCTGTGGCCATCAAAGGACATAGCTAGTGCCCATTCATATGTTAGAATATACAGTCTGTACAGCCAAAGGCTGTGGCCACTGGCTGGTATTGTGTTGAAGACGGTCTAGTGGCTGGTTAGTGTATATAATAAACAGTGGGCAAGGCCGAAGGACATAGCTAGTGGCTGGTTAGTGTTGTATAATACACAGTGGGCACGGCCGAAGGCCATCCCTTACTGAATTTTATTATTTTAAAATATACAGTGGACATGGCCAAAAGATGCACACACTGCTCAAGGTCAAAGGCCACGGCTAGTGGCCCTTTTATATGTTAGAATATATAGTGGGCACAGCCACAGATTGTTGACTTAAGCACAACTCCATGGCTAGTGCATGATCAGCATATATAATATACAGTGGACAAGGATGAAAGCTGCATCCACTGGTAAAGGCCAGAATCTATAGTTGGTAGGCTGTTAGTGTTTTACAATATTCAGTGCACATGGGTGACGTTTGTGACCACTGTCCATAACTGAAGTTCCTAGGGGAATCCAGACGTGGACCCCTTGCTCACTATTCTTAGAGAGACACAGCTACACACTACTGATGAGGTTCAACGAGACCGAAACACGTGTCTGGGGTTGCTGTTGGTACTCTTGTTCAGAGGAGAATTGCCTATCATTTCGGTGCTGGACTGCCCCAGGGCAGGACAAAGACTGATATGTTTGGGATATTTCTTCTCTTCTTCTCTGTGAAAGATAGTGAGCTAAAGACTCTGGGTAAGGCTCTTGTAACCAGGACTCATTTCTGGCAGAGAGTCTCCCAGGACCTCCCCTTGTTATTCGCATAACTGAAGGCCATTCATGTGTTAAAATAGATTTGGCCATGTACACTGACCATAGCTGAAGGCCATGCTTAATGACAGTTACTGTTGTGATGTCATCAGTGATGTGATCTGTCGTCATGGTGGTCATAGGGTGCACAACATGGGGTGCAAAGTTAAGGTGGCTTTAGCTGAATTTCAGGGGTTTTGTTGAGTTAAGTTCTCACCTTAACGTCCCTGCAACTAAAGGTTTTTCCTTGAATATATGGGATACATTACTCACCATAATCTTATTTCTGATGCTTGTGTCTGCTTAGATTCACATGTTCCGCATAGTCCGACATCAAGTAGTAGTCGCAGAGTATTACAAGATTTGTTTTCAAAACTCGAAAAAGGACGCCAACAGGGCGTGTTAGTAAAACTATCCCTAGTGTGACGTCTACTGTACCCATGGTCCTTCACGCGTCGAGGTCCCTCAGATTGTTTCTGACATGAGGTTGCATGAAGTGTAGCTTGAGTACAGATGTGATCAAGCAGAAAACATCTATGCGCCTTCCGATTCCAGAAGGGGAGGAAGGGCGGGTGCATGTGAATCTCAGCTGATGCAAGCATCAGAAATGTGACTACGGTGAGGAATGTATCCCTTCTGAGGCTTGTGGATCTGCCTAGATCACATGCTCTGCATAGATTAGCGAGCAGTATCTGGAGGTGGGATGTGAGAAGTTACAGTGGCAAATAGATGTTATAGCACATCTAGTCCCACCTGTGCATCTGCTTTAGAGTGAGTGTCAATGCAATAATGCTGTGTGAAGGTGTGAATGTAGCTGCCTTCTAGGGGGACATTTTCAATGAAGCCCAAGGTAGCTCCTGTACCTCTGATAGAGTGAGCCCTAGGAGTGAAAAGCAATGCTCTTTTGGATAGGGAATAGAAGAGTAGTATGCATTTGACTATCCATCTGGAGATGGCATTTTTAGAGATATGCTAGTCTTCTCTACCAGGTGCTATGGAAACAAAGAGCTGGTCTGTGTTCCTTAGGGGTTTAGTTTTGTTCATCTAGTACAAGACTGCCCTCTGTACGCCTAGTGTATGGAGGCTTCTTTGTACCTTGTTTCAAAATCCATCCAACATGCACAAAGTTCGATAGATTGAATAATATGGAACTTTGAAATTAATTTAGGTGAAAACCTAGGGTGTGTTCTAACAACAACTTTGTCCTTGTGGATTATGAAGAAAGGGTCTTGTACGGACAATGCCTGTAGCTTACTGACCTGTCTTATAGGAGCTGATGGCTAACTGGAACGCAGTTTTATAGGTCAAGTGCTTTAGGCTGGCTTTGTGTATACGTTTGAAGGGAGGACCTGTGAGTTTGAAGAGCCCGACTTTAAGGTCCCAACCTGGTGGATGGTTAGGAATGGGAGGGTATAGCCTCTTTACCCTTTCCATGAAGGGCTCAATGACAGGAACTTTCCACCAGGACACCTTGTTCTGTGAAGTGGTGTATGCAGACAGCCGCAAGGTGTACCCTGATGGAGTTAAATACTAGGCCGGAGTCTAGGAGGTAAAGCATGTAACGCAGAATGTTTGCTGAAGAACATTTAATTGGAATTATGGATTGTAACCTGCTCAATGCCAGTCTGGTGTTGGGTTTCTGTGCCTCGTTTAGGATATGCATACACTGTTGTGGAAGATTTTAATGACTAAACTCTATGATTTCAGGAGGCAGGCTGCCAAGTTCATAGATTGAGGACGAGGATTTAGAGATGCCATATTGTGTTGTGATAGCATGTTGTAGGGGCACAGGATCTTGATCGGGTTGCACATCGCCAGTTTGAGCAGATGTGGAAACCAAGGTTGTCTTGTTCACAACAGAGCAACCAGGATTAGAGTAGCTTGTTCCTGGTGCATCTTATGCACTATCCTGCTCAGAAGTGGTGTCGGAGGAAAAGCGTAAGCACATTTTCCTGACCAGTTCATCCACAGGGTGTTCCCCCTTGGACCTTGGTTGGGGAAACCTGGATGCGAAGTCTGCTAATGTGGCTCTGTTTATGCAGCTCTATAGAAAGGGACGAGTTATTTTATTTTTTAATTTAACAAGAAAAAATTAATGGACAACCTTGCAACTTAAGACTTAAGGCACTCTTTGATGCTAAGTTTTGCAATGGCAGTGCAGCATAATTGTGTAGTATCTTCTTACATCAGGTAAGTCACACTTTAGGCAAGGATGAGGGAGGAGACGAAGTATGAAAGGAAGCTTCTTTTATTAGGTTACAGGTTGAGATTAAGTTGGTAAATAGGAGAACTCCAGTATTAGCATCCATTCAGGTTGGCTCTCTGCCGTCAAGCCCCATTCAACTGACTCCGATAGAACCTAAATGTATCTCAGGTTCCATTGGGCTCCATTACCTAAGTACATTCCAATGGTGGGGACAGTCACTGTACTAAATGGTGTGCATACTACACAATGCAAATAATCATTTGGTAGTCATCGCAACAGACATGTTTCTTAAAACTCTGCTGTTCACTTGGTAGATATTTACTTTTTGTTTTCTTGCTTTGATATTTTATTTTTAATTATTGGTGATTTTTATAGCACTTGAAGCCGGACTCCACCAGCTACTAAGCGCTGGACTAGGGGCCCGACTCATGGAATTTCGTGCAGAAGAACACTGTGTGAGCCTGTGTGCAGAAAGAAAAATGCGTGCAAAACCTATTCATGGAATTGTTCGCGCAAAGTAACCGTATTCGCAAGTCACTCGCTAAAACGCCCCAGACACTCCAACACGCAAAGTAGGAAACTGGCAGATCCGCTACTTTGCCACGGTCCCCCAGGCGCAAATACACACACCCTTCAAACGTACGTGGGGTCCCCCGTAAGCGGCCCTGCAACTCGGGGAGCATGCCCGGGGTCCCCCATAACTGTATCCGGCACCCCGACAACATGCATATGAAAAATCCTAACTCTGCAATAACTCAGGAAATGTGCATGCAAACCCACATAAAATGTTCCTGTATGTTAGGCAAGATTGTATGCAGTACCCTGTGGGAGACTGCACTAGCCTTGTCCTCTTGGCAATAGTTAACCCAACCTTTGGTATAAGCATGTACTACACAAGTTGGGGTCAATGTGAGCTGTAGGGTTATCACACAGAGATTCACAGTGATAAGTATCCAAATAAACACTCTCAAGGTTTCTTGATTAAACAATTATTTATTAATGTAACAGTCAGTTGAATAAGCCTTCTTTAGAAGAGAGCAAAATATGTAACAAAAATATACTTCAAAACGACACACTCTCAGTTTCGATAAATCAGTAGATATTCATTTGTGATGGCACACAGACACTTCCTACAACCTGAGGTGACTTACATAACTAGGACACTGTGGACATTGATGCATCACTGGTACATTTAGAGCAATACTGAAGTTTAGCGTCAAAAGGAAAAGAGGAAGGAATGAAACAATGATTAACAAAATATTCTTAAACAGGTAAGTACTTTTGGAACCCTCCAATGCAAAGTAAGTTTACCCTTTCCTGGGGAATACTTAAAGACCAAAGTCAGAGGTGAGAAGAGTCTTTCAGGGAGCCAGGCCAGGCAATGTTAATTGAGCAAAAAGTCTAGGTGAACAGAAGCCCTTCTGGTAGGCAAGTAAAAGTCTTGCACAAAGGTTTAGAAGTCTTTGAAGGAAATGAAATCACAGTAGGGCCACAAGCTGGGAGGCTTGTGAGGGGCAACGCTGCAAGCAACTCTGCAAAGCAACCAAGACAAGTCTCAACTGAGAGCTAGCAAGGCTACACAACAAGAGGTAAGCAACCCCTTAGTTTTATTGTACCTTTGGTCTGAAGAAAACTGCTTCCAGCTGGCATGTGTAGGTCTGCAGATCCTCTTGTTCCTGGGTCTCAGTCGTGGAGACAAGAGGGAGGACGTCTGGGGACTCCTGCACTACGAATGGAAGGTTGGCTGCAGCAATGGGCAAACTCCAGATCAGCAGCACTTCGCGGTTTCAGCTCTTCGCAGTTCTCGCAAACAAACCCCGACTGTGGTTCTCGGATACCTTTATGGACTTTCCTCGCATCTGGGGTCCAGCACTCTGTTGAGGTGGCTCATACGTGGTCAGTCCTGCTTCATTGTTGTCCGGAGGATCTTCCTGGAGCTCAGGTCTGACTTAAAAACGATACACTTGGTCTGGTGTTCCTCTCCCTGGCAATCGGTTCCTGCAGCAGCAATGGAAGTACATCCAGCTCGGAGAGGATGTCCAGACGAGTTTGCTTTGGGGTTGATTGGTCCCATCAACCCAAAGGGAGAAGTCGTCCGTTGCAGGGCTTCTGTAGTCGAGGCGAATTTGGAGCTTCAGCAATGCAGCAGGGCTTCTCCAGGCAAACCAACGGTATAGAAGTTGCAGCAAGCGTCTCTTCCAAGTTCTTCTTCGGATTCCTTCGTCCAGTGGTCGACTTTGCCTTCCAAGCAAAAAGCCTCACCTTTTATGCAAGTTTCTCCCATTCATTCGCAGCCTAGCTGTCACTCAGACAGGAGGATGGTGGTTCTCCAAGGACAGCCAGCCGGCCAATCACCTTTGTGTGCATTCCTGTAACCAAGGGGATTAAGTACAAGGAGTTTCGGGCACCTCCCTCACTTCCTGCCCCTGCCAGACACGCTGGAGCCAGAGGCGGGCTACAAAAGTGAATCCCGCCAAAGACAAAACGAGCAGAGGTAGGAAACCTGGTTTGGCGCGCAGAGTAAATCTCAAGAAGAACCTTTCCAACAACAAATGGCGAAAAAAGATCAGGGACATTTTGACAAAATGGGCACCCATGGGTGTTTTACTGCAGCTGCAATGGAAGCCCGTGGTAAAAACACACAATGGTAGGAAATGGTAAACCACTGCCACCAGCCATTAACTGTAGAAAGGGTAACAAAAATGTTACATGAGAAACTAGACAAAGGGGATACCAAGTAACCCCTTCAGCACCCTATTGTAAAATAGTGTGTGCTGGGTCTAGAAAGTTACAAAATGTAAGTAAAGTCAATTTCACTTCACTGCTCTTGGAAACAGTAGTTTCACCAAGAGAAAGTATTTATTTATTAACATTCATAAAGCGTGCAGCAGCCCAAGGTTATCGTGGCGCTGTTACAGACAACCTTCTTGATTGCATTATACATACTTGGTAACATGAAGAATGCATAATACATACTTAGTTACAAGAATGCGGAGGGAGGGGGAGCAGAGGGGGTCGGTAGTAAGGAGTGAAGGCTGTGTTGGTTTAATAGTGTGGTTTTTAGCACTTTGCGGAAGGCTGGGCGGGAGGTTTCAGCTCTAAGTATGTTGGGTAGGGCATTCCATAGTTTAGATGCTATAAGTGGGAAGCCAATTGCCCCCCCCCCCACCCCCCACTTTGGTCCTTTTGATGGGTGGGATGCGCAACTGGTTAGAGTGGCAGGTTCTTTTAGGGCGAGATGAGGTATCTCTGGCTATAATCTCCGATGTATGGAGGGGCTGAGAGGCTTAAGCATTTGTGCGTTAAGGTGAGGGTCTTGAAGGCAATCCTATCCTTTACGGGGAGCCAGTGAGCAGCTCAGCTGGCCTGCATGATGTGCATGATGTGGTCTCTTTTCGGGATATTAAGTGCTGCTCTGAGGGCATTATTTTAAACTATTTGAAGTCTATTTAGATTTTGGCAGAGGTGCCTGCTAGGAGAACATTGCAATAATCTAGTTCAGCCCCAATGGGGGCTCTAGCTATAGAAAGGCAGTTCTGGTTGGATAGGAAGCTTTTCACTGCATTTAATAGCTTAGTGGTGTGGGCGGAGGCGGAGGCAATGGCCTGACATGCCGCGTCATGGACAGAGTAGAGTGGAGGAAAACCCCTAGTGTCTTAACTGAGGAGGAGACAGGGATGATGGCGTTATTGATGGTGAAGTTGCAGAATTGTTGTCCAAGTTTAGATAATGTTTCTTTGGGGCCCATAAGGATAATCTCAGTTTGGTCTCCATTGAGACACAGCCCAATGGCCGCCATCCAGGCTTTTAAACCTTTGGGAAATCTGAGAGACTTCCCTGTGCCACTGCACTGAAGGTGCAGTGTGTCACAATGTAAAGATGATGCCTATGGCGTCGGACTCCAAAGTCAAAAGAAACACAGAGTCCAAATCACAGAAAAATACATGGCAGACTGGGAAAAAGGTCTCACTCTCTCCAGGTTAGAAATTAAAAGTAATGCACCACCCAATACGAACGTGTTGGATTTGAGGAATGTTCTGGGTTATGGGACTTTGGAGCTGTGCACTGGAGCTGCGGCTGGGAGACTGGATATGGGACTGATGATAGCATCTGGTTGTTTTTCTGGTTTTTCTGGTTGGCATATATGAAAAAAATGTGAACAAGAATGTTCAAGGGCCCCGAGTCATTTCTTTAAGTGGTTATACATTTCATGAAAAATTCACAGTTGTGATATTCCCTGCTGTTTTATCTCTGGGATGCTGCTGTACATGTTGATCTTTTGAAGGGGGTGGGGGAATGTTGAAATGTCATCCCTTATAGACTTTATTGCTACTGCAGTACCCCTGAGGGATGAGTTATATGGTTGCAGATATTTTCAGGAAAGGGGTAGCACATAACCTTCATTTGAATACGAGAGGTTCTTGGAGGCATACATCTTCAGCGCTCTATGGTTTTATGGAGGTGTTCCTATTACTTCCTGCTGCTTACACTCATTCCCTCTCTTTCTATATTTAGTTCCGTTAATAGGGGGGGGGGGGTAGTCTGATTTTTTTGGGGCCCGGAAACTGTTATGAGGGATTCTTGAGTCAAATTAAATATGGGTTGAATGCTCTATGTGTTCTATGGGTCTACTTGGCATTTCACACCCTCATATCCGGTCTCTAGGGGGATGGGAGTATGGTACTGAGAGTTTTGCAGGCTGACATATTGATCTCATTGACCACTTGACTCATGTTGACTGTGGGGTTTCAATGGGGAATGGTTTAGTGGGTTTATGGGGTATTAGTAGTTGCCTTTGTATGGGCTCTGAATTTTGCGGTTGGGGAATTGTATATATATGGTGTACTGAGGTTTGTGTTTTTTTTTTTTTGGGAGGCGGTGTTCGGATTAAATCTCTTAGGTGTTTGTGATGATTAGTTGATAGGGATTAGTGTGTTGGGTTGTGGGGTCATGACGGGCTTGCAGTATTTAATTCTGGGAATATTCTGAGAACGTGTTTTTACCCGATTAGGATGTGGGGGGGGGGGGTGGGTGGTAAAAAGGGAATTCACATGAGCTGGATTGATTTCGGGGGGTGGAATATTGTTGTGAATTACTTTATATAAGGTTTGGGTTGGAGATTCGTCTCTGGTGGGTATGGTTCAGAATGGTTTACTCGATGTATATAATATGACATGTGTTAGGTCCGCTGCTTATCGGACTGTTTTTTTGTGCAAAGCTTGTACTTTCTATCTGTTTGTTCGTTTAAATGTTTTGTTGTTGTTGTGTCTATGCACTTTGTTTTTATTTTTTTGGAACTCTGCCTCTGATCTTGATGGTTACTGCTCCTATGATACTGTTCTAATTTGGGAGTTATGGTTGCGTTAACTTTTGTTTCTTGGAATGTTAAGGGGATTGGGAATGTTGTGAAAAGACGCATGGTTCTAGCAAGATTGTGGAGGAGTGGTGCTGATGTAGTCTTTCTTCAAGAGACTCATCTGGACGAACAAACTGAAAAATACTTGGCCAACTCGAAATATTCTAGAGCGGTCTCGAATTGTTATGATTCTAAATCTAGAGGGGTAAGTATCTTGTTTAGGAAAGGCTTGTTGTTTAAGATTGAAAAGACAGTTATGGATGGGGAAGGTAGAATCCTGTTACTTGATGTGCTCCTTGATGGGAAAAAAATGACATTTGGATCTGTGTATGCGCCATGCTCGCCAGCTGTATCTTTTCTTGATCAGTTGAGCCTTTTGTTGGATGGTATGGAGGGTGATTCATTAGTGTTGGGTGGTGACTTTAATCTAGTGATGGATAGTAAAATAGATCGTAGATCAGAATGTAGGTATTATAATGAGAGGATTAGTGAGGAACTCAGGACATTTGTGTTCAAATACAATCTTATTGATATATGGAGGGAACTTCATCGTGGTGAAGAAGAGTTTTCCTTTCATTCGCCTGTTCATGATTCTTTCTCCAGAATTGATTACTTCTTTATTAGTATGGCTTTGAGTGATCAAACAATCTCAACAAACATACTAGAGAGAGGTATCTCAGATCATGCTCTGTTGGACCTCCAGTTGATTTTGGATAGTAAGAGTACTAAGACGAGGAGGTGGAAGATGCAAGCTGAAATGCTGAAAGATAATCTGGTTGTAGAGGGCTTGGAGGCTTTCATTGGTCATTACTTTAACGAAAATTTAGACTCGGCCAGTATTAAGTCTGTTTGGGACTGTTTTAAGGCGGTTTTGAGGAGTGAATTGATTAGTAGAGCTGCCCATGTGAAGAAAAAAAAACAACATTTGATTGGTGATTTGGAGGAAGAGATTAAAAATTTGCAGAGAGTCTGTGCTACTAACGGTTCAGGACAATCCAAACTGAAATTGCGTAAGTTGGAGGCGGAATTGGAGACCCACATTCAAAACTTGGCAAGTAAGAGTTTATTTTATTCGAAACAGAAGTCCTGGGAATCGGGTGATCGTAATGGCAAACTATTGGCGTATAAGCTTAGGGAGATGGTGTCTGATTCATGTGTCTCTTCTATCCAAACTGATGGGGGGGTTACTTTAAATAGAAATGGCGATATATGTAGTTACTTCAAGGGTTATTATGAGGCATTGTATGGAGAAGATTGTGACCCGACTTCTGATAGACTGGACACATTTTTTGAGAACATTTTACTCTCAAGCCTGACTCAGGAACAAGGTACCTCTCTTGATGCTGCAATCAAGGTTGCTGAGGTTAGTTTGGCTATATCGCAAATGAATGATGGAAAATCGCCGGGTCCAGATGGTATTGTCTCAGAATTTTATAAAAAATTTGATGTTCAGTTGGCACCTGTGTTGTGTGACCTTTATAATGATTTTGTAGTATCGGGTATGATGTGTGATTCCATGAAAGAGGCAATGATTGTGGTGATCCCAAAACCTAATAAAGATCACACTAGATGTGGGAATTATAGGCCTATCTCAATGCTAAATGTGGACTTTAAAATTTTCACAAAAATTTGGGCTAACAGATTGGGTTTTTGTATGAGAGATCTGGTTGATGGGTCACAGGTGGGTTTTATTCCAGGGAGATATGGTTATGACAATATTCGAACCGTGTTAAATGTGGTTGATGACCGATTTGGGAAGGACACAAATGAAGTCATAGGTTTTTTTGATGCTGAAAAAGCCTTTGATAGGGTAAACTGGAAATTTCTAGAATTCACTTTACTGAAAATGGGTTTTGGCCCGATTTTTATGAGGATGGTAGATTGTATTCATAATGATGTTAAGGCCCGGGTGTTGGTTAATGGGGTGGTTTCAGATCCATTTCAGTTGTTAAGGGGCACGAGGCAAGGCTGTCCGTTGTCACCTTTTTTGTTTGATTTGGCGTTGGAACCTCTTGTTACTTATCTCAGACAATGTGAGATTATTAAGGGTATTAATGTTGGGAAGGTTGAAGTGAAAGTTCTATCGTATGCTGATGATATGCTCCTTATGTTATCGAATCCGGAAGTGTGTGGAGATGTAATAAAATCAATGTTTCAAGAAGTGGGTGAATTGTCAGGACACAAGGTGAATTGGGACAAGACTGAGGTTTTTCCTTTGTCTGGTCGGCGTGTGAATACGGTTTTGAACACATGGAATTGTAAATGGTCTCCAGAGGGGGTTAAATATCTAGGAATTCATATTATTGGGGACTTGAAGAAATTACAGCAATATAATCTGAATTTGGTGCATGCGCAAATGTCATTGTTAATTAGGAGATGGGAAAAATTGACTCTGAACCTGTGGGCAAAGATCAATGCAATTAAGATGGTTCTTTTGCCAAAAATCTTGTATGTTATTCAATCCATCCCGTTGTTGTTGTATAAGAAGCAGTTACTTAAGATTGAGAAACTATTTTCTTCTTTCTTGTGGGGTTCTGGTAAGAGGCCTCGGATTCCGAAATACATGCTAGTGCAAAAAGTTGAAGATGGAGGTTTTGGATTCCCTGATTTGATGAAATACTATAAAGCGTTTGTACTTAAAAAAAGCTCATATTACTTTAGGGATAGAGCGGTGAGTGAACCAATTTGGTTGCGTATGGAAAGGGGTATTTGTGCTCCCTTTGACTTGAGATCCATATATAGTATGGATAAATTGCCGATTAAGAGATTGAAGTTGCGCCCGGTTGTGGCTACTAGACAAGTAATTGGGGAGTGGTTTCGGGATAATGATATGAGTTATGGATTCAGTAGAGATGCTTCTATATGGTACAATACTGCTTTGCAGATTGATAATAAATGTTTGAGTTGGCCTAGTTGGATTAATAAGGGTATCCTGAAATTGGCAGATGTATTGGATGGGGATAGGTTATTGAGTTTTGAGGCATTAGTGAACAGGTATGGTTTGAGGCGAAGTGAATTGAATAGGTACTTGGCTTTTGAAAATTTGATAACTTGCAGATTGGTTTTGGCTGATGGGTCTATTGGAAATAAACCGGAGATTGCTACCTTATTGGAAGGTCCGGAATACGGAGTACGTACTTATATGCAATTTATGCCTATTAATGAGAAACTTCGGGAGGCATGGTCTAGATTGAGAAATACTTGGTCTGATGATGTTCTGGATGAGATTTCTGAGTTGGATTGGAAATACGTTCTAAAGGTTAATTTGCATTTGGGTCCTGATATGGGCTTACGGTTAATTCGACAAAAAATTATTGGGAAGGTGTATTGGACACCTGTTAGGATGTTTAGATTGGGGCTCCGACCGGATGATTTGTGTTGGAGTTGTAACAGGGATAGAGGTACTTTAGTGCATTTACTGTGGGATTGCCCGAGAGTGCTGGACTTTTGGACGGCAGTGATTGATAGAATTGATTTGATTTTTGATGTGATTTTGCGGAGGTCGGCTGTGAATGTCATCTTACTTTCCCGTAAAGATAGGAGTGGTCGAATTGCGAGACATTCTTGCTGGATTGATAGGGCCATTATGGTGGCTATTAAGTTGATTCTCAGGGTTTGGAAATCAAGGAAGAAACCTAATGTTGATGAGTGGCTGACAGAATTACATGTGTTGGCGCAGTATGACAAGGTTTCATTCCATAATAAAGATAAGGATGAAGATTATTTGAGATTGTGGGGTCCTTTTTTGGCCTTGTATGGCTGATGGGGAGATGGCATTGTTTGGCGGTAATAGTATTCGAGGTGTAGAGAGTGGGGTTCCTCTTTTTTTTTTTTTTTTTGTCTTGTCTTGTCTGGTGTGGTTCTTTTTGATGGTTGTTTCACTATGGTTGGTTTTCAGCTTGAAATGAACTGTTTAAGATACTTTTGTCAGTTTGTATATTTCATGCTTATACTGTCTGTGAAACATTGTTTCTCTTACTATTGTTGTTTATGAGAAAACTAATAAAGTGTTGGAAAAAAATAAAAAAAATAAAAAGAAATTAAAAGTCCTAAAGTCCAGCAAAAAGAGTTTGGGGTCTCTAAGTTAGAAGGGAATTAGCGCATTTCTGAGAATTCTCCCTAACACTTGAAGTGGTAGTGTACTCCCGCCATTTGTAATCGCAGATATTTTCTGTGCGCTGGGAACATTGAAATATGAAAGAATGCATTCCCCCCCCCGTTTTAAGAGGGGGATTACCTCTTGCAGCGTGGCTAGGCAAAACTTTTAAAGTTTGACATATGGGTTTGCTGGGCGCAGATCTAGACTTGGGCACATGGATAGGTATTTTTTTGGCACAAGAAAGTACGTTGAATAAATACCCTTGTTTACTTGATTTGCTGGGATACTCTCTATGGCCCCTTTTTTCAGCAGGGCTTTCACTTCCTCCAGTAGTATGTGCCGCTCTTCTGGCGTCATCCTTTGTCCTGGCAGTTGGTCGGGTGGTTTTTGCATATGTTCTATGCAATGCCAGCTTACTACGGTGAACAATACCTACTTGTCTGACGTGATCACCTCCCATGCGTAGGCAAAATGTGAAATGCGACCTACTAGAGTGGCATTGTAGGGGACTTGGAGCACTGTGTCATTGCTGTAGGGCAGGGGAGGTTCTGCCTCTTCCTCTGGATCTCTTATGGCCTCTTTGAAAATTAGAATAGGAAGACTGCCTGTGAGGAGCCCCATGACGAAGACTGGCTGCCTTGATTGAACCCGGAAGAGCGGCGCGTGCCCTGTCCCCAAAACCTCTGGGAGTTAGAGGAACCCCGTTGGACGAAGGGTTTGTTGGTTAATTGGCAGAGGGACTTAAGAGCGTCATACTCTTCCTTTGAACTTTCGAGGGCATCTTCGACTGCCTTGCCAAAGAGGACATTAGTTTACCCCGGCATGTTAAGCAGGGTGCTCTATGTCTCCAATTTAAACCCAGACTGTCTAAGCCAGGCATGGCGTTTGATAAGTGTGTCCTCTGCAATGATGCAACCCGCATTGTCTGGAGCGACGAGGTTGGTTTTAAGAATGTAGTTAGATAACAGCTTGCCTTCTTAGATGGTGTTTAGAAGCCGAGACCTTAAGGGTTCTGGAACCCCCTCAACTTGATGTTCTAACTTGTCCCACTTACGCCAGGCATAACTAGCTAGGAGGGTGGTGTTATTAGCAATTCTTGCCTGATGGGCTCCCGAGGACACAACCTTTCTACCGAAGGTGTAAATCCTTTTACTTTCCTTATCTGGCGGAGCATCAGACGATGCCAGGGGAGTACCTGACCTCTTTCTAGTAGCGGTGACAAGTGAGTCAGGTTTGAGCTGACCCCTAATGTACAGGCGGGTCTGTAGGCGCTGGCTTGAATAATTTTTAGATGCCCTTGTGAGGTTTGGCGTAAGCAGGGAAGGCTGGATACTACTATGGACTGTAAAAAGGGAATGAACTGAGTGGCAGACTGCTTGTCACCAGGAATGTCCTCCACAAAGTCCTTGTGCACCTGCGTCTCAATATTGAAATATTGGACAGCCTTTAGCAGCAGCTCGTTATATTGCAGCTGATTATCTACTGGAGAGTCTGCCACGGGCTGATCCTGGTGGTCAGGCGACTAGATTATATAAGTCATCATGATCATAATACTGGTCTTGGCTGTATTGATCTCCCTGCCGGGGTCCTGAGGGATTGACTACATACATGTCCTGAGAGGGGTCTTGAAAAAGGGAGGCTGGCGGGCCCTGGGTAGAAGTGCTGGGCTGCAAGGTGTCAAGATGTGGCTTTTTGACATGGGGTTGGTGTTTAGCAACCCCCGTCAGAGGAGTCCCTATGAGACCCGAGTTTGTCAGCGTGCCTGTCCATGAAATCTACAAAGCAGGACATCACCTTCATTATTCTATTGAAATGTTTGGGGTCCACTCAGTGGGGGGTTGGAAAAACTGAGGGGGTAGATGTGTTGAGAGGGTGCCTGGTTTTTGTGCTGCATTGCCCCAGTGAGTATCTGCAGGGGCGGAGGAACCAGCATCCTGAGACACAGTCGGCTGGAGTGGCAAAGGTGTCGAGAATTTAGCTAATTTCGGCAGCTTTGTCTTTAGAAGGGTAGCAGGTACATGTTTCTTTAAAGGCTCTTGCATTTTCGGTGTAATGTGTGGTGTCCGTAACCGCTTTTGGCACCAGTTTAGGAGGCCTGTCATGCAGCGAAAGTGTGTGCAATGGCACAGAGGACAGGGAAGGTTTAGAGGTTTTCTACGCAGACACTGCATGGGCTTCGAAGGGTGACGACTTCGCCGACGGTCAGCCATGGGTTGTGTGTTTAGCTTGTTTGGAAGTGTGTGCGCCTGGGCCGCTTGGTGTAGTGTCCGTCACAGAGCCGCGGCCCTGCTTAGTGGTGTCAGGGTCCCGCAAATGGGGTTCTGATAAACCTTGGTCGCCTTTGGTGTCATCTTATGATGTGGATACTGCCCTCACTGGACTCCCCTGCCGCGTCAATGGAGGCTTCAGCCTGCAAAGCGTGGACGGCCCAGCGCTTGGTCAGGCAGTCTTTCAGGGTTTTGGGGCAGAAAAGTCTGCAGGACTTGCAAATCTTTTCTGGGTGGTCCCTAGGAAGACAGTAGTTGCACACTCGGTGCGTATCCTTCCACAGGAACTTCCTATTACAGGAAGGGCAACATTTAAAAAGGGGTATTTTCCATACTAAATGGAAAGGGCAGTTTGGTGACAAAAGGGAAAATAGGGTGGCAGAATAGGCATTATCTAAAGGGACGCAACTATATGAAACCTCCCCCCGTCCTCCACACTGTAAGGGTCGAGGCCTGTGAAGGCCGCAGTCTCTGGTCGTCGAATCAGTCAGGCGTCGTCGACGATGATGGAGCCATCCGCCGAGGGCCATCTAGCAGTAGATAATGCAGCGGCAATGGGCGGACGGTAAAGTATACAAAGAGAAAGTCTACGAATAAACTTTAGATAATCAAGGCATCAGCCTGAAAGGAACTCTGCAACTTGCGACCAACCACAATGGCGGAAAGAAACAATCTGAGGGACCTCGACGAGTGAAAGACCATGGGTATAGTAGACGTCACCCTAGGGATAGTATTACTAACTCACCCAGTCTATGTCCTTTTTCGAGTTTCGAAAACAAATCTTGTAATACTCGGACTACCACTAGATGTTGGACTATGCAGAGCATGTGATCTAGGCAGATCCACAAGCCTCAGAACACTCGTGAGTAAAGTGCTAAAAGATCCGTTTATTCAAAAAAGTCACAATGTTTAAAAAACATTGTAGCCAGCCTGCATTTATCGGTCTATGGTGGCGTCATGAAAATATAGCCGCAAAGTACAATTCAGCCACACGTTGTGTCCGAAAAACAAGACTTCCTCAGGCTAGATGTACAATTATGTAAGCTCCTGAAAATATACTGCCTGTGACCAGCACTGCTTGACTTCATATAATCACATGAGTGCGTTCCAAGTCAGCACAGAGTTAGTGAAAGCATAATTAACAAACGTTTACCGGTGCTTGTGCAATAGTGTACAAACCGACAAAGTCACAATAACATTCTTTAAAATTGAGCCAAACTGGATCTGTGTCTAGTAAAAAAAGATACTGCGAGCCGTGCTGAGCAGTAACAATCTGACAAAAATCCGCTCTTAGTCATGGATGCTATATCCAACACAAGGGGCTGCAAATGCCACTATATGTCAACTTAATAATATAACTGTCAGATCACATTAAAGGTCCATTAAATTCACAGGAAATAACACTGTGCAAAATGACATGAACAGAAGAGGAAATGTCAAGACTATGACCAAATGCTGCTGCATATTCAAGATAGACATTCAAAATCAATTTTGGGATTTTAAAACAAAATCATGTAGCCGTCATATTAGTGCAAATGGCAATAGTAAAGTGCTGCTTTGTTATATAACATTGTTATTAATCATGTGCAAAGCTGCTGCTATTGTATGGTGCTCAAAATGCCAGTGCAACTCGATTTTCCATGGGAATCCCTTTCTTTTAGTGGGATGAATATGGGATAAATCCGCTCTACCATGCTCATTGCGCAGATTATATTATAGATACAGGCATGATGTCAAGTAGAGCCTGGAGATTGTCATATATATTGAAATAGTAAGGATAAGGTGGTAGTGCTACACAGTCCAATATGATTTCGTCCTCTGGAACTTGTATTGATAACGTGCTATTGCTACTTGGTGTCCAATTAGATTATCTTGGTTGTCTCATCTGCAAGGGTACAGTTCAAGTGCAAATGGTAGTGCATGTATAACTGCAAGAAAAACCAGGCACCATTTTGAGAGGGTAAAATACATAGTGACACCGACTACTTGACAATTGTAGGAGTCCCACAAATGTCGAATCTGGTTTGTGAACTCTCAATATAGTCAACAATCTAAAGCCTACCACTTCAGCCTTCTTGTGGCGACAGCAAGTGGCCCCCCCAGTGGGCATCGTCATACAAATATGTAGCCCATATTTTCCCAGGGGCCCCCCAGGCCGCACAGGTTAAACAGCCAGAGCCTTATTTAAGAGCTCCACCCAACTCAGCCATCCACCTTTTATACACACGCCTTGAAAAAGACCCCTGTTGGGTCGAAACACGTGTCAGCTTTAAGCGTACAAATAAACCACCTTTCCACTTACGGGGATAAATACAAAGGACCAAGACTTCTCCTTATTCGTTTTCAAATTGTTAACCAAATAGTCTTACTACATTATCAGGGATCCAGCGCTCTGGTGACCAGGGGTCTTAACCAAACTCACAGCAAATTCATTGAGCCTTATGAGCAACGTCTCCCAAGAACCTCTCGCTGGCAGCAGGATAAACTCATTAACAAACATGATCAGCGCAGTGATCTATTCTAGTGCTCTTTCACCCTGTTTATACGCAGGATCAGGTAGAAGCTGCCATCCCCTGGCCACATGGGAGTAGGTCACAGCCGGGAAAAGTGGCAAATCCATCGGATTCATCACAATACTAAAATAGCGATCCTGGACTCCCATCCATGCAGTAAAACGAATAATATACACGTCATCCAGGAAAGTGGACTGTCTCCCATCCGTAACCGACCCTGCTCAGTTTCAAAGCGAGGAAGGGGCCAGCCTGCCTCAGGCCATGTTGCCTAATAAATGAGCTCCAATTACAAGACCACTTAGAGCAACAGGGCCTGAGGGCGCTTTGAAACCAAGTAGGGTTGGTCCCGATTACTGCACGTAAGTATTGCAGTCAATCTGCCATGAGGCCGACATGAAAAGAGAAGCTCTCTCTGGGTAAGGAGCTGCTAATACATGGATAATTGCAAATCCAAACCTTTTGTTATATATTATGCCACAATATGATTTCAGAATCTATGTGCCTAGTGCTCTCTGACAGCTCTGAGCGGCAATTCTTTTGCCTGTTGCTGAATTGCACTCAGGTATTTTTAGTCTCCCACTCAAGAGGGGCAGGGGGTATAGTGCCACAACTGTATACTTTTTGCCTAAGGATGTATATATTGGAGTGACAGTATGGTATGTGTACTTTTCAAATTATGTTTATAAAGCAGAGTATTGTTGAACGCCAACATGGACAAGAGGAGGGGAAGGGGAAATGATGAGAGGGCAAGTCAGTCATGAGTATTTGCCCAGGATGTGGCAAGAGAGGTTGCAATCCTGGACCATGGAGCAGTTATTTTCCCCGGATAGTGGTTGCTTTTCAGGGCACAAGTAAAAGACAGAGGAGTGGACAGCGTAACTTTCTTTCAGAGGATAGATGCAACCCCTTGGTTTTTTAGAGGTTGGCAAGCTTGGTCAACTATTTGGCTACCAGGATTTTACTCGGGTGGTCATGTTGCCAGTGCAGACGCTTACCCACAAGGACTTGTTTTGTATTGGGATTTTGTTTTCCAGGGAATATTTCACTAAAGATTGCTAGGTTTAAAAGGTGAGCACTTTTATTCTTTGCCAGCATATTTATTGAACATTTCCTCTTTCCTGTTAGGTTTCTGGTGTTGATTACTTTTTTTTTTTTAAAGTCCAATGTTATTTTGTTTTGCGCAAGTTCTTCTAGGGGGAAGGTCAGTTGACCTACGTTTGTATACTTTCACTTTAAGATGCATGTTCACTTACTGTTATGTATATGCATGGGTGCCAGCTTTTGATGTTCGCTATGGTGGCAAAAGTACCTGGGCATTTGTTATTTTTGCAGCCGGTCATTTTTTTCCCTTTTATGTGCTGTTTAAATGCGGGTAGTTGGGGCTGTGCAATGTATCACAACAGTCACCAATAGACCAGGCATAAATCAAGGGGCTTGCAGCACGCTGCTTAACCAAAGTGTGTGATCCTTGGCAAATCATTTAATCTCACTGCACATTGCCTAAAAGAAATTGTGAGTTCTCAAAGCCTGCCATCTTTTATACATAACGATACCACTGTCAAAACAGGTCAAAATCAGTCTGCGATTGATGAACGTCTTTTGAGCGATGGTTGCATTAGGTTGGATTTATTTACAGGAAGACCAATGCTCTTTTGATCACAAAAGAAGGTGCAATAGATAAGAAATCAGATTTGACGGAAAGCAGTGAGCTTCTTACAATAGGGTGAGTTTGAGGGACATCCTAGCCAGGTTGTGGAGGAGAGGAAATGGAGCAGTCACCAGGGACAATACATACGTTGACATACATGGATTAATGACAACCAACATTGGAAATATTTAAGTGCGGGTAGGCGGTACGGCCAGCTGTGCTCGGAATGCGACCATGATGGATGAATTGCTAGAATGGAGGAACAGAAGTGGAACACAGAGGCAGGTTTGAGGTGAGGGAAAAATGTTAGCTAGCAGGCAGATGAGGGGTATGTTAAGAGGGTAACTCGGAGCCAAGGAGGTAGGCTTTTGGTTTGGTTTTGAACAAATCTGCATGGACTGTTTATCGGATGACCGGGGAAGAGAATTCCATGTAAGCAGAGCAAGAAGAGAGAAAGAGTGGAAGCGAGAGTAAGCACAGAGAGGGCAAGGAGCCACAAGGGTGGTCAGGGAAGCAGAGCAAAGATTACGAGAAGGCTTATAGAGTTGGAAAAAGTAGGATAGATACAGTGATGCCTTACCATGTGATAGATTTGTGAACCGGGTGAAGACATTTAAATCAGGCCCCGTTTTGCATCATCAGCAAACCAGCCTGGTGACGGTACAACGAAGTAGGTGTAAAGTGAGGGAGATCAAAGAGAGTCCTGGTAGCAAAGTTAATCATCTTGTCAAGAGGACAGAAAGCATAGTTGGGAACACACCAAGGGGGATGCTGACAGTAGTACAGTTTAGAAAAGACAAGAGTAGTTAAGAGATGCTTGGCGGAGTTGAAAGGAAGGAGGTGCCTGATTTTCCTAATGTTTAGTAGGTTGAGGCAAGCTGCTGTTTTGGAGTTAAAAGTAGAGCAGGTGTGAGAAGGGTCAGGTGATGCAGAGGTTTCTAGCTGAAGAAGAGTAGGGGAGAGTGTCAGGTGAGAACGGGATAGGCAGAGGAAGAGAAGAGAGAGCTTTTGCCAGGGAAGAAGAGTACCTCGGTTTTGGTAGAGTTCAACATCAGAGAGTGTAAAGCCATTCAATATTTAATGGCAGAGAGACAGATGGAAATGTATTTTGATAGGGAGATCAGAGGAGAGTTCAGGAAAAGAGAAGAAGGTGTGGGTGTTGTCCGCAAAGAGTTGGTACGAGAACCCAAAGGAGGAGATAAGGGCCCAAAGGGCAGAAATGTAGAGTGTAAAGAGGAGTGAACCCAAGACAGAGCCTTGTGGAACACCAACAGCTAGAGGAGCGAGTTGTGAGTCGTCGTTCCAGGAGACCGAGAATTGGTGAGGTGCAATGTAGGATTCAATCCAGGAATCCCAAGAAGAAAGATTATTAAGGAGATCAGAGTGATCGGCAGTGTCAAAAACAGCAGACAGGTCAAGGAGAATAAGGATTGAGGATAGGGTTGAGTGCTTAGCAGAGGCAATGAAGTTGGACACATTCATGAGAGCAATTTCCGTGGAGTGACGGGAGCGGAAACCAACTTGTAAGGGGTCTGGAAGGTTGTGGATGTCTAAGAAATTGGTAAGACGGTTGAACACAACCCTTTCAAGCACTTTAGAGTAGTACAGAAGGAGAGAGATGGCGAAAGTTAGACGGTAGGATCGGGTCAGCAGCTTCCTTTTTAGGAGAGGGGTGACAGTGGCTATTTTGAAAAGAGATGAAAAGAAAGCAGAGTCGAAGGACAGGTTGACGGGTGCAGAGAGATGAGAGGCTACTATAGGGGCAATAGGCTAGACTAGCTGGAGATCAAGAGGGTCTGATGGGGCACAAGAGGGGTTAGCCTTCATCAATAGAGATAGCACTTTGTAAGTATTAGTGTGACTAAAGTGGGAGATGGAGGCAGGGGACGATGGTAGTGTAGGCGGAGTGTAAAATGTAGGAGGAGGGAGTACGAGAAAGGTCAGGAGAGTCTCTCTAAATGTTTCCAGCGAAGTATTCCGCTAGGTCATTAGCTGTGAGAGTGGAGTTGATAGTCATAGACTTAGGAGGAGTGAGTTTAGGGTGTCCTGGAGCCCACGAGCAAGGTTGGAGTGAGTAAATGAGGGTTCGGTAGAACTGCCTTTTTGTCCTATCAAGAGGGGACTTGAGAGTGTTCAGGTCATAGAGGTAGAGTTGCAAGTCCTCATGCAAGTGGGTACGCATCCATTTTGCGCAGCAGCCCGACATGTCTCTGCGAAGAGAGCGTATGAATGTGGTGACCCATAGTTGAGGATGCTGAGACTTAGGGGTGAAAGTAAGCAGTGGGAATTGAGAGGATAATGAGCCATATCATAGGGATTGGGAGAATGCAGTGTTGGTGGAAAAGGTATCGCGTGTGAAGGAGGAGAGTGAGAACTGTAGGAAAGGGGGAATGGGTGAAGCAAGTGGGAGAGGAAAGGTCAGAGAGTGGAAAGGAGATGTAGGTGGAAACAATAGAGTGATCAGATATGGATGGTGTTACAGTAGTATTTGTGGCTGAGAGAGGTTGAGATGAATAAGAGACCCAAAGAGTTACCCACTGTGTGGATAGGTGGGTTATGAATAAGGTGGAGAGCATGATTATTAAGAAAAGACAGATTTCTGAGAAGTGGTTAGAGAGGGAAGGTTAAAGTCATCTAAGAGAATGAGGTGATGTTTAGTGGAAAGAGAATCAAGGTGTTGCCCAAGATCATCCAAGAACGGTCCAGTAGGACGATAGATGGAGATGTGAACCTAGTAAGGCAAAGCAATAGCAGAGATGGTGAATTCAGAGGTAGGGGAGAACATGGCATTGGCGATTTGTAAGGCATTGAGGCGGGAATAGAGTAAGTGCCCAACGCCTCCACCTCTGCCAGTCAGTCGAGGAGAGTGAACAAAGGATACTTTGGAGTTGTGTAGTGCTGCCAGAGTGCAGTGTTAGATGGAGAAATCTAGGTTTCAGTGATAGCAAGAAGATCTCAGGGAGTATATCTGGAGTAAAATAGTCAGTGACAAAGGAAGTTTTGTTGCATACAGACTGAGCATTCCAGAGTGCAATGTTTGGTTGATGAGGTAAGGAAGAGTAGAGAAGTTGAGTCTCAGAGGAGGACAAGCACGGTGGATAGGTGTTAAAGGAGGTATGGTTAGCTTGTTTGTTGGAAGGAGGTGGAAGAGAAACGGATTAGTGGGAGAAAGCATAGGGAGAGACTAGTAAGAGGAGGAGGAGCAGGAGTGAATGCATTATAGGTGAGTAGCACAGTGTTGAGATACAGTACAGTATTTTGGAAGATGTGGGTACTCACAGGTGTAAAGGCAAAAGGAAAGGCTCATAGGCTAAGTGACAAAGGTGGTCAAGGGCTGGTATTCACCCTTCACTGTTCCGCCCTTAACTAGGATGCCCTGGGCTTGACACCCCTAAAAGAAATTCAGAAGGGATGAGACACTCTTCGTCACCTGATCACCTAGTCCATCAGTGGTTAGTCGCTCTGATATTGTCTGTGCTGTTGCTGGGAAGAGGCAATTTCTTCCCGATTGGGGTTGCCAGAGGAGCCTCTTGTGACTTTCGGCTGGAGATGGGGTTGGTCCAAGAACTTCAAGGTTAACCTCTCAAACCTGGTCATATGTTATTCTTGCAGCCAGTCATGAGAGATATTATCCTACTTATGCATGCAAAGAAACCAAATAATATTTTTGTGTTTACAACAGTTATCTGTGATTATTTGCAGGGGGAACAAGGGAAAACACTGAAAACAGGAAAACCTCATTATAAAGTCATACCCCAGGCTATGCCAAAAAAGTAATTACAAAAATGTTTGTAGTAATTATAACAGAAACAGTAAGGTGAAAAATCACCGGCCATAGGCCATGGCTAGTAATTGTAATGGGTTATTTATAACGCACTTAATACACAGAGGTTTCTAAGCGCTGACCCGAGGATCGAACCTGTGTTGCTCCGCCTCGTCTTGCATTCAAGATGAGCATGTTGCCCCTGACCTATCCTCCCAAAACAAGTGAACAGACAGCAATTGCCTGTGCCCACTGGAAATGGCTAGAAGTCTAGTAATGTTTTAAAATATAGAGTTTGTCCAGATAGTGATTTAAAAAATTCAGTGGGAACGGAATGGCCGAAGGCAATGGCTAGTGGTCTGGTATTGTTCTGAAATATACAGTAGGGATGGCATGATCTAATCTATGGAATAACAAAACACTTGAAATTCAATGAAAAAAGCTTTAGTTAGTTAGTCATCAGTCAAGGTAAGAAACGTATTGCCAAAAAACCACTGAAATACAACACAATGGGGAACTCGGGACTGGCTTAACTCTGCACTTGCTCTTCCTACACTTAACTCAGTTAAATGCACGTCTCTTCTTAAAGAGACGTCCTATTTTCCGTATAGATTCTCTTCAGAATTGCAAAGGCCAAAAATAAAGTTGTTACATGCTTCTTCCAGCAGGCAGTCCCATACATGCTGATATATTGGGCAATCTAGGGAGTTTGTCATAGGAACAGGAGTCCTTGTCCCCTAAAAGAGTCACTCCCAGCGAGGTCCCCCTTGCCCAGACCCCTACAGAGGTTCTTGCGAGTGGGCTCAAAAACCCTCGATTCATCACAGTTCACATCTGCAACAGGGCAATGACCGCCATGTAAAAGTGGATCGGGACTACGTGTAATTCCCTTCTCCCTAATCCATGGTGGACATCTTGATATGTAGGATTATTTTTCAAATTGAGAAACGGAAAACATACAGTTTCTTAAATTGAAAAAAAAATATTATGCCAAAAGCAAAACACCTCAAAAGGGGGCAGGGGAGCTTGCCGGGTTCAGGTAATGGGGCTGCAATTTAGACCCCGGGGTATTACCCGACTCAGTAATGACTCCCATCTCGGGATTTACTGCTGAAGTCCATTCCTATTATAACAAATGGACACATCTGGGTGTCCCATTAGCATGAGGGTGTAGACCCCTGTACTTAAATACAAGAATCTGACAATACAGAACAGCATTGAGGATCCCTTTCCATATGCAGTGGAGGTTAACCCAAAGCCAACTTATTTAGGTTTCCAGCTGGATTTCCAACAAGGTTGTTCGAGTCTTGGTCCAAACAATCACTGATTTCTGCACCATACCATTTCTTTCTGAACCAAGGGCACACCATCTTGTTCTGACAGGCTGATGCGAGGCACATGTGTGTGCCGTATTTAAGGATATTCACATTGCAGTAAAGTAGCCCCTCCTTTTGTTGGTTCCTGTGGATGAAGCAAAGATATCTGGAGGATGATTCCTGGTCAGTGGAAAGTCACTCCATAGCTTTCAAAGTAGGGAAAACAGTTATGAGGGTTTTGGGGAGGAAATTAGCCACACTGCTTGGATCTGAAGCAACTTGAAATTGAATATTGGTTCCTTGCTCAGGCAGCATTACAATAGTCCAAACTGGCTAATATAAGGGCCCATGTCATTTTGATTTTCCGTTAATCTCCAAGTAAGGGGCTATCTTTCAGGGTTCATAAAGTAGATTGGGTGTTTTGCGAGGTGAGGTTGATTTGAGGTATAGAGGTTAGCTGTTCATCAATTTCGTATATTTTTAGATTTAGGAACTAGGATTGTGGTTTTCCCAAGGTGGGTGGGCACTTAAGGGAATAGTTTCATTTTATTTGCATTTAAAACAGATTATCAGCAACAGATCCTCTGCCGAAAAGTTGTGATAGTATTGGAGGAGTTTCCTGCCTGGAGGATGTCCAATACAATAACTCAATTCGGTCACCAAGGGGCCTCAAGTACATGTCAAAGCCAAGTTGATTGGATGCAGCACGAGGGTGTGTGTGCCGCACACTTGATTAGGGAGATGGAGGATTCAAACTGTGATTGGACTTTTGTAGAGTGATCCTGCATTAAACATTTAAGCAATTTTTGCATGCAGCAACTAGTGCATAAAATGCCATGCAGTTGTTTGTGCTAGCAAGTATAATTCACTATTGTAAACGGCAACAGGTCTAGCAAGATCAGAACTGTAAAGATTCTAAAAATCTTTTCTCTCGTAAAGAGGAGGCATGCTTGGGGTCTGAAACCAATTTGGTTAACATTGAACAAGTTACTAGTCTCGAAGAAGTTTAACAAATAACTAAAGAGGTGCATGGAAGCTATTTGAAGGTGTTCAGTCTCGCAGGTGTGGAGAAGAAATATGGTGTGCTATGCAGAAGGGTGGAATAGTTGGAGGCAGATTAAGTCACATTTTCTGCTTTTGTTAAATTAAATGTTTGGTATATTAAAAACACACACACACACACGGGTCTTATTCCTGCTGAGGCAGACATCGTACAAGTGGGGAAGAAAGTGAACAGGTAATCGAGTACTACTTACTTACCCCCTCTGGTTCAGCTGCTTCAACGTGACCAACTCATGTAAATTCACGTTTCCACCAGTGTTTCTTTTGGGTATCTATTGAAAAATCATCCCATAGTTTGATGGAGGGCATGGTTGATGAGACCATAACTACTCTGGCGAAACCTGTGTAGACCGGTGGTGGAAAACTGGCTATTGTACATGTGCGAGTTCCATGGACTTCAAAAAGAAGATGCATTGAAATGACAGAGGATAGGACAATGTATTTTCTAGATAATGCAACAAAAAAGTAGGCTTTCACTGTACCATTCAGCCAAAATGTAACAATTTAATTCAGGATGCTTACATAATATGGATCTTCAATAATGAGGCATTTTTGTGGATCATAGCTCCCAAGAAGTTCAATTTTTGATTTGCAGTTCGGAATTTTATCGCCTCTTCTTTTCAGTTCTCTGGAGGGGGGGGGGAAAAGAGCCCAAGCGTCAATTCCCCATAAATTAACAATGAAATAAGTAAAGATAGGTGAAATAGGCTATATATGCACTGTGTGATAATATAACACCACCAGAGGAAACGTCAGTGGGACTCTCTTCCTGAACCTCCTCCATAACAAGAACTAGCGCCATAGTCTAGGACTTCATAGAAAACAAACACTTGCTCAACAATGATTTCTCAGGCAGTAGAATATCTGGACATCTGTGTGTACTGGCTGGATACACTATCAAAAACAAGACAAAATTTGGAACCTTATCATTATGGTGACTCCAGGACTGTTAGACCATACACATCTCCAATTATCAGCTATCATGGACAAGTACTAGCTAGCGTGTTGACTGGAAATTACTTTGTATCTGGTTAAGTTAAAAACAATCTGAACCCCCAGTCGTCTATATGCAAACCTCCATGGGTCTACCCTTTTATTTTCCCTCTATAGCTCCCTTTTGTATTGCCAATAATTTAGCTGAAAATGGTACTACCATCAGTGTATTGGGAGTGGATGGTGAATAGGTGTGAACTAGGTATTATTATTAGAACTACAAAGCTATAGCATTGCAGGGTTCAGAATTACCAAGAGTTACCTAGCCCCTGATTATATCCTAGAAGAGCCTGGGTTGCTAGATAACAGGAAGAACTTTTGCCTCCCCAGGCAAACTAATGTCATAAGAAATGCCAATGTGACATTAACTATGTGCTTGACATAGGTATAAAGGAGCATTGGCAGACATTTAGAAGACATTTCAAGGGTCACATTTAATGTATATAAAGGACATAAACCTATAATTTACATCTTATATGCAAGTTAGGTTTATTGCATTCTTCTCATTCCTCAAAACACTGCGTTTACCTCCTGTTCATCAAATCCTTCCTTCAATCCCTTCCTCCATTTGATAGGATCTATCGATCTTCCCTTGACAAAGCACTTAGGATAGATATCAAGAAGAGGAACTGTGATGAAAGGCAGATTGAGGGGGTAACACAAGCTTTTAAAACATATTTTGGATTTTTTTTAACCAACTGCGTGTTGTTATTTATTATTAGATTTCAGTGGTGGTTATGTAGCACTGTGTGTTGCTAGCAGGCAGCTACAGGGATCACAAGAGTGTCAAATCCCCATTGCTCGTAGCAATTTCATGCTTTTTACTGCATTTTTCTATTGAGAACCTGGAATAGTCTGTACCCGGTTGCAATTGCTAGTTAGCTACCATTTCATCAACCGTTTTGGAGCAGACATGGTCAACGATTGTAGTTTTGGCATTGGAAAAACAGAAAAATCCACAGCGAATACCACCTTAAAAACCCCAAATAAACTGAAGCTTCCAATCAGAAGTGAAGATAACTTTTAAAAATCTGCAAATTAAAAATACTTTAGTCACATTATGTGAAGTGATGCAGTTTTTAGTCAACAAAACATGATTTAATCTATAAATGGCATCTTCGGGGGCTGGCAAAGATTTCACAGTGAACAGACAAGCTTTTCACAGCTATTTTGTACCCAGTTGCCAGCTGACCCCTGTGCTTGATGTTGACAGAGGATGGTGGTGGGTGCCTTGGGAGTGTGGCAGACAGTCGATATCCTGACGTTGTGGAGCTTGGACTCAATTGGGGAGTCTGCAAGATGGCAGACTGGTTTGCAGTTCAGATGTGGAGCCCTCAGCATATGGATCCTATGGGAAAGTGGTGATCTGCTTATGACAGAGAAGCCTAGGGGTTACACAGAGGTGCAGTGAGATGCACTTGAATTTGGGGTGCCAGAGTGATTACCTGCTTCCAGAGGTTTTGTCGGCACCCCCCACCCCCCTTCTGCCTGAGGTGCTTCTCATCCTCGCTCTTGGGGGGCTGAAGCAGATGCCTTGTGACTGTTCGCTGTTGAGTGCAGGGCGTTTCACCTGCGGGTAACAAGTGGGATGCACCTCCTGCAATTCTATGCAGCTCTCCTGGGCCGATAGCTACATCTATGAGTAAAGGAGCCTTGATCCAGTGTTCTATGGGGGGCATGCAGGGTGGTGACTCCACTCAATGGTTGGACAGGGGAAGGCAAATGCCACAAAGATATAGAGAGAGGCCTCATTATTTATAGACTAGCCATTAATATACCAGGCTTTCCAGGGACTTGGAGAAGAATGGTAATCCGATTTGGAAAGTGGTGCTAGGTAATTGATTTATTTTAGCATCTCAAACTCCCTGTCTCAAGGTGAGGGGAGCAGAAGCTTCACAGCAGTCCGGTAACACGACACTACAAAGTCTAAAACCCAGAGGAAGGTATGGGTTATCCTTGTATTCAAGCCTTACTAAAGACGGCCAAAACGTTATCTGACACTACACAACAATATAATGGTTCAAGAAATGGAGGAATGTAATTGCCTAAAGGGGCACCAGTGGAAAATGTGCCAATTACTACTGCAGTGCTTGGAGTTCCTTGCAAGGGCTGAAGGAAGATATCAAGGATGTCTTTCGGGAAGTAACTGCTGATGAACTCTGATGCTGGTGGCAGCTTTAAAATAAACTAGAGAAGATCACCAGCCTCAGGAATGCACAGACCAGAATAAAAATGCCACTGCTGTGATTGAAGATAAAGTACCAAGAATTATGAACATGTTGAAAGCCCTCAAAAAGGTACCACAGAAGTCATATAGCTCAAGTGTGATATTGAGAGTAGATCAAGGCACATAATACTCTGCATTCACTTTTTGAAGGAGGCAGGGCACATGCAAAGTTGTGCCAAGAGACTTTCACTTTATATTAAATGATTACACTGCATTGAAAATTCAGATTGATAAAGCACAACAAGTAGGTCCTTTGAGATCTAGCAAGCACAGCCTCCCATGGGACAGTTGTAAAATTGCATGACTTCAGAGTGAAAGGTCATTTTAAATAGAATAATAAGGGGACAAAAAAATAAAAGAATAAAACAAAATCAAGCTACTCTTGTGTGATGGCGTTCAAAGAAACTTCTAATGGAAGAACTACAAAGGCGCCACATAAGATACAAGTGGACATACTCATTTGGGCTACAACTAAAATGGAGGACAGATGATAGTGTGTTCTCACTTGAAGGGCACACTGAACTGTGTTTCATTTTATTGTAATGATAATGGTACTATGTACAGTGCTTTGGTTTAAATCGCTTTATAGATTACAAATAAAATGCAAAGTATAAGCTACAACACAAGACATGGATTATTCAAGTGTTCAAAGAAACACAGAATTGAGAATATGAAGTAATAGAGTGGAGAGAAAGTGGAAGAGCAATCCAATTAAAGGGAGCAAACAAAGTAAAAGACTGAAAGGGTGACAGAGCACATGGCGGACGAGGAACTAAGTAGAAATTGAGAGAGAAGTGAACAAGCAGGACAGTAAAACTAGACCAGAGAAGAGAGATAGACAAGCGCAAGGCCATAGAGATTTAAAGACTAGCAAAAGAAAATTTAATTTAAGTCGAGAGGGAAATGAAAGCCCACCCGAGAGCAGAGAGAGGAAGCGGTGGAATAATGAGGAACAAGATAGAGAAGTCGAAGAGAAGCAATAAAAACAGACTAGAGGTGCAAGACAAGACAGGAAAGCCAAAAATAGTGGAACAATAAAAAAAGTTGTGAATACATTTGTGAAGAAATCAAATGTTTCGTAGCATCAAAAGTTAAGAAAAGACGAGCTTTTAGACTATTGTACAGATGTTAATGACAGGCGTGTGAGGAGACAGAAATATGAGTAAACGATAGGTCAGAGTCAGGATAGAGGCCCAATTTACAAGCCGAAGGGGAAATAGAAAGCTGGGAAATAGAAAGCTGGGAGGGAGGAAAGGAAATAAAGGAAGGAGGGAAGAAAGAAGGAATCGTGTTTGCAGGAAAGAAAAGAACCTCCGTTTTAGCAGCATTTAGAAGATAATGATCAAACATCCAAGATTTAAGAACAGTCTGAGAGTTGATCATGCACATCAGATGTAAAAGAGGAGAAAGACAAGAAAAGTTGGGTGTCATCTGCATAGAAGTGATGGGATAGGCCAAAAGAATAAATAACTGCAGCCAACAGAGAAGTATAAAAGGGAAAAAAGGAAAAGGGCCAAGAACAGAACATTTAGGAACACCGCGACGAAGAGGGAGTCCATCAGAAGAGCAAGCCCAAGATACCGAGAATGTCAGTTGGTATAAGTATGACTAAAACCAAGAGAGAACAACCAGAAAATCCAAAAGAGGAGAGAGAGGACAGTAAAAAGCGAGCCACTGTGTCAAAGGCTACAGACAAATCCAAAAGAATAAGAAGAGATGAGTGTTTAGAGGAACGAGCAGAGAGTAAAGAAAACAAGGGGAGAAGAGAGTAAAGAATCACAGATGGACAGAAGAGCCGTTTCGATAGAATGAAAAGGCCAGAAACCCGACTGAAAGTGATGAAGAATGGAATTATCGGAAACAAAAGTAGAAACCCGAGAATAAACTAGGCGTTCAAGTAATTTAGAAAGATGGGGCAGAAGATAAATAGGGCATTCGTTAGAGGGAATGGAAGGAATAGAAAGAATAGAGGCATGCTTGAATGAAGAGGGAAAAACTGAAGCAGAAAGACAAAGGTTAAAAAGAGTTGAGAGAACAGAGGGATAAACTTTAGGAATTGGTGATGAAGGGATCAGATCAGAAGAAGAAGCAGTAGGGTGAGTTCTAATTAGCAACAGAGAAGTCTCATTATTACAAATTGGAGAAAAGGAGGAAATAGTGCTAGGCTGCAAAGCAGAGGAGACAGTACAAGTAGGACAAGGGGAAGACTCAATGGCTGCCCGGAGAGAGGCCACCTTTGACGAAAAGTATAAAGCAATATCAGAAGCCGACAATGTAGAATTACGTGAGTGGTCAGGAGTAGGAGGAGACAGAAGACTTGATAGAGTTTGAAATAATCGTCTAGGATGGGTTGATGCGAGTCTGCAGGAGATCAGAGAAAAAAGCATGTTTAGTTGAGAGCAGAACTACATCATAGAATGCGCGATAGGAAGAATAAGACATCTGATTCCCCCATCTGACCTGGCCTTGTGCGGGAGCCTTTCAAGGCGATGCAGGGCACACTGTATAGCGCAAAAATGAGAAGTAGAGGGATAGAATGTCATAGTTGGAGAGTCCAGAGAAGAAGACGACGATAGAGTGGAAGCAGCATCATCAGCTGAAAGAGCAGCAAATGAAGAGACGGAAGAGCAGCAATACACAACGCAACAAATAGAAGGTTATTAAAAGCTCATAAGTCATGCCAGATATACAACGATATCACTGGAGAAAAAGAAGATACAGAAAAAGATGGGAAAAAGAAAGAAGATGATGATCAGAGAAATAGACCGGGAGCGGGGAAACAGAGGATACAGGGAGAGAAGAGGTGAAAATAAGGTGCAGGCAAAAGCCAGACGCGTGAGAAGGAGAGGTAGAAAGGGGAGACAGAAAATGAGAGTCAATAATAGAAAGAAACAGGAGAGTTGAATGACCAGAAAACACATGGAGATTAAAGTCTCCCAAGAGAATAAATGGAGTGTAGAAGGAAGAATAAAAAAGAAAGCAATTTATCAATATCTTCACAAAAAGACCCAACAGAAGCAGGACGATGATAAACAAGTAAGAAAGATAAGGGGTACGGCATAGAGAAACAAAAATGAGAATTCAAATGAAGAAAAAAAGACTTAAGGACCAAAGCGTAGGGGCAAGTGCAAAAGAAGAAAGGTACAAGACACCAATGCCCCCACCATGAGCATGGGGGTATAACAAAAGGAAGTAAGAAGTAGAGAAAGAAGCACTAGTGGCAGTATTAAAAGGAGTGATCCATGTCTCAGTAATACAAAGAAAATGCAAATTCAAACGAAAAAATCTAAAACAGAAGCAGACTTATTAGAAAGAGATCGGGCATTCCATAGAGCCAGTTCAATGGAAGGAAAATGAGAGGCACAAGGAGGATAAATAAGGTTAGACAGCAGTGGCAGACTTTGCCTTACTTCGCCCAGGACCAGATGTTATATAGAAGTCAGGGGCCGTTGGACAGGCTGAGGTAGGGGGCATGACCAAGACCGCAGCTCAGCGATGCAAGCAAAAACAGGAAGGCTAGTCCAAACACCGGAGGAGCAGGCAGGTAAGTGGGCTGTACCACGGTACAGAAGGTGATGACAGTTAGTACACAGGCCCTCACAACCGGGCTGGGATGAGTGGCAGAAAGTGGATCATCTGCTCAATATAACTGCCTTTGGCTAGGGAAGCATTGACTTCAAGGAAGGGACCATGCAGGGAACTAATTTCACTACTTACACATGAGAAGGTCAAGGAGAGATGGTTAAAAGGATAGGGAAGATTTTTCGCTGCTTGATTAGCCTCATTCTTTTATGCTCAGTAACGAAAAGACTACTTGCTGTGTGGGGACTGGAGAGGGTTAGCTTCCATTTTCAACCTGGCTTGTGCAACTGAAAAGCTGGTTGTCATACTGGGCATGGATGAAGTCAATATCTTGATTTTCTGAGCATGTGGTGGAATGTCACGCTGTGCTAAGGAATTAATATTCCTTTTCTATTGGGGTCCTGAGGGAGCGCACCCAGAAAAAAGATGGAGGAAAAATCCTGGTGAAGGAGGAGTTCTAGAGTAGAACAAGTTACTTACCCCTGGTAACGTTCTCTCAACTGGATGTTCCTCCCAGTACTCTACATCTCCTTAATAAATATAAAGCTTCTGTCTCCACTTACAAAAAGGCTATCCTTAAAGCTAAATCCTGCTTTTTTAATGATAGAATTCAAAATGCGCAGCATAATACGAAAGAGCTCTTTTGTATCTTAAAGGAACAGGAAAGAACTAACCATACCACCCCAGATAGATCTATCTCGGATGATGCCACTTGGTGCAATGTTATGCAACAAGCTATGCATAAAAAACTTGATATTATAAAGGAAAACATACTAGAGAAAAGTATTAACCTAAAAGACACTAAGGTGTCTTCAATGGAATGGTCTTTTCATAGAGCATCAACAATTCCAACTTTTAATCTATCCCCCATAACAGATAAGGATTTAGAAAATATTATAACTCAACTAAAGCCAACAAGATGGAAAAATGATATATATACTACTATGATAATTAAGACTTGTGCCCCCTCACTAATTACCTCCATACGCCAATTCGTTAATACATCCATATCCACTGGCACGATTCCGCAGGATCTTAAGAAATCCTGGGTTATGCCAATCCTGAAAAAACCTGGCCTATCTGTTGATATTCCAAATAATTATCGCCCAATTACCAACACTGCATTTCTACTTAAGATCTTGGACCGTGTGGCGTACATTCAAATTGCAGACCATTTAAAGTCATACCCCATCCTTAACAACCACCAGTCTGGTTTCCGAGTTGGATATGGTACTGAAACAGCGCTTCTCGAACTCGAGTCTACACTGATGGCTCGTATTGATAAGAAGGAGGCATCTTTACTCATGCTGTTGGATCTTTCCGCGGCCTTCGACCTGGTGGACCATGATATCATGGCCACCAGGTTGTCTGAAGTGGCCAACTTCTCCCCTCTAGCTTGCAAATGATGGGCTTTGTCCTTTCTCAGTAATCGTGACAGTAGAGTCTTTCATGGTAGTGCTGAATCAGAGCCTATTATCACATCTTGTGGTGTCCCTCAGGGTGCTTGTACTTCTCCCTGCTTCTACAATATTTTTACGGCCCCATTGTTTGCAATGCTTGACCACGAGAATATTATATTTACCAACTGCGCGGATGACACTCAATGTGTCATCCCGCTCTCTGGCTCTCACACTCTGGACGAACTGGCCATCTATAGAGTCTTATCTCTAATTGAGACCTGGATGGTTCATAATAAGTTAGCATTGAATAAATCAAAAACCGAACTGTTGGTTATTGGCTCCCCACACACTATCACTAAACTTGGTCCACTGTATGATAATTTCCAACTGGGAGAAGAATCTATCAAACCACTAAAAAAAAGTGAAAACCTTGGGAGTGACATTCGATCAACACATGACCATGAAACAACATGTTAGTAGCCTTGTTTCGTCATGTGCCTACTATATTAAACTCTTAGCACACTTAAGGCCTCTTATTTCCCAGGACAATGCAGAGACTATTGCAAGAGCTATTATAGCCTCTAAAATAGACTATTGCTCTAGCCTTCTTATGTGAATTAATAAGGCTGATTGCAATAGGCTACAAATCTGTCAAAACGGGGCTATTAGAGCCGTTATGAAACTTAAATATAGAGACCATGTTACACCAGCTAGACGTGAGCTCCATTGGCTACCTGTGGCCTCTAGATTCCTACTCCGCACTCTGACTATTGTACATAAGTGTAGATCAGGGAATATGCCTGGATACTTACAACAGCTACTATCCACAAGAACTAGCTCAAGATCACCGAGGTCAAATAATCTACATCTCCTGTTCGAACCAAAGTGCCACACTGTTAGAGCAGCCAACTCAGCTTTCTTTGCCAATGGTATTAGAGCTTGGAATGCTCTTCCGCTGGAGCTGAGATCCATGGACTCCTTAGAACTGTTTAAGAAACGGTTAAAGACCTATTTTTTCCATTAGATAACCCTGATGCTCTTGTTATATTATCTGGTTGCCTGCTGTATGAACATGCTTTATTTTTTGTTTGTTCTGTCTTGTAGTGCCCTCACGCCCTCGGGTTCATGGACACGCCATATAAATGTATTAAAGTAAAGTATTCCTTATCTTTGATATTTCCAATATCCAGCTTTGCCGCTTCGGAATAAAATTTCAGTAAGGGGCGCTGTGCGTCAATGCCTGTCGACTAGATGTCCCTCTGAGGCCTCTGTCTCGATGTTGACGTCATTAAAGGTACATGTAGCACGCTCAGCGCCCTTTGGCTTCAGTTCCGTTTTCACGAGTGAATGATTTATCTTGTGTCTGACGGCTACTCCTCCCGAGAGAGCGTAGACTGTAACTGCAAGAGAAATTCTATTGCAGGGTAGGTTGGGAGGGGCGATCAGGAATACATGGGAGGAACATCAAGGCCAAAGAATTTTACCAGTGGTAAGTAACTTGTTATTCAAATGGATTGTGTCCTCCCACGTATTTCTCGTCTTTGATACACTCCCAAAGCAGTTTAAATAATTTGGAGGGAGTCAGAATTTAGTATGACATTAATAGATTTCATGGGTGTTGTGTGCACAGAATGCAACACTGCTTTGCCAAATGCAGACTCGTGACCTGAAGAAAAGTCTTAACTATGATGTTTAGTGACGGTGTGTACAAGCGACCATGTGGCAGCTGCACATATATCCCTTATTGGAACTCCCTCTGTAAAGCAGGTTAAGTTGCACTGCCCCTGGTTGAATGAGCTTGAAGGTGTTCTGGAGGATCTTTCCCCGCCAGTTTGTAGCATTCCGATATTGCCAATATAATCCATTTGGATAGAGTTTGTTTGGTAATAGCCATATCCAATTTGTGACTTGAAGAGCCCACGAATAATTGGTCATCCTGTCTTAACTTTGTCATTCTGGAGATGTAAAAGCTCAGAGCACGTCTACGGTCAGGCCTGTGAACCATTTCCTCTTCTTTCCCAGGATGTGGCGTAGGATAAAAAGATGGTAACGTTATCTTTTGAGTGAGATGAAACTCAGACAATTTTGGGGAGAAAAGTGGGCTTCACTTTCAGTACCACTTTATACTTCATAAAAGATAGTGTAAGGAGCTTTGCAGGATAAAGCCTGTAGTTCACTCACCTTTCGTGCAGATGTAATTGCTACTAAAAAGATGGTTTTTAGAGTTAGTAGTCTCAAAGGACAGGAGTGTAATGGCTCGAACGGAGCCCCAATCATAAACTTCAACACTAAGTTTAGATCCCAAACTGGGACTTGAAAAGGGATTAGAGGGAACACATTTGTCAGGCCCTTTAAAAATGGTATTATAAAAAGGTATCTTAAAGTAAGAAACTTCTTCTGAAGTGCGCTTAAAAATAGAAAGTTTTGCTAAGTATCCCTTGATGGTACCAATCTGGAGCTCCAGATTAGCCAGATGTAAGAAAAAGGATAACACCATCGGTGTACTACATGTAAAAGGATCAACATTCTTATCTTTACACCAGATGCTGAACGTTTTGCAGGGGCAGCGGTACAAAGATTTAGTTGCTGGCCTTCTAGACGAAAACAAAATCTCCATTATGTCATCCGGGAGGTCCCAATCCTTGTATCTCAGCCTCTCAGAAACCATGCGTCAAGACGGAGCATCCCGATATCCGGATGGAGAACCGACCCTCCTCTCTTTGTGGCAGACGTATCGAAGGGCAGATGGACTTGTCCAATCCGGGGCAACTAGGATTGGTTCCATGTCATTTGATCGCAGGGTGTTTTTTCGCAGGGTTTTTACAGTGATTTTATTAACGAAAAATCCCATCAAATTTTTTTTCCCATTATTTTGGGGGGCACCCCCACAAGCCCCCCATTGCATTTAATTGTTTATGAATTCACAAACACCCACACCCCATATATAATTGTGAAACCTCTCCCCCCTAAAAAATTTGATGTTTTTTTTTCCATTAAAAAATTCACGGTAAAAACCCCAGCAAAAAGATGCCGCGATGAAAGGATGTCGTACCCTAGGATCATGGATTTCCTGAACTTTCTCAACCTCCTGATCATGTGAGGAATGACAGGGACCGGAAGAAACGCGTACAGAAGGGGAAACTCCCAGTTCACTAAGAACGCTTCCCGTAGAGCTCCTCTTGGGGGAAATTCCCTTGAGGGGTACAGCTCGCACTTCCGGTTGGCACCGGTCACAAACAGATCCACTTCAGGGGTTCCCCAAAGAGTGAATATATCTTGACGGACTTCCTGAGCTAGTTCCCACTCGCGGGAGACTGCTCTGCCTGCTCAGAGTGTCCGCCGCCGGGTTCTTCTCTCCGGGTAGATGAACTGCCGAACCGAGAGATTCATTTTTGTATTGCTCAGAACAAGAGCTGCATTGCCTCTCTGCACAGTGGGAGTGGCTCTACACCTCCACTCTTGTTGAGGTAGTACATGGCCACTGTGTTGTCCGTCATTATCAGGACATTCTTTCCGCATACAGAGGGCAGAAGGGCCTTCAGCACTAGTCTGATTGCCCTCAGTTATAAAAGGCTGATATGTAGTTTGGACTTAGATGAAGACCAACCACCGCCGATTGTCAGATCGTTGGTATGGGCCCCCCACCCTGTGAGTGAGGCATCAGTCACTACTTTCATCTCCGGCCACGGTTGCCAAAATGGTTCTCGTTTCAAGATGTTCTCCCGGCAGGCCCACCACTGAAGATCCAGTGAGACTCTGCTCGGGATTTGTAGGAGGTCCGACATCCTTCCTGAGAATTGTGACCACGGAGTCCTGAGACCCATTGGAGAGATCTCATTCTCAGGCGAGCCTCTGGCACCAAAAAGATGCAGGATGCCATGAGGCTGAGCAACCTCTGAAAATTGAAGGCCGGTAGACGCTGGGCATTCTGGAGTTAGGTCATCATCTGCAGAATGCCTTGAGCCCTCACCACTGGCGGCAAAGCTTTTCCCAGCGATGCATCCAGGACTGCACAAAGAATTGGAGTCATTGTGATGGTATCATGTGGGTATTCTTGAAGTTGCGGGAGAAGCCCAGTCTGTGAAGGGAGTGGCAGGTGTAGCTGAGATGTTCCAAAGGCTGTTCTGGGTAACTGGCCCTGATCAGCCAATCGTCTAGGTAGGGGTAAACGTGAATTCCATCCCTCCTGAGACTCGCTGCCACAACCGCCATCAGTTTGGTGAATACCTTCGGGCGGAGGGCAACCCAAATGGCAGAAAACGAAACTGATAATGAGAACCGCCAGTGTCAAACCTCAGGTACGGTCTGTGCTTGTGATGGATTGGCACATGAAAGTAAGCAACCTGAAGGTCCAATGATGCCATGCAATCCTGAAGAATGGGTTACCATCTTGAACTTTGAGGAACTTGTTCAAGTCTCTTAATTCCAAGATGAGTCTCAATCCTCAGTCCTTCTTGGGGATTAGAAAATACAGGGAGCACAAACCCTTGTTCCTCGTAGCTACAAGTACTGCTTCTATAGCACCGTTCTCCATCAGGGTTAAAATCTCCTGCATATGGAGAGGATCTGTAACTTTTATAGAGTTGTTCTCTGGTGGATGACTGAGGTTTTTGCAGAAAAGGGAGACAGTAACCTTGGGCAACTGTTTCCAATGCCCATGCATCTGAAGTAATAGCCTGCCATTCTGTCAGATGCTGTGATGTCCCTCGGCGAGCTCTGTACCGTGTCGACGTCACCATCAGTATAAGTAGCTCGTGCCGCGCCTGTTGGCTTCAGTTCTGTTTTTCCGATTGCTTTGCTCTCGAGAACGGCGCACTTCGACATTTTCTTCAGAAAATGTCTTCTTCCACCTCTTCTACTCCCAAGACGGGATTAAAAACAATGTATCGACTGTGGATCGAAGATGTCGATTACAGATCTTCACTGTGTCTGTCTTTGGTGCCTAGGTTCAGACCATCGAACCAGCAACTGTGGCTCCTGTCAGTCGATGACGGAGAAGGCCCTTCGTGAGAGGAAAGGTAAACTGGTGGCGGGGCGGGAAGCTTCCAAGGCCTCCTCGAAAGCCTCGTTGTGATGCTGGAAATGCATTGGAGGGACAGGGCCTCCCTGTCCTTGTCCATTTGTGTTCTGTATTGTTTTCTGCCCAGGAGTCCATGTGGGACTCCTGGCAGTGCGGCTCTTCCTGTTTTCGGTTTGGTGTACAGACCCATGGGATACCCTATGGCACCCATGGGTGGGGGTTCAACCCTGTGCCCCTAGTGTAGGAGCAGTTTATAGGATGGTGGCAGCTCCATTCTGATTTTGACAGGTGCTCTGAGTATCCTCCATTTTGGGATACCCAGGCCCTGCCATTGGAATCAGTTGATTCCTGATAGGAAACAAGATGGCCCCTGTGGCCTCTTGCTTTCTATTGCCCGTTACCTTGTTTTCCCAAAGTCATGGGAGGCCCTGACTCTGTCCCTTCCCCCTGACTGGCTGTTGGGTGAAGTTCCATATATGGTGTTGTTGTGAAGGCCAGGCCAGACTGGCTGGAGCCTTCCCAGTGACTGTATGTTGTGGGTACACCCTGTGGGTGGGACCTTTGGTGAATGGAGTGTGTGACCAATATGCACTTCTTGTTGTGGCTGTCTGGTTTCTAGTATGAGAGACAAAGACTGAGACAGCCCTGCCCGAAACTAGCATGAATACAGTGTGTAGTGTTGAATGGCTGGGTACTTGTCCCAATCCACATTCCTTGTTGCGAGTGTCTGAGAGGGAGGAGTGTGGCCTGAATGCACTGTATGCCTGATTGGCTGACTGACTGCATGAATGGCTTCTGAGTGTGAGCCAGCAGTGTGGATGAGAGACAGAATAGTATATCTGGGGACCTCTCACCACTGGAAATTGTTCAGAAGCTGTGTCCACACTTGAAGAGTAACTGGAACTGCTGATCCTCGACGTCCAGCTGGAAGAAGAAGACTTGCTGCTGCATTTGCTTCGACCCGATCTGAAAGCTGCCGAATTCGTCAAGGACTGATCCGAGAGAGGACCAGGCAAGGCGCCCTCTTCCCGTGCTCCGAGGGACCATCGAGCACCGCTAACCTTCGCCAAAGCTCCCTGGAAGTCAATATATTGAGCAATATATGGACTGGGCTTGTGCTATATCTTTATTTTACAGGTTGCCCAGGTGGGGGGGGGATCTCCACACAGAACTGTGTCTATTGGTATGGGCCAGAATTCTGCCTATTGTTTCAACCATCTTGCTTTCCTTCCCGTCTCTACTGCTGGTTTCCTTGTTATTGATCTGTGTGACATTCTGACAGTATAGTTGATGCACTTTAATGAGATCTGATAATATTGGTGGTACCACTTTAGAATTGTATATATTTACCATTATTGATTTTCTGAGCACAAAGTGAGTTATTGTGATAGTGTACATAACCTGAATATTAATTATATAAAGACTGTGTTCTCAGTAATACAGTGTGTGGACATTCCTTTGTGGGGGCGTGGGGACTACATTGTACTTAAGAACCAGCCTGCATCACCTCCTGAGAAGCTATGCCTCGATTGCTCGACCATAGCTACCGCATAGAGAATCTTGGCTGGGGTCCTCTGTGCCTCTCCTCTACCATATAGAGAGCAGAAGTACAGACACCCCTCTCCAGTCTTTACACTCGTCAAAAAGACATAGGAAGTCGAGCGATTCGAAAGAATCAGATCGTCGTAAACACTCCAAGAGATCTCGATCTCGCTGTAGATTGAGACGCTGTTCATCTTCCTCTTCAAAAAATGTTAAGAGGAGACATAGCTCTCCTTCTTCCTCGGATAAGTCTACCGAATTGGTACGATGCCCGACTAAATCGGATTCCCCAAGAAAATGAGAAGAATTTAGAAGGAAGATGATGGAGGTCTTTGAGAATGCGGCTTCAACCCCCTCAAAGAAGCCTCAAAAGAGCCAGACCCCGGTCACTCCGTCGGACGACACAGGGAAGTCAGGAACTTCTGTGGTAAAACCCAGTAGTATGGGTGAAACTCGAAAGACTCGAGTTGATGTCAAATCGTCGAAGATTCCTTGAGAATCGAGTGTTTCCCTGACACCGTATGAAAACAGACCTCATCGGTGTCTTCGAAGGCTCCTTTGATACCATCGAAGGTTACTTCGATTCCTTCGACCCAAACTCATGAACTTGAATTTTTAAAGAAAGTGGCTCTGAAGAAGAAGTTTCTCCTTTTGGAGTACAATATGGTACTAGAGAGGTCCCAGAAGAATTAATCGATCCAGAATCGAATATGAGAGACCTGTGTATACCCTTCACTCTGCTAGCGGCATTGATACGTCACCTGAGCTGGAGTTTGCAAAACCTGACCCTGCAGAACATGCAGATTCAGGGTACAGGAGTCTAATGAATAGAGTGGTTGAATACATGGGCTGGAGTAGAGCCTCACCCACTTTTGATCAGGATGATATGACTGACACTTGATCAGGGCCCCGAGAAGGACCCAGTTCTCCCCCTTCCATAGGGCACTTCAGAGAACGGTAGAAAAGTTCTGGGAAGTTCCTGATACAATTGCTGCAGTCAACAATAATTTTCCAAAGAAGTACAGAACTTCTAGTTCTGACCCTGATTATTTAAGCAGGCATCCCACACCAGAAAGTCTGGTTATTCAGGCTGCAACTTCCTCTCAAGACAAACAGCATATCCATCTACCCCCCCGGATAGAGAGGATAAGAAGGTGGATGTTTGGGCCTGTAAGGCCTTTACCTCGGGTAGCATGGCTCTCAAGTCAACTAATGTCACCTGTACCCTGGCTAGGTTCACCCATACCGTGTGGGACTGCATTTCGGCAGGTGGCTGAACATATTCCGGAAGGCGAGGAAAGGGAAGGCTTCCTGAATATTGTCTAAGATGGAAAGGAGGCAATGGGGGAATGTCTCCAGTCTGGACTGGATACTGCCAATAGTATCAGCAGATCCATGGCTGCAAGCACAGTGCTACGCAGGTTTGCGTGGTTGAGGAAGTCGAGGTTTGCACCAGATGTGCAGGCCAGACTTCTCAACATGCCTTTTGATGGCTTGAGGCTGTTTGGTAGTAAAGCTGATGAAAGCTTAGAAAAACTACAGACCTCAAAAGCGGCAGCTAAATCTCTTAGCGCCTTCATGCGACAGCCTCAGAAACCTTATTGGGGCTCATCTTCCTGGAGAGGTCGTTCTTTTCGGTACTACTCCTCTTTTGGTAGAGGAAGAGGACAGGCTATTCAAAGAGGCAAGAGAAATATCACTCGTGGTGGATGAGGAAAAAGTGCAAAACCAGCCTCAGGAACGGCATCTTTGCCTTTGCCCTCAGCCGCTCCTGCAGCCGGCTCCAAATCACTCTGAAGCCTTATCACACAAAACCCTGGTGGGAGGCAGAATCAGCATCTGAAAGAATGGTGGGGCATTACTTCAGATGCTTGGGCACTGGAGACAGTAGCTCAAGGTTACTGCCTTCCCTTCCTAAAAAGGCCTAAGGACCATCCACAGGGAACCAACTGTCAAAATTCCAGATCCGCTCCTGTTGCAGGAAATTTTAACCCTGCTAGAGAAAGGTGCAATAGAACAGGTACCTGTAGCGGAGAGGAACAAGGGTGGGTACTCCCCCCTACTTTCTCATTCCAAAGAAGGATGGAGGATTGAGACCCATCTTGGACTTAAGAAACTTGAACAAGTTCCTCAGGAAGGAAAAGTTCAAGATGGTAACCCTTTCACAGATCCTTCAGGCTCTCCAACTCCAAGACTGGTTGGTATCATTGGACCTTCAGGATGCTTACTTTCATGTGATGTGCCAATCCATCCCAAGCACAGAAAGTCCTTGAGGTTCGCGATTGGCGGCTCTCACTTTCAGTTTCGAGTTCTGCCATTCGGGCTGACCTCCGCCCTGAGGGTTTTCACCAAACTGATGGCGGTTGTGGCAGCGAGTCTCAGGAGAGGGGGGATTCACGTCTACCCCTACCTGGACGACTGGTTGATCAGAGCGCGTTCTCCCGAACAAGCTCAGGAACATCTGTCGATCACCTGTCACTTCCTTCACAAACTGAGCTTCTCCCTGAATTTCAAGAAGTCGCACATGAACCCATCCGAAAAGTTGCAGTTTATCGGAGCAGTTTTGGATACTTCCTCGGGCAAAGCATCGCCTCCCGAGGTGAGAGCTCTCCACATTCTGCAGATGGTACAAAGTTCCAGAATGCCCAACATCTGCCGGCCTTCCATTTTCTGAGGTTGCTCGGCCTCATGGCATCCTGCATTTTTCTGGTGCCAGAGGCCAGATTGAGAATGAGATCCCTTCAATGGGCCCTCGGAACTCAGTGGTCCCAGTTCTCGGGGAGTATGTCTGATCTTCTGCAAGTCCTGAGCACCTACTATGGTGGGCCTGCAACGACAACATCCTCAAGGGAGAATCTTCTTGGCAACCATGGCCGGAGATAACAGTAGTGACGGATGCCTCACTCACGGGGGCGAGGGGGAGCCCACACCAACAATCTAACAATCAGCGGTTGTTGGTCTCCATCGGAGTCCAAACTACACATCAACCTATTGGAGCTGAGGGCAATCAGATTAGTGCTGAAGGCCTTCCTGCCCTCTGTACAGGGAAAGAATGTCCGGATAATGATGGACAACACAGTGGCCATGTACTACCGCAACAAGAGAGGAGGCGTAGGGTCACTACCACTGTGCAGAGAGGCAATGCAGCTCTGGTTCTGGGCAATACGAGAAGGAATCTCTCCATCGACAGTTCACCTAGCCGGAGAGCAGAACACGGCGGCAGAGTGGGAGCTAGCTCAGTAAGTCCTTCTGGAGATCTTCACCCTTTGGGGAACCCCTCAAGTGAATCTGTTCGTGACCACAGTAAACCAGAAGTGCGAACAGTACTGCTCAAAGGAATTTCCTCCGAGAGGAGCTCTAGGAGACACGTTCATGGTGGACTGGAAGTTTCCACTTCTGTATGCGTTTCCTCAAGTCCCCGTGATTCCTCAAGTAATTAGGAGGTTGAGAAAGTTCAGGAAAACCATGATCCTAATTGCCCCGGATTGGGCCAGGAGGACGTGGTACCCTGAACTTCTGGACTTGTCCACCTGCCCTCCAATATGTCTTCCGCAGGGATAGGATCTTCTCTCGCAAGAGGAATGTCGGGTTCTCCATCCAGAGGTCAAGACACTCAACCTTCATGCATGGTTTCTGAGAGGTTGAGATACAAGGATTGGGATCTTCCGGATGACGTAATGGAGATTTTGCTTTCGGCCAGAAGGCCAGCAACAAAATCTTTGTACCGGTGTCGTTGGAACAAATTCATTAACTGGTGCAAAGATAAGGATGTGGACCCTTTTCAATGTGGCACCGCAATGGTGCTCTCTTTCCTATTGCATCTAGCCAATCTGGGGCTCCAGATCGGAACAATTAAATGATATCTAGCTACGCTGTCCATTTTCAAGCGCTCCTCGGAAGAGGTTTCTTACTTCAAAATTCCATTGATAATTCAATTTATCAAAGGGCTTCCTAATGTATACCCTCCAGTCCCTTTTCATGTCCCAACTTGGGATTTAAATCTAGTAATCTAGCGGCACAAGCTATTTATACGGATGATGACGTCGACACAGTACAGAGCCCGTCGAGGGACATCGACGCCACAACCTCGTGCACAGAGCCCTCCATCGAGAATTCATTTTTCCGAAGCAGCAAAGATGGCAGGATACGAATATCATAAGATGAGGAATACGTGGGAGGAACATCCATTCCAAAAAACGTTACAGTTGGTAAGTAACTTGTTCTTCTCAACCAGGCAAATCTATGCATCACCGTACTTGCCATCATAACTCTGCTGATACTGTCAGCAGAGTCGAGACCAGTCTGGAGGGATTCGCACATCGCATCTTTCCCATCCTTGACAATGTTTAGAAACCGGTCTCGCTCTTCCCCGTCGGGGATATGGTCAGCTGCCATGGAAATGCCCTCCCAAAGGGTGTGTGTAAACCTTGCCAACGTGCACATAGCACTGCCCGATTTCAAGGCCATACTCCCAGCCAAAAAACCTTTTGGGCCATGGCAACGCAACGCTCGTCATCCCTGTCCAGAGGGATTGTAGGATAGGCATTCTGCCTACTCGTGGAGGTGGCCCCTGAACCACCAGGCTCTACGGTGTTGGGTGTTTGGACAAGTAAAGAGGATCGGATCTTGAAACTCTGTACTTAGACGTCAACCTTTTGTTGACAGCCGAAATGACCTCTGGTGCCTCCCAGCTGGCAGCCACACGCCTTTGTAAGGCTTGATGGAAAGTTACGATTGGGTCCTCTTGTGGTCCCCTGTCCAAGAGGTCAGTTAAATCGTCTTGCTCAAAGACTGGTGCAGGTCTCGACCACCCCATGTACTCCATAACTCTTGATATCAACTGCCTGTATGTCACTTCTGCATGGTCACCGGGGTCTGCCCTGCCAAACACAACCTCTGGTGAGGTGTCTAACCCACTATCCTCATGTAGGCATTTTTGTAGATTTTTCATTCTTGAACTTTCTGAAATTAATGCCTCAAGCACTGATGGTGTCCCATACTGCAAACAAAAAGGTCTGGATTCATCAGAAGATTCCTCTGCATCCTAACAAATAGAGAGGGCCTTCAAATAATCAGACCGTGGCAAAGGAGTATATGTCTTTTCCAATGAAGTTGTCATATTTGTGGTTAAAGGAGCGGAAATCGGCGAGACCGTCGGTTGCGTCGAGGGCTTTGACACATGTGGCATTGAGGAGGTCGACGCTCGAAGTGTCGATGGCTTCTCCACAGTTATCGGTGCCGATGACGCACCTTTCGACCCCAACGGAGTCAAATCTTTCGGCGTCAATGACGTCGATGATTCAGTCCTCGAGGGGACTTTTCCTCGACTCGGGGGAACCTCCCATCGCTCTTGAGGAGTCTTGCCACCGGGTCTGAAGACACACAGCGGTTTTTCGACCGGAGCATGGCTTTTGGGTTTAGTTGAGGGGGAGTCTGCGTTCTAACACCTTTAACATTCGTAATCTAAAATCTTCCCACTGGGCCGGTGAGCTATACTTAGTGGGGCAACCGACCCGTCCAGTGAAGAACTTGTAGATGAGGAAGATGGCGATCTATGGCGCTGGTTCTTTCCGTGTCTAGAGGACGAGTGATGTGAATCACTTTGTGACCAGGAACGTTTATTCTTTTTGCGGCAAGGAGAAACTGTTCTCGACTCGTCTGAAGCTTTTAGTTTTTTTGACGGGGTCGAATGGGACTTTTGGGTCCTACCTGACACAAGCTTCCATCTACGCTCTCTCTGGGCCTTGGTCATCATGGATAGGCAGTCTTCACACTCAGATGACGGATGAGTCAACCCCAGACACCATAGGCAGATCCCTATGGGGGATTGTAACAGACATCTTCGCACCACAGTCACAGCATTTCTTGAAGCCCGACCTGGGAGTGGAAGACGCCGAAGACGAAGCCATTCTTCACGGATTCACTCGAAGAATTAATAGAAGAAACTATCGAAGAAATTCCTGTCAAGGAGCAAAGCGTACCGTATCTGAAGCAGAAGCGCAGAAAAACTGAACTGAAGCCAACAGGCGCTGTGCATGCTACATATACCTTTCGGCGACATCGAGACGGAGGCATCTGAGGGACATCGCGTCGACAGGCATCGACGCAGAGCGCCCCGTGCTGACATTTATTTTCCCAAAGCAGCAAAGCTGGATATTGGAAATATCAAAGGTAAGGAATACGTGGGAGGACACAATCCATTCGAATGGTGTTTTTTTGGGACAAAGGTCTTACTTCTTCACTCCCAAAGGGATTACGTTTTATTGGTTTATAACCTTTTCACAGTTAAGAAGTGGGAGAGCAAAGATAAAAAGGCTCAATCTTTATTTTAGGAATGCTATAATTAATCTCACTTTGCTGTTAAGACATACAAAGATCCAGAGCGGCTGAATGTTTTGCTTTGTTAAACGTTAGTGGTCTTAATACGCCAAATAAAAAACAATTGTTTAGGGAATTGAAGAGGCGCCATATTGAGGTGGTAGCATTACAGGTAGATCCATTTAAGGAGATCTGAGCAATTCAGTCTAACGCATAGAGCTCTTTCTGTGCAACTTTATTATGAACGGATTTTCTCCCATTGATAATGCCCAATAAACACAAAAAGGATGGCAGGTATGTTATGATATATGGGACGTTGAAGGGGAGGGCAGCGATGGCCTCGTTTTAGGCACTAAACACGGCTCAGGATGTATTTATGCTTTCATTTCTTAGGCTCCTTAATATGTTCACAAAGATTTTATTTATTGAGCATTTGTATGGCGCCTATACATCAAAAGTGTTTGCAGGTGCCACAAGACAAAGGGGGATAGAGGGGAGACGATGAGAGTCCTAGTAACATTTGGACCATGCAACTGCAATAGTAGGAAGCTCAGGGAGGGAGAGGGAGAAGTGACAGGGGGGATGGGGCTGGACAAGTGCTAAGGGGGGCCCAGGAGGGCAGTGCTCAGGCAAGGGGGTGGGGGTCAAATAGTGTGGGGCTGGGAGGTGGACCAGACTCAGTAGGCTAGTCGGGGAAGGGTGCCCGAGGGCAAGTGCTGGATGGGGTAAGGGGAGATTGGTCAAAGGAGGGCATTCCGCAATAAGGCTCATGAGGGATACTGGCCACCAGACAGAGGCAGGTGGAACTAGCAGGGGAGGGTGAAGGAGGAAAAAAGGAAGGTCTTGAGAAGCTTCTGGAATTTAAGGAGATCAGACTTAAGACGGACAGGAAGCCCATTCCAGGGTGAGGCTCCTGCCAAGGAAAGAGATCTACCCCACACTCTCTGCTTAGAGAAGTGTCTGACTTGTAAAGAGTTACAGCTAGAAGACCGAAGAATTCTAGCAGGGGTGTATTTAGGGGAGAGAGTTGGATGTAGTGTGGTCCCAGTCCCAAGAAAGCCTTGTGGATGATGCAGAGGGTCTTGAATTTGATCCTTGCAGCCACAAGGAGCCAGCAGAGAGTGTAGGGCTGGAGAGATGCGAGCCCTGGGCTTGAGGCCAAGGATAAATATCGCAGTCCTATTCTGGATTATTTTAACTTTACTTTATTTAATTTGTAATGCGCAACCAGGGACTGGTAGGATTTAGGGTGGACAGATAGGCAAGACAAACACAGAGATGAGGCCTTAAACAGATGCATATGCCTTCAAAAATGACAAGCAACAGATCAGCAAAGATGTCTAGGGAAATAAGTATGTATTTCATTTTTTCCTAAAGACATCTCATATCCAGTCAAAGGATCGAATGACAAGGATCGAATGACAAAAGATTCGAGTCAAAAGGACCGAAAAAAAAGGTCGAATGCCTTTTTTAAAATGTATATTTTTTTTGGGCTTCCGTATAGGTAAAAAAAGTGTTTTTTACACCAAAAACAGGGGTTTGGGCCCCCCCCTCCCCCCAAAAAAGTAATAATAATTCGACCCTTTTTTTCGGCCCTTTTGACTCGAACCTTTTGTCATTCGATCCTTTAACCTATAACCAAGACATCTGTTGTCTAGAGGACGGGCATTGCATGCCCTAGGCGCCACTTTCACAAAAGCCCCTTTCATTGATTTATTGGTGTTACAACTGGGAGGCTTCAATTGATGCAAATCATTAGATCTGAGGAGTCTTATACTAGATTTCTCAACAAGCAGTTCCTGTAGGTAACTTGACATCACTCCCATGCAGCATTTGTGAGTGATCAGCAACAAGCAATACAATAATCTAGATTCCACTGGGAGCCAGTGCAGGCTCCTTCGGGCCTCTGAGGCATGGACTGTCCAGCTGAAACCTATGGATACTCTAACCGCACTACTTTGAATTACCGGTAGGCGGTTGCATTCAGATTTTGAAATGTCAATCAAAAGACTACAGCAATAATCCATTTTTGACCCTACTATGGCCCTGGCAATAGTTTCCACATTAATCCGAGTAATACACGGCCGAAGATGGACTAGCAGTTTTATATAGTAAGAAGATAAGACCAAACTGCTAACATGCGCCTTCATATTTAAATGCCGATCAAGTACGATGCCCAAGGTCTTAACTTTCTTTTTTGTGGCAATTTCACATTCAGAAATATAGAAACAGTCATAGGTGGATCCCGGTTCCTTAATCATATTTGGTCTCCCAATCACCATAAGTTCGGTCTTTTCTTTATTCAAGGCCAAAACATTCTGTATCATCCAGGTTTTAATAAGATGATATACCCCATTAATGAAAATTTCATCGTCTTCATGTGATCCTGTCAGTGGGATGACACACTGTGTGTCATCTGCATAGTTGGTAAAGGCCACACCATTCTGTTTCAAAAGATCGAAAAAGGGAACCGCGAAAAAATTATAGACGGAAGGAGACATACACGCACCCTGAGGGACGCCATATTCAAGAATAACAGGCAATGCCTCAGCCTCACTGCAGTACACTCTGCACTGTCTATTGCTCACAAACTAAGATATCCATAGAGCCGCATCAGCGAAATTTGCAACATCCCTCAACCTGGTGACCAGAATGGAATGGTCAACCAGGTCGAAAGCCGCAGATAAATCTAACCGCATAAGGAGCGAGGTCTGACCATTATCCATAGAGTTGAGTAGCCTGGACTGAAGTGCTGATACGGTCCCATAACCTTGTCTAAATCCAGACTGGTATTTATTAAGAATTGCGTATTTATTCAAATGGACCGAAATGTGGACATAGGCCACACGGTCCAGGATTTTTAAAAGAAAAGGGGTGTTTGTAATGGGCCGATAATTTAAAGGCATTTTAGGACATAATCCCGGTTTCTTCAAAATTGGGTTATCCAAGCCTTTTTTATCCCTACCAGGACATTATTTTCTAGAAACGAGGCATTCACAATGTTAGGCAAAGTTTGTATGCCGTACCATCTGGGAACACTACAACAACTCTGACTACAGGTATAGGCAACCCAACCTTTGGTATAAACTTGTACTACACAGTTTTCGTAGCGTGTTGAGCAGCCAGGCTTATCTCAAGAGGGGAAATGTGAGCTGTAGTGGAGGTACACAAATATTCAGTTACAGGTGTTCAAGTAAACTCTTACACTCAAGGTTTCTTACATAAACAATTATTAATTTATCAGCCAGTTATAAAGCCTTCTTTAGAAGGGAGCAATAGAACACACAAATACACTTCAATACTGTACACTGAGTTTCTGAATCAGAAAAGACCCTTTTGGCATGACCCACAGACACAACCTACACCCACAGGTGACTTCAATAACAAGGGTGCTGGTGACATTAATCTCTTACTGTTGGTATTCAGAACACTTGGTGAAAGGTTTTAGAAGACAAGATCTAATAAAGTTAAAAAAGCTAGGCCAAAGCCAATGGGCAAAAGTCTTGGATAGGATGAAGCACTTCTGTTAAGTAAATGGAAAAGACTTTGGACACGTTCTTAGGAGTCTTTGATGAAAAGAAGAATCAAATGTAGGGCCACAAGCCGATTAGACTTGTGAGTTGTAGAAGTTCGAAGCACTTTTACAGTAAGAGGTACATTCTCTTAGACTTGTTTTACAGTACCTTAGTAAAGAACAAAAGATGCAGCTGATGACTTCTGTTCCTGTGCAGCTCTGCAGATTTCACTGTTCCTGGGCCTCTGTCGTGGGGACAAGAGGAGGACGGTGAGGACTACTGCAATGCACTGGGACTGTCAAAACCTGAAACCGGCAAACTTCACTTTCAGTGGCTGTTTCGCGTTTCAGCTCCTCGTGTCTACCCCAAATAGCAGCACTGCGGTTACTGGCTGTCAAGATGGACTTTCCTTGGGTCTGGGGTCCCGCATTCTGTTGAGGGGGCTCAGGCTTGGTCCGTCCGGCTTCCAGGGTGTCCGGAGGATTTTCCAAAAGCTTTAGGCCAGCTTAAAAGCAACGCACGCAATCTGGTGTTCCTCTCCCTGGCTATACGGTTTCCAGCAGCAACTCAAATTGGAAATTCAACCAGCTCCGAGGTGGATGTCCAGGTGGCTTACTTTGGAGTTGATTGGTCCCACCAACTCAAGGGGAGAAGTCGTCCTTGCAGGGGCTTCTCTGTCGATGCGAACTTGGCCTTTCGGCAATGCAACAGGGCTTCACCGGGCAAACCAACAGTCCAGGAGTTGCAGCAGGTGTCCTCTTCAAGCTCTTCTTCGGTTCCTTCGTCCAGTAGTCGACTCTGCCTTCCAAGCCAAAGGACTTGGCTTTTATTCAGTTATCTCCCATTCATTCCAGCCTAGCTGTCACTCGCCCAGCAGGGTGGCTGTCCTTGCCGGACAGTCAGCCAGCCAATCACCACAGAGTGAATTTGGGTCTCCTAGGAGACTATGCACAGGGAATTTCGGGCACTTCCCTCACTTCCTGCCTACCCCAGACACGGGTTTCACTCGAGAAACCCCGCCAAGGCGAAATGAACAAAGAGACCAAACCTGGTTTGGTGCACAGAGAAAATCTCTAGACGGACCGTTCCACAAAGAACTAGCAAAAGAATACAACCGGGCGCCATTTCGACAAAGATGGCTCCCGCGGTTGCTTTACTTTGGCTGCGAACACAGCCCGTGGTAAATGCAAACCATGGTAGTTCAAATGAAACCACTGCCACCAGCCATTCTGCGAGGAAAGGGTAACAAAAAAAGTTACATGAGCAGCTAGACACAAGGGATTCTAAGTAACCCCTCCACCACTTTATTGTAAGATAGGGTGTGCTGGGTCTAGCAAGTTACAATGGTAAGTAAAGTCAATTTCACTTTACTGCTCTGAGAAACAGTAGTAGTATCCCAGAGAAGGTATTTAAACCTTGGGAAATCTGAAAGACTTCCCCGTGTCACTGCACTGAATGTGCTGTGTGACGCAATGTGAAAGATGATGCCTGTGGAGTTTGTCAGACTCCATAACCAAAAGGAACACAGTGTATGAAAAATCACATTAAAACACACGAGTGGGAAAAAAGGGTCACACTCTCTCCAGGTTAAAAAAATCAAGTACTCAAAATCCAGCAACATTGCTGTGGGTCTCTAAGGTGGAGGGAATTGGCAAATTTGAGAATTCTCCCCAACACACAAATTTACATAGGGCATCCAACACTCCAACACTCCCTGCGTTCTCATTCTGCTCGATCTCTCCTCTGCCTTTGACACTGTCAACCATGCCATCCTGCTCAACCGTCTCCGTGATAACCTGGGTATCACTGGTCAGGCTCTGGCATGGCTGACCTCTTTCCTTTCCGGTCGACCCTCCCAGGTCCAAATGGGCTCCTTCCTCTCTGACATCTTTTTCTCCACCTGTGGTGTCCCCCAGGGATCCAACCTCTCTCCCTGGCTTTTCAACCAGTATCTGGCACTCCTTGCCCACCGCATCGCCGCTCTCTGCCCCCACTTCCAGTGCTATGCGGACGATACCCAGCTCATTTTCAGGCTACCCTCGGCCTCCTCCTCTCCTTCCCTCATCTCCGACTGTCTGTCTGCTATCCAGGAATGGTGTGCCGCCAATGACCTCTGCCTTAACGCCAGTAAGACTGAGATTCTACTCATCGGCACACCCACTCCCTCCTTCCCTGCAGCTCTCTGGCCGGCCTCCCTTGGCCCCCTTCCCGCCCCTACCTGCAAGGCTAAAAACCTCGGGGTCATCTTCGACTCCACACTCTCCTTCTCTCCTCATATATCTGACGTCTCTAAGAAGTCACACTACCAGCTGCACCTCCTCAGAGGTATTCTTCCCTTCCTCTCCTTCCCCCAGAAGCTCACTGTCTCCCGAGCCCTGGTTCTCTCTAGGCTGGACTACTGTAACAGCCTCTATCTTAATCTGCCTGCCTCCACTCTCCGCCCTCTGCAACATATCCAGAACAGAACTGCGAGACTTGTCCTTGGCCTCAAGCCCAGGGACCGTATCTCTCCAGGACTGAAATCTCTTCACTGGCTCCCAGTGGCTGCGAGGATTAAGTTCAAAACCCTCTGCATTGTCCACAAGGCCTTCTGGGGCCTGGGGCCTAAATACCTTCAACTCTCTCTTCCTAAATATCTTCCTTCACGAGCCCTTCGCTCATCCGTCTCCAACTCCCTCATGGTCAGCCGCTTCTCGAAGCAACGAGCTGGGGGTAGATCTCTCTCCGCAGCAGGGGCCTCCCTCTGGAACAGCCTTCCTGCCTCCCTGAAACTTGAGGAGAACCATCTCCGGTTCCGGAAGTACCTCAAAACCTTCCTCTTCGCTTCTGCCTTCTCTCTCCCTCTCCCCTGCTAAACCTGCTTAACTCCCCACTGAATTCTGCACTAAACCTGCATCTGGGCCACTCTCAGCGACCTCGGTCCAGGGCCCAGCCACTCTCCACTTGCACTGCCTCCCTGGCTCCCCCTGCACTGTGGGACTGTCACTGTATCCCTACAGCCCCCCTTCCCAGCACTTGCTCTGCACTTACCTCGCACTTGCCACCAGCTGGCCCTTTTTATTTATTATTTATTGTTTTATTACGCTACTTACCTTGTACTGCACTTCCCCCCCCACCTCCTCCCCTTGCACTTTCTCCATTTCCCCTTACCTCTGCACTTGCGCGATCTGAATGACACCTGGCCTAGTAGGATCGTTTGTCTGTCTTCCCCTTGTTTCCCTCCCTCCCTGCCTCGTCGCGCCTTGAAACACTTGTGTATAGGCGCGTTACAAATACCATATCATATCATATCATATCAATAAGAATGAGTGAAAGGGATTTTATTATCATGGCTGAGCATGGATCACCTTTACATTTTGTAGGTTTGAGAGGTTGAATAATGATAGCCAATTCTGATGCTAAGATAGGGCACAACATAAGCTGATGCAGAGTAGGGAACAAGTTACTTGCCTGTAACTGTTGTTCTCCAGCATGGGTCTGGCATGGATTCACATACTCATGAATATTCCCCTTCGTCAGGCTGGGAATCCTCGGTAAAAGAAACAATCAGTTTGATTTCTGAACTGTCTCTCTCCTAACAACCAATCACAGAGCCCCAGCCAATGGCTGCCCTCTACCTAAGCCCCTCCTCTGGCAGCTATCTTCAGATTTGGTAGCACGTAAAGTGACAGTAGGACCAAGAGAAGAGCCGCAGAGGGGGTAGGCATGTGAATCCATGCCAGACCCATGCTGGAGAACAACAATTACAGGTAAGTAACTTGTTCCTTCTCCAGCATGGGGTCTGGCATGGATTCACATGCTCATGAATAAAGAATACATAGCAGTACACATGTGCACAACTACGGGTGGTGGCAAACCTCAACATAAGCATCTCTTACCTCCTCACCAGGCTCACCTTCAAGCGAACAGGTTGGGCAGCACTGCTTGGCCGACTCTGGACTCCTCCCTGGAATCCCTGTTGACGCAGTAGAATTTCATGAAGGTGTGCGTCGACCTGCACATAGCAGGCCTGCAGATGTACAGCAGAGGCACACCAGACTAACGCCGTTGTAGCAGGGATCGCCCTGGTGGAATGGGCTCTCGGACTGCCAGGCAGCGTTCGGTTTGCCAACCGGTGACAGTGGGTGATACAGCCGGAGAGCCATCTGGAAGGGGAAGTCTTGGACAAGTCCTTCCCATGGTTCACAGGACCAAAGTTCACAAAGAGCTGAAAGGTTTTCCGGAAATTCTTCTTGCAGGCCCCATAAAACTTCAGTGCTCTAGCCATATCCAGTGAGTGCAAAGTGCTTTCATCCAGCGACGAAGGCGTCAGAAAAAATACAGGCAACACCAAGGGCTTGTTTAGATGAAAGTCCGACGGCACCTTGGGCATGAAGGAGGGGTGCGTCCACAGCACCACCCTCGTCTCTTGGAAAGTCAAGTACGGTGGTTTACAGGAGAGGACCTGGATCTCCCCCACTCGTCGTGCAGAGGTGATGGCCACGAGAAAAGCTGTTTTCCACAACAAACATTTGAGTGGTGCAGAATGCATAGGCTGGAACGGGGGACCCATGAGCCTAGTAAGCACCACACATTGAGCTCCCACGCCAGGGCCGGAGCCTTCACCGGTGGCAACGAGAGGAATAGTCCCTTGACAAATTCCTTGACCAATCGGTGCAACCACAAGGATGGTCGTCCTGGGGATCTGGTTGGTATAGCGGGAGATAGCCACCAGATGAACCTTGATGGAGGCGTGGGCCAGCCCCGATTTGGCCAACAACAGCAAATAATGAAGGACCTGAGGGGCCCTTGACCCTCAGTGGGTCGATCGTCTGAGAACGGCACCAAATAGCAAATCTCTCCGACTTGAGTCCGTAGCATTTCAAAGTAGACGATGCTCTAGCCTTGGCGAGAACTTCCTTGTAGTCTGCCGGGAGATCGTAGCCATCGAATTCTAGCGCTGCAGGAGACAGGCCTTCAATTCAGAGACCCTGGATCGTGGTGAAGAATGGCACCTTGTTTGCCGGCGAGAAGATCCGCAACCACTGGCAGCTTGACTGGTGGGGATGTTGACATGCTGAGAAGGTCCGGGTAGCCTCGGCCACGCCGGTGCGACAGGGATCATCCGACACCGTTTGAGTTGACTGATGACTCGAAGTAACAACAGCAACGGAGGGAACGCATACAGAAAGAGGACTTCCCAAGCTAATGAGAATGCGTCCCCCATGCTGCCCTGCTGGGGAAACCTGCTGGCAAACCTCACTTGGTGTTCGTAATCGTCGCAAACAAGTTAATCTGGGGATTGCCCCATTTGAGGAACAGGTTCTCCACTAGGTCCTGCCGAAGTTCTCACTCGTGGCATGAGCAAAGCTCCCTGCTCAATGAGTCGGCGACCGTGTTCTTTGCTCCTGCCAGGTGAAACGGGATGACGAACATCCCCCTGAGTGACGGCTCAATGCCATAAGCCATGCGCCTCTTTGGAGAGCGCTGGGGACCTGGTGCCCCCGCGTTTCCCGATGTAAAACATTGTGGTGGTATTGTCTGTGAAGACCCTCACCACTTTGCCTTTGAGAGACGGCAGGAACGACCTGAGGGCCAAAAACACTGGCCGTAGCTCCAGAACGTTGATGTGCCACGTCTTCTCCTCCGGCAGCCACAGGCCTCTGGCGTGAAGACTTCCGGTATGGGCTCCCCATCCTTCCACGGAAGCGTCCGTCGTCACCGTCTCCATGTGCGGTGGGGCCTGGTAATCCGTGCCTTCGGTCAGATGGGAGCGCACGCCACACCATCTTATCGCACGACGGAACCCCTCGTCAAGAGCGATCTTGTCCTGGAAGCTTCCGGACACCTGAATCTAACGGGTGTCGAGGAACTTCTGTAGTGGGCTCACCCGTAACCTGCAGAGTCGGATGAGATAAATGCATGATGGCATCATGCCGAGCAGAGACTTGATGGCCCTCACCGTGGCGATCTTCAGAGCGAGCAGCCGTTGCACTTTGCCCAGGAGGGCCGCCACCCTCTCCTCCGACGGTGACGCTAGGCATGACACTGTGTCGAGTCAGGATCCCAGGAACAGAGCGTCCTGCGATGGAGTCAAGCAGGACTTTGTGTAATTCACAGAGAAACCCAGATCCGTCAGTAGGCGGACGGTCCTCGCCGTGTGGTCGACAGCGATGCTCCTTGAGCTGGCCCGGATGAGCAAGTCGTCCAAGTAAGGGTAGACGTGGATCCATTGTAGTTGCACATGGGCCGCTACCGGCGCCAGGCACTTGGTGAAGACTCTTGGCGCAGACTTCAGTCCGAAGGGAAGGGCCTTGAACTGGTAAATGCTTCCCTTGAATGACGAAGCGCAGAAACTTGCGGTGTCCCTCGTGAATGGGGATGTGGAAGTACGCATCCTCCAGGTCAAACGATGACAGAAAGTCTCCCTCTTCCAGTTGTCAGAGCACGTGTCGAAAAGGGACCAGTCAGAACTTTTGGGACTTTATGTATTTGTTTGGTCGTCACAGGTCGAGAATGGGCCTCAAGCCCCCGTTGTTCTTTCGCACTAGGAAGAACTTGAGTAAACTCCGGAGCCTCAGAGTTGCTTTGGAACGAGCTCTATCGCCCCTTTCTTAAACATGGCCCGATCCTCCAACAGCAGTTGAGGGACGTGGTTTTCCTGCCGGGCCGCCAATGGTATTTGAGGACACTTCCGTTGAAACTCTAGAGTAGAGTGTGTCTGTGGGCGAGAGCATCCAGCACCCAACGGTCGGTGGAGATGGTCTTCCACACGCTGACTAAGTTCGCCAGCCGGCCTCTCACCGAGGTGCGTGGGTGTGGGCCCGACATCCCGGCCAGTTAATTCTTGCTTGGAAGTCGACGGACCGTTGTGGGGTCCCTGGCGATGATGGCGTCCTCCTCTGAAGGACTTGGAGCGGACCCTCTTGGTTTCTTGGGCCAAGAGCGGGAGGGTTGGCCGTAAGAAGAGGAGCCCCCAACGTAACCCTTTGAAGATCGGGTGCCTTGGCTCCTGGGGATTGAAAGGACGGGCGTCGCTGCTGTAGCATGCCCAGGGCGTGTGCCGTCTCTGTGTCCACCTTGATGGCTTGTAGAGACTCATCCACAGCCTTACCGAAAAGATGGTCTCTGTCAAAGGGCATGTCCAAAACCCTTGTCTGGACCGCCTGTCAAAAGTTGGCGGCCTTGAGCCAGCCACGGCGACAAAGGCAAACGCTGTTGCCCATCTGGCGGAAAACTGCGTCACTGATGTCCGTGGCCACCGTGATGGCGTGGTCTGACGCCACCTCGCCCTCTTGCAGAATCTCCAATGTTTCTGACATTGTCGTCGGGGAGGCAGTCCAACAGAGGTGCGAGCTTGAACCACAGCTCCCGGTAGTGTGGGCTATGATAGCGAGGGCGTTGGTGGCTTTGATGGTCGTAGCTGCAGAGTAGATAACTCGTCGTCCCATAGCATCCAATTTCTTCCCCTCGTTGTCCGGAGGGGTAGACTATGCCGAAGATGAGGAACAAGTTACTTACCTTTAACTGTTGTTCTCCAGCATGGGTCTGGCAGGGATTCACATCGTCAGACTGGGAATCCTCGGTAAAGAAAAAATCAGTTTCCGTTTCGTTTCTGAACTGTCTTTCTCCTAATAACCAATCACTGGTCTCTGGGTCATACTGCCCCCAGCCAATGACTGCCTTCTACCTAAGCCCCATCTCTGGCAGCCATCTTCCGATTTGGTAGCACGTAAACTGGCAGTAGGACCAAGAGAAGAGCCGCAGAGGGGTATGAGGTTCGCATGTGAATCCATGCCAGACCCATGCTGGAGAACAACAGTTACAGGTAAGTAACTTGTTCCTTGTCCGGCATGGATTCACAGGCTCATGAATACAAGAATACATAGCAGTACACACATGCACAACCACGGGAGGTGGCAAGGCTCAACATTAAGCATTTCAACAACTCAACATTAAGCATCTCTTACCTCCTCACCAGGCCCACCTTCAGGCGACCAGGTTCCGCAGCACTGCCTGGCCGACTCTGGGCTCCTCCCTGGAATCCCGGTCGACGCAGTAGAATCTCGTGAAGGTGTGCGTTGACCTCCACGTAGCAGCCCTGCAGATGTCCAGCAGGGGCACACCAGACAAGAACGCTGTGGTAGCAGCGATTGCTCTGGTTGAATGGGCTCTCGGACAGCCGGTGACAGTGCATGATGCAGCCGGAGGGCCATCTGGAAATGGAAGCCTTCGAGAGGGCCTTCCCTTGGTTCACAGGTCCAAGTTCACAAACAGGTGCGAGGTCTTCCGAAGTGTATTCTTGCGGTCCACGTAGAACTTGAGCGCTCTAGCCACATCCAGCGAGTGCAAAGACCTCTCGGCCGGCGATGAAGGTGACGGGAAGAAAACGGTAACACCAAGGGCTCGTTGAGAAAGAAGTCCGACGGCACCTTGGGCATGAAGGAGGGGTACGTCCTTAGCACTACCCTCGTCTCGTGGACTGTCGGGTATGGAGGTTTACAGGAGAGGGCCTGGAGGGGCGTGGCCTAGATCCATGGGCTGAGGACGCACTTCTCCCGAGCTCCTGCCCCGATCCTGGAACTGATCCTTGAAAGTACTTTCAGCCGGACTCAAAGACGAGAATAATCTACATGTCCAGCTGTCTCACCCGATCCTGCACCATTCGAAGGTGAAATTAGAGGAAAACGGAGCCGGCAACATTTGAAACGCGACCTTCGCGCTTCGGTCCCCGGGATTCCAAGATGGCGGCCTCGACTCCGTCTTGAGCCCGCAGCCGAGGAGAGCCCGACAACTGAGGGATGCGACACCCACGGCTCCGGAGGGCGCAGAGCCGCTGACCACCTGCGCCATCGACGGCGCTCAGACATCGGCACCCCCCATCCCAGCGCCGAGACTATCGAGAGGCGCCTGCCACCCGGGGCACATCGCCACTGAGAGGTGAGGAGGAGAAGGCGGGAGCTAGAGGCCCGGGCCGGTGCGGGCCCCTAAGCGGACAGGGAGTGCCGCACGGAGTGGCACACAGAACCTTCTGGGATACCAAGGCCCTTCTTGTGAGGACTTTGCTGCCGGGCTGCACTCATCCACGGTGGACAACTCGGTCCGCGGCGCTCCGACTCGGGCACCCCGGACCACCACTGGGCCTTAACAGACACCGGCGCCCCTGCAGGCGGCGACCGCCATACGGCCTGCACACACGACCCGGTGCAGACGACCCTGAGGGACACGAGCCCCCCCGGGTCTCCTGGATTCAGCCAAACCATAACGTAACCCCACGAACCCCATCACACGGCCTACCCGCGCAGCGCAGTCTGAGGACCGACACCTTCATAGAGCTAGAGTGCCTAGCCCCAGATGGAAGTGGGAAAGGCACACCGGCCACAGTGTCCCACACCCACCACGGTCTGGACCACACGACTGCCCCAAAGAACAGTAGCCACCAATACTCCAGCACCACCGGTGCAGGAGTATAAGGCCATTGGAAGAGGCCACATTATTGCGAGATCCGGCGAAGACAGTCACAGGCCCTATAGCACGAGAACACGAGAGTGAGTCCCGAGGTGGAGCGAGGAGCAGGAAGCCCGGCGGCAGGGGAAGCCATCTCCCAAAGGCAAACTAAGGGCCGCATCGAGGGCTCCCTCACAATAGACAGGCCCATACAGCGACAAATAACAGGGACAACAGCTGCACAAACGACTCAAGAGAAAGGCCCAACGATCTCGCCACTACCACTGGCAACAACGGCACTGCATACCCCTCTTGGAATACTCAGCCGTAAGCCCTGGTGAACGGGCGCCCTGCGGTTACTTCACGTCGATCACAAGCTTGAAGTGGACATCACACAGCAGCTCACCAAAAAACCCTCTGTAGAGAGAATGTCACCTCCAAGGCAAAAACCCAAGCTTGTTACGATGGATTCCTTCACCTCAGTTAGACTAAAACAACAGATGCCACAGGAGACAAGCGCTGCCGAAGAATTTCCGACTCAGGCAGATCCTCGAGACTCCCAAATCCTACAGGCGATAGCAGCAATGAGGACATCCATGGAAGACAAGATCGGCGAAATAAAATCGGACATTCAGCTGATGAGACAAGACGCTCGAAACCTAACCGACAGGATGGTCACCGCGGAGGCCTCCCTGCAGGACACTGCGGAGACCACACTGGAACTTAAAGCGAAAGTCAAAGAGCTGGAATCTACAGTAGCTCGACTGGAAACGCGCTCAGAGGATGCGGAAGGCCGAGCCCGCCGCAATAATGTCCGAATACTAGGGATACCGGAAGACTCAGAGAGCCCCGACCCCAACGAATACATTGAATCGCTGTTCCTGCAGGAAATCGGGGCAGGCAAACTCACCCAGGGGTTTTCCGTGGAGCGAGCGCACCGATCCCTTCAAAAGCGGCCACCCCCCGGTTCACATCCGAGACCAATAATAGCAAAAATCCTAAACTTCAGGGATCGGGAGACCATATTGAGGCTCTCGAGGGAAGGCGGAGAGATCAGAAGAGGCGGGGCGTCGATAGTCATGTATCCCGATTATACCCCTGTGGTACAACGAGCAAGAAACTCTTTCATACCAGTAAAGGCCACCCTAAGAAAACAACCTTAAATACATGCTGCTATATCCAGCGAGGCTCAAAGTGCTCCACAACGGGAAGGCAATCTTTCTGGAAACCCCGGCGGCGGCAAATCTATGACTTGAACACAACAACCTGGCTGAAGATGCGGAAGGAACAACGAGAAGCAATAAACACCAGGGCAAGGACATTGACCACACGAGAAGCTGAATGACACATTAACTATGGTTACAATCTCGGAATGCACCACATCGCCACACTAGGAAGGCGAAGCATACGGGCAGGAGCTCGAAGGCCCACGTGCAACACGACCAATGACCCACCCCAACCGAAACGGTGCAGGTAAAATACCTACACACCACCCGAGCCGGAAGACCTGGAGAGGACTGGAAGGCCCGGGAGCCCCCCCGAGCGTCGTGAGTTTGTATCGACTGCTGGGGGCACTTTTCTGTTGTTCTTGTTCGTTGACCCATTCCACGGGATGGAAGTTGTTCAAGTTGGTAAATCTCCGAATGTAATACCACAACTGGCGGGACGGGGGGCTGACCCGATGACCGAGATGGGCTGGACCTTGCAAAACAGTGCCGAATTGGCAGCACTGGACGTTGCCATCCGCACTTCTGTTGGAAGGAGGGGTTCCCTAAGCTCTTTACGAAACCGAGATGGCTACGCACATTAGACTATTGACTTGGAATCTAAGGGGCCTGGGTACCTACCTCCGCAGGAACAGGATCAAATCTTACCTATACAGAAAGAGAGTGGACATAGCTCTCCTACAAGAGACTCACTGCACCGTTGAAGCCGACGAGAGACTCAGAGAACACTGGGGTGGACAACGATACAGAGCCCCCTACTCCAGATTCGCCAGGGGTGTGTTCATCTGGTTCAACCCCCAGGTACCGTTTCTCCTACGTAAGATGGTGAAGGACCCTGAAGGTAGATATTTGATTATATGGGGAACGTTAGAACAAAGAGAAATATGCATAGTAAACTCATACTTCCCCAACAACAATATCCCAGCCCATTTAAGGGTACTCAGCACCCAGATGTCACAATATTGGGACAGTTTCTTCTTATGGGGAGGTGACTTCAACTGTGTCCACAATCCTGATCTAGACAGGTCTTATCCACCGGTAAGCGGCTTTCCCGCCGCCACCTCATCCCTGAACGTCATGATCGATGAACTAGATCCGATTGATGCTTGGCGGGACATTCACCCGGGGGAAAGGACATACTCTTATTACTCTTCCCCACACAAACTTCACACGAGGTTGGCTACTTTTTCATAAGCAGAGAACACATGCCTCAGATAGGTAGTACGCAATACTTGGGGAGGACCATCTCTGACCACTCCCCACTCCTGTTAGACTGGCAACACAACAGTCCTAGACCGCCCATCCCTATGTGGAGAATGTCTGCCGAGGCCCTGAAAGATCCGACCTTCAGGGAAGAGCTCCAAGAATCCATAGAGAATTACGTGGCAGAAAACACAGGCAGTGTAGACCACATAAGTACGCTATGGGATGCTCTAAAGGTGGTGATACAGGGAGAGGCAATTGCAAAAGAAGGGGGCATCAGGAGAACACTTCGGGAGGAATTGGATCAGAAAGAGCTGGAAGTCCAGCGCCTAGAGTCCACTCCTACTGACACACTGGGGAGGGAGGAGGAACTAAGTTCTCTCAGAGAGGATTGCTCTAAAGCATGGGACAGACTGGCTAAGTTCGATTTTAGCGTTAGAACTAACAGAGCACATGCAGAGGCTGACAGGCCAGGTCGGCTACTAGCATGGCTCTGTAAAAAAGAACACCCTAGGCATGCAACTACAGCACTACAGGACGAAAAAGGCACGGAACATAGAACCCAGCAGAGCATAAATGACACTTTTCAGCGCTTTTACGCACAACTATATTCCCACACACACAAGGTCCCTCAAGATCAGATACTAGACACCCTGGAAGAAATCGGCCTGCCCACATTGTCGCCAACACAGTCAGAAGCCCTAGATTCTGACATCACACCGGAAGACATTACAGAGGCCATCAGGTCCCTCGCTACTTGTAAGGCCCCAGGGTGAGACGGGCTCCCCCCAGAATTCTACAAGGCATATGAACCCTCCCTGACGCCCTTACTACACCAGGTCTTCTCAGAGACATTTGAAACCGGTATCCTACCCGACAGTATGAGGGAAACCTTAGTGATCCCGATGCTCAAACCCAATAAACCCTCCGATGAATGCGACTCCTATCGCCCGCTTGCCATGCTTAACTATGATGTTAAGATATTGACGAAGATACTGGCAAAGCGAATATCTAGAGCGATAGGTGACATAGTGCATGAAGACCAGAATGGTTTTGTACCTGGGCGTAACACGTCCTAAACTTTCGCAGGCTTCAGCACATTATAGCTGAGACCAATACAAGCGAAAAACATCTCGCATTATTATCCCTGGATGCAGTCAAAGCATTCGATTCCATTTATTGGGAGTGGCTGGTGGCGGTTTTGGAGGGTTTTGGAGTTGGCCAACGATTTATCAGATGGGTATCTATCCTGTACAATGAACCTAGGGCCAGGCTGAAATCTGGGAAGTATGTGTCAGACGCATGGGACATCCGCAGAGGCACCAGGCAGGGCTGCCCACTTTCCCCCATGCTCTACATCCTGGGTCTAGAACCCATTGCAATCTTCCTCAGGCAGCAATTTTTCGATGCAGGAATTAGGCTGGGCGGGACAGATCACATTGTCTCACTATATGCGGACGATGTACTGATATACGTTAACAACCCACATCTCAACGTCCCAACAATATTGGAGGTCCTTGATAACTATGCCAAAGTCTCGGGCATACAATTTAGCAAAACGAAATCCTGCATGTTCCCATTAGCAGCCCTGAAACATAAAACCACAGAAGAGCTCCCCTCAGTGGGCATAAAGTGGGAGACCGAATCTTTCCGTTACCTTGGGATTCAGATAATGCACACCACAGAACCAATGCACATACATAACACGAAAGCTGCGATACCCAAACTGCGCAAGTCCATAAGTTTCTGGTCCAAGCTTCCACTATCCATGCTGGGCAGGGCCTCAATAACCAAGATGATCATTCTACCCAGATTCCTGTACGGGTTCCAGAATGTGCACTTTTATATCACCAAACCCTTTTTCCAGCTTTTGGACACAATAATTAAGGAGTTCCTATGGGGGGAAAGGCAGACATCGGGTGGCACCATCTACCCTAGTGTTACCACACAGACAAGGAGGGATCCAATTACCGAGCCTTGAGAAGTACTACCTTGCAGCCCAGTTAAGTCACGTAACCAAATGGTTAGCAGACGGGACTACTTCAGAGACCCCCCTGCTACAGGCCATGATCTTCCCGATCCGTCTGAAGGAACTGATTTGGGCCCCCCAAACGTTGCTACATGATCAGCCTTTTTTGGCAAACCTGGGTAGGAAAATATGGCGTCGTACTGAGACGACACTACACTGGAAGCAACCATACTTCCAAGAAGTACCAATACTCTCTGGACTCGACAAATCTGTCACCACCCTCCACACCATTAGGCTCTGGGAGGACAAAGGTATATACACTTGGGGTGATCTGTACACCGAAGGCATATTCAGAGACTTCACCAGTTGCAAGAGGTAGAGGGCATTCACGCTGGCCAATTCCTGTGGTACCAAAAGATTTGCAAGATAGCACGCACACAATGGGACACCTGGCCAGAAGAGCCTGAGGCAACCCCCTTTTTGACACTACTATGCAGCCTGAGTGAGGGGGGAAAGGCAATATCTCAAATCTACAGTCTTCTCGCTGACATCCCCAATCCCCGCAGTGATACACTAAAGACCCGCTGGGAGTCAGACATGGGACAAGAGCTGTCCGATGTGGAATGGTGTAGAGCGCTGTCCATTCCGAAAGAGGTCTCTAGAAACCAGAGATTTCGGCTTATCCAATTAAATGTGCTTTATCGCACATACTTAACCCCGAGCAGGATTGCAAAGTTCAATAAAACCGCCCAGACACAGTGCACCTGGTGTGGGATAGAGGGAGCTGACCTAATCCACATGCTATGGAACTGCACCAAAGCACGTAGCCTCTGGTCAATGGTGAAAAGAACCTGTGAAGAGGTGGAAGTCACTAGGTATAAATGGACCCCAGCCGAATGCCTCCTAGGCTGCTACCCCAGATTGGCCAAACTCAAATATACGGTTAAGCTGATGGACTTGCTATGCATAACAGCCAAGAGGACCATCGTCATGGCATGGAAACGGCCGGCAGGGCCGAACCACAGAGCATGGCGCAAAGAATTTGAAAGATGGGCGACCGCCGAAACAAGAGCTTGGGAGGACAGCGTGGCTAGATCTACGGACGAGTCGAGTATGGCCTGGCTGCATGGAAAGACACCATGTCCAGACTGTTTCATTCCTCCGATGATAAGCACCCCTGAACAATCCACCGGCCCTATCACATGACCTAAATGGTCGACCAAGACACTCGAAATCGGACCCCTCCAGCATTGACATTCTCGGAAGCCCATACCCACGACCGTGGCCCCCCCGGCCACTCCCCCCAGCTTGCGACCCCATCGGTCATCACTTGCCCCCAGACCGGAGATAGTTAATGTTTGATGTTTTTGTTATGTAAATGTTAGTTTATTTGCAAAGACAGAATTTTAGTGACCAAGTCGGTCAAACTGAATGTTGTTTGAAATTATAAATGCCAATAAACAAATTTTAAAATAAATACAGGAGAGGGCCTGGATCTCTCCCACTCGTCGTGCGGAGGTGATGGCCACAAGAAACGCTGTCTTCCACGATAGGAACTTCAACGGTGGAGAGGCTCGAATGGCGGCCCTATGAGCCTGCTCAGAACCACGTTGAGTTCCCACGCCGGGTCCGGAGCCTTCACCGGCGGGAATGACCGGAACAGTCCTTTCATGAACTCCTTCACCAGGCGATGGGACCACAGAGATGATCGCCCCGGAGTTCTGGTGTAGTGGGAAAACGCCGCTAGGTGGATTTTGATGGAGGCATGAGCTAGCCCCGCCTTGGCCAGCGACAGTAGGTACGGCAGCACTTGAGGGGCCGTAATCCGCCGAGAGTTAATCTTCTGTGCACGGCACCAGACAGAGAACCTCTTCCATTTGTGTCCATAGCACTTGAGTCGAGGACACCCCCTTGCAGTCCGCCGGGATATCATACCCTCCAAACTCTAGTGCAGCAGGAGCCAGGCCTGCAAGTTCAACTACCCCCGGTCGTGGTGGAGGATGGGCCTCCTTCTCTGGCGAGAAGGTCCGCATCCATCGGCAGTTTGAATGGGGGTGGAGGGGTGTGCCGACATGTCCAGAAGGTCCGGGTACCAGATCTTCCTCGGCCACGCCGGTGCGTCGGGGATCATCCTGCACCGGGACCGTCTGAGTTGATTGATGAGTCGCAGCAGCAACAGCAACGGCGGGAACGCATACAGGAACAGGCCGTCCCAGGGGAATGAGAAGGCATTGCCCATGCTCCCCGGCTGGGGAAACCTGCTGGCGAACCTCCGGCACTTGGCGTTGGTCGCCGTCGCGAATAGGTCGATCTGGGGATTGTCCCATCGTTGGAATAGAAGATCCACTTGATCCTGCCGCAGTTCCCACTCGTGGCATGAGCGCAGCTCCCTGCTGAGTGAGTTGGCGATGGTGTTCTTTATTCCTGCCAGATGGAAGGGTACCAGAAACATCCCCTGGGCAATGGCCCAGTGCCACAGATCCTGGCCTTCCTTGGATAGGGCTGGGGATCTGCTGCCTCCCTGCTTCCGGATGTAGAACATCGTGGTGGTGGTGTTGTCGGTGAAGATCCTTAACACCTTGCCCTTGAGGGATGGAAGGAATGACCTGAGGGCCCAGAACACGGCTCGGAGCTCCAGGACATTGATGTGAAGTGACCTCTCCTCCGGGAGCCAAAGGCCTCTTGCGTGGAGATCTCCGGTGTGCACTCCCCATCCCTCCAGGGAGGCATCCGTCGTCACCGTCTCCTGATGTGCCGGGGTCTGGAAGTCCATGCCCGCCGCCAGATGCGCGCGGGAGCCCCACCACCGGATTGCTTGGCGGAAGGTCTCATTGAGCGAGTTCCTGTCTTCTAAGCTACCCGCCGCTTGCATACAACGGGGGTCGAGGAACTCTTGCAGTGGACACATCCGCAGCCTGCACAGGCGCACAAGGTAGATGCACGAGGACATCATGCCGAGCATGGACCTGATGGATCTCACCCTGGCCGCGTCCATGGTTGACAACCGTTGCACTTTGCCCAGGATGGCCTTTTCCTTTCCTCCAGAGAAGCCAATTGCGCCACTGTGTCGAGCCTGGCTCCCAGGAACAGAGCGACTTGCGACGGTACCAAGTGAGATTTCGCAAAATTGATCGAGAATCCCAGATTGTGAGCAGTTGGACTGTCTTTGCTGTGTGCACGACGGAGAGTTCTCTCGTTTTTGCTCGGATGAGCCAATCGTCCAGGTAGGGGTAGACGTGGATCCCCTGCATGCGCAGCCGTGCCACCACTGCTGCTAGGCACTTGGTGACCACCCGGGGCGCCGACTTCAGTCCGAAGGGAAGGGCCTTGAACTGATCGTGTCGCCCTTGGAACACGAATCGCAGGAACTTTCGATGTCCTTTTAGAATGGGGATGTGAAAGTAGGCATCCTGCAAGTCCAGTGACGATAGGAAGTCACCTTCCTCCAGCTGTCCCAGCACGTGCTGGAGGGTGACCATCCGGAACTTCTGGGACTTGATGTATTTGTTTAGACGACGAAGGTCCAGGATGGGCCGCCATCCACCGGTCTTTTTCCTTAGAAGGAAGTACCGCAAGTACACTCTGGAGCCCCGGAGCCTCTTTGGGACAAGTTCGATGGCTCCCTTTTTTTTAGCATCGCTCGTACCTCCATTAGAAGTTGAGGGACGTGGTTTTCCTTCCTGGCCACAGGTGGGATACGGGGACACTTCCTTAGAAATTCCAGAGTGTGCCCTCGGGCCAGGGCATCCAGCACCCAACGGTTGGTGGAGATGGACTCCCACACGCTGACGAACTTTGCCAGCCGGCCTCCCACCTGCGTGCTGAAGTGGGGGCCCGACGTTACGGCTGTTTCAGTCCTGCTTGGCCGCGGCCTTGCCGCCAACGAGATCCTCCTGTCTTGGCACGTCCTCTGTAGGCCTCCTGCGACGAGGAGCGGGCCGCCTGGTGGTACGACAAGGAGCCGCCGCTGAATCCTTTGGAGGCACCTAGCTTGCCTCCGGTGTTCCGAAAGGACGGCCGTCGCTGATAAAGAACGCCCAAGGCCCGAGCCGTTTCCGTGTCTGCCTTGATGGCCTGCAGTGACTCGTCCACCGACTTGCCAAACAGGTTGTTCCCGTCGAAGGGCATGTCCAGAACCCTGGTCTGGACGTCATGGTGGAAATCGGTTTCCTTGAGCCAGCTGCGCCGACGAAGGCAAATGCTTTTGCCCATCTGGCGAAAACCGGTGTCAGCAATGTCCGTGGCCACCGTGATGGCGTGGTCCGAGGCCATCTCGCCTTCCTGTAGGATCTCCAGGGCCTCAGCCCTCTTGTCGTCCGGGAAGAAGTCCAGCAGGGGAGCGATCTTAAACCAGAGCTCCCTGTCGTAGCGTGCGACAATCGCGAGGGCGTTGGCCGCTTTAATCGTCGTCGCTGCAGACGAGATGACCCGCCGTCCCATGGCGTCCAGTTTCTTCCCCTCGCCGTCCGGCGGTGAAGTCCAAGTTCAAGCCGTCGCCCCCGCCGCTTTCTTCTAGGCCACCGCGGAGGCCACCGAATCCGGGGACGGCTGAGCCCTAAGGCACATGGGGGCGGAGTCTGGGGCCTGGTACTTCTTCTCGTACCGGTCTCTCTTAGCAGGAGCTGTAGACAGGTTCTTCAGGAGCATCAGCCCCTCGTCCCAGATGCTGTCCAGTAATGGAACTGAGAGGACCGTCTTCCTCTTGGCCTCACGCCGTTGGTAGAGGAACCCTTCCTTCTGCTCTTCGGGGCAGAGCTGGAAAAGCTCGGATGCCCTGGCGATCATGGCATGGAAAGAGCCAATTTCGTCGGGCAGGGAGGTTCGAGGGGTGGTGAAGGAAGGTCCATTCAATCGTCATCCATCCCCGTTGTCGCCGTCTCCGTTCCCGTCTCATTCCTCGGACCAGGGGAAGGAGATGAAGGCTGAGAAGGCTGTGAGGGCTGGAAGGGAATGGGGGTATGAGTTCTCCTCCACTTGCTTGGTGGACTTTGACGGTCTGGGCTCCGCTGGATCGTCCGTTGGGAGTAAGGGTAACCGTGTCCTTATCTCTGTACACAAGGCCTGAATCGCCATCAAGATCGCCCCTGAGTTGTCTTGTGGCATAGGCACCGGTGGGACAGGAGCGACGGTTGGGGAGCAGGCTCCGTCCCCTCCACGGCTCTCGGTACCTCGTCGGCACGGCCGTCGCTTTCTTCGTCCGCCTCGTCGGGATCCCTCCCGTATGACCGGGCCTCCTCGAACTTCTTGTTCAGGACCTTTGCGACACCTGCCAACTCCACTTCAGGGGCTGAATCTGTGTCCATAATGGCCATCAGCCCCCCCCTCTTTTTCTGCCTGGGGTTTCACGGGGGTCTTATCGATAGGTTGAAAAGAGGATTCCCTCTGCGGTGGCAGGGAAACTCTGGGCCCCGAGGTCGCTACCACTGGGGTAGCCTCAGCAGGCTTTGCCAGGGGCGCCACGACTCCCTCGATTGAGGCCTTAACCTGGGTGAATCATGGCCTTCACGACCTTGGGCGCGCCTGAGGCATTCACCTTGGGGGGAGGGTCAACGCCTCGCTCCCCCTCGGTTGTCTCCGTCGGGATTGACCGGGACTTCTCCCGAAGCTTACCCGGGTTCTCCGACTTTCTCTTCCCCGACCCAGAGCGTTGGCTCGTGGTTGATGGCGTCGTGATAATGCGCCCTGCCTGGCAGCCGAGGAGCCTGACCGATCAGCGCTCCCGGTACCCGCGGACTCGCAGTGCTTTGCCTTCTGTTGGGCCCCCGTCGCCGGGGTGCCATCAAAGGTCTTAGAAGACCGCTCAGACTTCCTCTTCTTCTCACCTGCTGCTGGGCTCTTCCCTTCCACCCACTTAGTGAGGCGGATACGACGATCCCTCATAGGCCGTTCGAACATGTTCTTGCAAAATGCACAGTCCTTTTCCACGTACGTTTTGTCTTCGTGAAGGCAGTAGAGGCATCGAGAATGCTCATCCTCCTTGAAAACATTCTGCAATCCGCATCCAGGGCAACTCCTGAACAGCTTGGATCCGGGCGTCGTGTTTCCTTTGTCCTGGGCCATGTCCACGCGGGGTAGGCCTCAAAGATCTTCCGGAATCCTCCAAGAAGTGAAACTCAAAGAAAGTTTCGCCCTTGAGGGGCGTAGAAAATTCCCAAACGGGTCCCCGTTGATCGGAAGTAGAAACAGTGGAGCTTGAGGCTCGATTGACCGAAAAAAAAGAGGTTAAACTCTTTGAAAAATCGCAAAACGCAGTAAAAGCTCAAGAGCTATAGCACGAGGACTCCCAACACTTGAACGTGCGGTAATCTGAAGATGGCTGCCAGAGGAGGGGCTTAGGTAGAGGGCAGTCATTGGTTGGGGGCAGTATGACCCAGAGACCAGTGATTGGTTATTAGGAGAAATACAGTTCAGAAATGAAACAAACTGATTTTTTCTTTACTGAGGATTCCCAGCCTGACGGGGAATATTCATGAGCATGTGAATCCATGCCAGACCCCATGCTGGAGAAAGAGCCTTATTCTTCTTGGCCGCTGCCGAGACCACAGAGTCCGGTGACGGTTCGGCCCGCAAACACTTGGGTGCAGAATCCGGCACCCTGTATTTCTTTTCTAAGAGGACCCTCTTCGCTATGGCCGTAGAAGGGTTCTTCATGAGCGCCAGACCTTCATCCCAAATGTCATCCAAGGGTGGGACTGAAAGGATGGTCTTTCTCTTCGCCTTGCTGCGTTGATATAAGAAGCTCTCTTTCTTCTCCTCCTCTGGTGCGATCTGGAAGAGTTCCGAAGTTCTGGGGATCATTGCATGGAACAAGCCAACCTCGTGCGGCGGGGAGAATCTGGGAGGAGGCTACGGGAGGTCCCCTATTCCACCATGGTCTTCTGTGCCCGTCGTTGTGTCCGACCCCATCTCATCAGTGGGGGGCAGCGGAGAGGGAGGAGACTGGTGGCAAGGAGGCATTGGGTGCCTCTTCCTCTTCTTGGACAGTGGTTCCCCAGTCAGCGGGGTAAGCGGACCCAGAGCTGCTGGGAGAGAGGCAGGCGGCGTCACCGGCATCCTCTTCTGTATCTCAGATACAAGTGTATGGAGGGTGTGCAGAATGTCCACAGAAAGATCCCCGAGTGGCAGCTGCGGTGTAGGGACCAAGACAGGCAGCTGGGGCGGAGGTGCAGGGTCTGGGGTCTCGTCGTCAAGAGGCCCTCCGTCTTCCTCCATGGTATCTTCATCGTCGGCACACTCGTCGTAGGGCGTGACCCCAACATTTCCCTCGTCGCCGCCACCTGCCTGGATGGTTTGGAGGTAGAAGAGTTCCTCCTCCTCCGCAGAGGAGATATCCGTGCCCTGGAGTACTTAGCTGCCCCCCACTCTTTTTTTCGCGTCCAGAGGGGATGGTCCTGGGGAGATCACCGGCATCTTCTTCTCTGGGGTCTTCTCAATGGGCTCGAATGAAGATTCCCTCCTGGCAGGGAGGAACACTCTTGCCTTCGGAGGTGCGCCCTGCGGATCCGCCCCCGCGGCCTTTGAAAGGGAAACCGCCACCACCACCTCAATAGAAGGTAGAGCCTTTGTCGGGTGTACCTGGGCCTACACAGTCAGGATCGGTCCCTTGTCCTGCTTGGCCTTCTACTTAGAGGACGGGTCGGAGCCTCGGTCCCCTTTGGCCTTCTCCATACAGGACAGGCCGGCCATAACCAGTTTGGACTTCTCCTTGATCATCTCAAGGGCCACCTTGAGTTTGCCCGGATGGCCCGACTTCCTCTTGGACGAATATCCTGAGCACTGACAGGCGACCGAGTGACCTGGAGACGTTGAACGTCGAGGAGCCCGCCACAACGCACTCTCGGTGGTAGCAGACTCTCAGTGCTTCTCCTTTTGATGGACCCCCGTGGTAGGCACCCTCAAAGGACTTAGAAGCCTGCTCTGCTTTCCCGGACCTGGAAGAGGCAGGTCCCTGGGACGCACACGAGGCAGAGGCCTTGGTCTGTAGCCACTCTTCCAGCCGCTTACGCCGATCCTTCAATGTGCGCTTCGAGAGCTCACTGCAAAAACGCACAATCCTCCTTGTGGGTAGAGTGCAGGCAGTAGAGGCACTGGGAATGTTTATCATCCATATAAACATTCTGCAAACCGCAGTTGGTACAAAGCTTGAAAAGAGAGGGGGAATCCTTCTCGTCCGCCATGATCTACAGTGTAGGTCTTGAAGAATCTTCTGTTAGCCTCCACAAAGAAACTCGACAAAATTCGCCCTTAAGGGGTGCTGAAGAGTCCGAAAAACAGGTCCCCGTTAATCAGAAGGTTGATCGATTGAGCACAAGGGCTCGATTGACCGAACAATTGAGTGAAACTCTTCCAAAAAGCAAAAACGCAGGAAAAAAAAAAGCTTAGGAGCTAAGCACGAGGACTCCCAACACTTGAACGTGCGGTAAAAATCGGAAGATGGCTGCCGGAGGAGGGGCTTAGGTAGAGGACAGTCATTGGCTGGGGGCAGTATGACCCAGAGTTCAGAAATTAAACAAACTGATTTTTTCTTTTACCGAGGATTCCCAGCCTGACGATGGGGAATATTCATGAGCATGTGAATCCATGCCAGACCCCATTCTGGAGAAACTTCCCTACAGGGGTCGCTACTTCATGTGCTGCCATTGGCGCATCTGATAGCGAGTTTTTTTAGTGCAATATCTTCCTTGATTTTTTCTAATTTACCCAACATGGCTTCCTGAATAGACGTGCACCAGGCATCATCCTTCTGAAGGATGCCATTGTCCTGTATAGGAGGGATTTCCTGTTCTTTAAGAATCTTAAAAAGTTCCTTAGCTTCAGACAGAGTTCAATATTCTCTTGTTCAACAGATCTTTCTTGGCATATATAACTGTTAATTTATATTCCTTTGCCGCCGCTTTATATAATTCCAAAAGTATTTATTTCCAGGCATAAAAGTGTTTTTAACGCTTCAAGTTTTTTCAAATCAGGAGTGAACCACGAGTTCTTTTTCCATGTATCCTTAACATTTTTCGTTTTTAAGGGTGCTAAGGTTTTAGTAACGTCCTCAAATGAATGCAAAAAGAGATTGGAACTGTAGTTCCAGAGGTGAAAATACAAAGCTGAACAATATTTCAAAATGAATAGCAAATGCAATTTAAAAAAAAGGTATATAATAAAGCTACAGGAACACAAACAAGCGTAATACTGGTGCACTAAGAATGAAATTAAAAGATTTGATTTTTTTTTATTCAACCGTCTTAAAACAAGCAATAATGCCCGCCTCTCCCCCACTCTATACAACGCATACACCAAGCTAATCTTCGCAGCTTTAGATGCCATGGGAGTGATCTACACAAACTTTGCTGATGAGACACAGATCATCATCCCCATCACAAGCAACTTGGAGCAAGACACGGCCATCATTAACACAATTTACTCACACATCCAAAGCTGGATGGCTTGCAACAGCCTCTGTCTCAATGCAGAAAAAACTGAGATCCTGATAGTTGGCTCCCCCAATAAACTCAGCAAACTCCACCCAGGCTACATCTCCATAAAGATTGGCGGCACACCCATCAACATCTCACATGAAGTGAAAACACTGGGAGTTTACCTCGACTCCAACCTCTCCATGAACAATCACATTAGCGCCCTCGCTTCCTCAACAGCCTACACCGCTAAACTCATCACACTTAGCAGGCCACTACTATCACCTGATAACTGCGACACTTGCTAGAGCCCTCATCCTAACAAAAATAGACTACTGTAACATTCTACTGTTAGGCACCTACAAAAAACCTAACTAAACTCCAGCTCCTACAAAACAAAGCTCTCAGAGCAGCTCTGGGTATCAAACGAAGAGAACACATCTCACAACAAAGAAGAGAGGCACACTGGCTCCCAGTGCAGGCCAGAATCCTCCACAAAACACTCACCATCACACATAACTGCTTGTCAGACATGGTCCCTACCTACCTCAACAACTGCATGCTAAACCACTTCGAGATCCCTCAGATCCAACGCAAATATCCAATTACACATCCCCCGCTTCACCACCACAAGAGCAGGCAACTCCAGCTTCACCATCGCAGCTCCCCGGAAAAGGAACTCTCTCCCACCCCATCTATCCGATGAAACTGCACTTCCCAAGTTAAAAAAACAACTCAAAACTTGGTTGTTCAACAAGTACTAACACTCTCCAAACACTTCTTACCCTAGATGGAAAAACCTAGCAAAATGATATCATCACCACGGTCTTGCTATATTGTTGTAACTAAAAAATGTTGTAACCCAGTCCTGATAACTAAGATATATACTCAGCAATCTAACAAAGATGTATGTAACATTAACTTGCCAAAGAAGATATATGTAATTCGTATATCCAAATGCAAAAAATAAATAAATAGTTATGGATCTTAAGTTGATTAGGCCTTTACTCTTCAGTTGGGGATGCCTCTCACAAATTGCACCCTTCAATGTCAGAATATACTTACTTTTCTCATGCCCATAAAAAACACACTAAAATGGATTATACTTGCATTACTATGGGGCAAGCAAGAAGTCCCCAGAAATCTGAAATAGAAAATATGACACTTTATGACAATAGCATGCTTACGGTTGCTTTACACTATTCCTAAGGTGATAAAGAAAGGGTATTTTTGGGGATTATCCATCCATGCATTTACATAAGGAACTACGGAACTACTTACATTTTAGTAAAATTGAAGATACTGCACCAGCGATACACAGGGAGGCGCTAAAGGCAGTGGCTCAGGGTCGTTTTTTGGCATAATGAGCATTAAATGAAACACACCCTACAATTGACAGAGGGCCAGTTGCTACCAGACCCAACAGAGAACTCTCAAAGCTGCTTGCTGGCGCTCTTCACGTCTTCCTCCTGTTGGTCTGCCAGCAGGATTTGAATCTCCCTCGCTGGGAGATCTGTTACACCTGCCCCCCCACCCCCTCTACCCCGACAGCTGTGTTTGGCTCTGCAGCCGGGCTTGACACAGACAGTCCGTTGTTCCCTTTTTAAACATTGTATCCAGTTCCTCCCACGCAGATTGCAAAAGTCCTTCATCTCTGGTAATACTTAATCCTCATTACTCCTCGGGCCACCTCATACCAGTGTTAGCACAGCCAATGATCTTCATGTCTATTGTGCTCATCCTCGTCCTAGTACCTTCAGCTGTATCTCCTATGGCACAATAATACATAGGTTTGCTCTCAATGTAGTGACTCTTAACATTAGGGAGGGTTAGGGTATGTCTGTGAGTGATAACATTTAATGGGCTATACCCCAGTTGATCGTTCTTGTACCCAGAGGGAGAGTCCCTCCCCATGAGTCCCTCCTGCACTGAACCACCGTTAGGGGCAGTATTGGGTAGCAGCTGCACCTCCTTAGCCTCCAGGGAAAGGGCTCCCCCTTGGGAAGAAGTGACGAATCATCACAGGAGTTGTAGTCCAAAACATTAGGAGAGCCAAAGGTTGCAGAACCCTGTCCTATTGGCATGCCACTCCTCGAAAGCGTGTGAACCGGACACTATCTATGGCCAGGGACATGACCCTCCCCCCTCAACCCCTCCCCCAATCACCTTGGACCTCAGGCTGGGTTGCGTTAGAGAATTTCCCTCTGGGAAGGGTTGGGGACCCCTCCATGGAACCAGTGCTGGGCTTGCGGACAATCAATCCACATGGGAGACGGGTGCCCATGGCCGGGACATCACCCGACTGTCCTGGAGTTCTGGCTGCGCTGCGTTAGAGCTTTTCACTCTGGGTACGGATGGGGACCCTCTCGGGGCTCCCTGGCACTGCCGTTGTACTTGTGGACGGTCAATGCTTTTTCTTTTCTGCCCAGGTAGGTACCGTTTTCGTCGGGACACCTGTGGGAAGGCCCTATGTGCATTGGCCCTATACCGCCCACCATTTGATTGTTGCATTTGACCTCATGCCACCCACCATTTGATTGTTGCATCTAGCCCTATGCTGCCCACCATTTGATTGCTGCATCTAGCCCTTGCTGCCCACCATTTGATTGCTGCATTTGGCCTTATGCCGCCCACCATTTTATTGTTGCACTCAGCCTGACTTGCCTAGCTCACTCTCTGCTTAACCTTGCCTCAAACACTATGTACTCCCTTTGGTCAACCCAAGCTTATCTGGCTGCTATCATCACTGCTGCTATTCTCACTGCTGCTATCATTTACCTAACAGTTTACCCAACATCATTGTTTATATCACTATGCCCTCCGCTCTGCCTTCAGAGAACATAGGAGCTCCTACTATGCCACCTATTCCTAAACCCCATGTAACACAGCACAGAGGAATCTCAGACTCCGTGCAGGATTACCTAAAATATTCAAACCCCTCAATAAATACAACATTAACTTAGACCATCTTTGACCTAAAATACATCCCCCAATGGAAACCACCCCACTTCCCAGCTCCAAGTCTCGCTCTAAAAGAAACAAGTCTACGGCTAACCCACATACCACCTCTAACTCACCCCAATTGCCACACTCACAACCCGACCTCAAAGGCGCACTAATAAATGGTAGATTCCTAGTTGCCCATGCTACAGACATATCAGAGACTATCTTGGAAAATGACCTCGACTTCATCGCCATCACGGAATCCTGGCTCCATGATGCAGCAGGCCCAGCACTAACTCTAGCAGTCCCAGACAATTATACCATCCTTAGAGCCGACAGACTAGATTCACGTGGTGGTGGAATAGCGATTATCGCCAAATCTAATCTCTCTATGAGAATTACCTCAACACCTAACGTTAAATCTTGCGAGTCACTATCCATTAAACTACCTACCGCCAACTCCCAAACACTAAATATCCATCTCCTTTATAGACCGCCAGGCCCGATCAGCACCTTTAATGAAGACATTAAATCTCTGAGAAACTAAAAAACTCTTCACAAACCTTACTACTAGGAGATTTTAACCTAGGATATGATGATATCAATGATCATCAGGCTACTTCTGTAGCTAACATCCTGACAGAATTAGGTTTCACACAAAGTGAATAACTCTACTCATATTAAAAGGGAGAACTCTCGATTGGATTGCCAGTCATAACTGCAACCTTTCCATCACATCCATCTCCCCCCAAATATGGGCGGACCACCACCTAATCTCCTTTACTCAACACCAAAAAACCTAATGCACCAATACCTTCTCCCGCCCTACCTACTTTAACTAGAAACAAGAAAAACATCACAGTGGACAATATCTTACCCTACATCCTACCTAATCTAATCTTAACTCCATACCAGACCATACAGACCCAAGTCTGCTAGTGGATGAATATAATGATGCTAGGACTACCGCCACTTGACAGCATTGCTCCACGAAAACTTAGGAATAGCAAACCTCTCAACTCACGGTTTACACCTCACCTAAAAAACCTACGATTACAGAAAAGAAAATGTGCAACGGCCTGAAATCTACACCCCACTATAGAAAATAAAACCAATCTAATAAGTATTTCAACTCAATACAAAAAGGATAGTATCATGGCCAAACAAGAACAGAATAACACAAGCTAACTCTAGCATGAAGGAGCTATTGCAGTACAGGATGACTCCATTAAAGATAAAACTTGGTGCACGGACATCCAGTTTGCACTAACTAACAAGGTTGCCAAACTCCAAAAGAAAATAGCCCTAAAGAAAGCTTTAGTATCAGCTCAAACACAAACTACCACCAATAAAACACCAAAATCTAAACTTAAAGAATATACGCAATTCAACTTCTCTAAGGTCTCAGTTATTGAGGTAGAGAAAACGATTCTTGCGCTTAAACCATCCAACTGCAAAGGCGAGCAATGCCCAGCATAACTGATCAAGGACGCTGTTAGGGACCTAACCCCTTTCATCACCAAACTTATCAACGCCTCCTTCACTACTGGCACCATCCCGAGTAATCTAAAGGAATCCTGGGTACTCCCTCCTCTGAAAAAACAAACACTGGACCCTAACAACCCACTAATTATAGGCCCATCACCACAGTGCCATTTCTCCTAAAAATCTTAGATAAGGTAGCATATAGCCAAATTCAAAACTTCCTTGAGGTGAATCTACTCTTAGGCGCTCGCCAATTTGGTTTCCAAGCACAACATGGCACAGAGAAAGCCCTTATCGATTTGAAGGCACAAATAGATTCACTAAGAGATGAGGGAAAATTAGCACTCCTCCTCCTACTAGACCTCTCAGCTGCCTTTGACTTGGTGGACCATAAAGTCCTGTGCAGTCATTTGGATTCGGCAGCCTACTTCTCTAAGGAAGCTATAGTCTAGATCAGGGGTCTGCAACCTTTGGCTCCTCAGATGGTTTGGACTACAAATCCCATCATCCCTAACCAGCATAGTTAATAGCCACATATCATGGGAATTGTAGTCCGAAACATCTGGAGAGCCAAAGGTTGCAGACCACTGGACTCTAGATGAATAAGTTACTCTCTTACCTGGTAACGTTCTTTCGATGGGATGGTCTGACGACGTATTCCATATATATGACAGTAATCACCACAGCTGTGCAGCTTCGGAAAATCTTTCGGCGTCTGCGTCGATGACGTTGATACGCTGTCCTCAAGGGCCTCGGTCGAGCCAACGTCACCGGATGTTATAAGTAGGTTTTTCCCCAGAAGGTGTGGCACCTATCTTCTGCCAGTAGGACCACAGAAAGCCTTGCGGAAACGTAAGCTGCAATCGCATAAGAAATACTGTAGCGGGGAAGGCAGGGAGGGAGCGATATGGAATACGTCGTCGGACCATCCCATCGAAATAACGTTACCAGGTAAGAGTAACTTGTGCTTCGAGGGGTTTGGGTCCTCCGACGTATTCCATATCTATGACAGACTCCCAAAGCAGTACCAACATAAGGAGGTGGGAAAAGAATTTAGAATATACAAATTTAGAATGCCCAATCAAATTGCAGAGTAAAGGACCGCCTTGCCAAAGGCCAGATCCTGCCTATGGATAGAATCTAGGGAGTAGTGACGTACAAAAGTATGGACCGAAGCCCAAGTGGCTGCATCACAGATGTTACGAATAGGAACACCCCTCTGCAGGGCAGTAGAGGCAGCCATACCCCTAGTCAAATGGGCGCGTAAACCTACCGGAGGGTCCTTACCCGCCAGGCAGTAACATTCAGAAATTACCAAGATAATCCATCTAGACAAAGTCTGCTTAGTCACAGCTTGTTCCAAACGCCTTCCAGCGTAACCAATAAAGAGCTGATCGTTCACTCTGACCCGGGACATGCGTGAAATGTAGAAACTTAAAGCTCTCCTAGGATCTAACCTATGGAGCCTCTCCTCGTCCTTACCAGGATGCGGAGGAGGATAAAATGCCGGAAGAACAACATTCTGGCTTAAATGAAATTCCGACACCACCTTCAGAAGAAAGGAAGGATGAACTCTAAGGACAATCCTGTCCTTATGAAACACAGTGAAGGGTGGCTTAAATGAAAGTGCCTGTAACTCACTCACTCTGCGAGCGGAAGTGACAGCAACTAAAAATACAGTTTTAAGGGTTAACAGTCTCAAAGGACAAGAATGTAAAGGCTCAAATGGAGCACCCATTAGAAACTTCAGAACAAGGTTCAAATCCTAACTGCGCACCTGGAAAGGTGATGGAGGGAACACATTAGTGAGCCCTTTCAGAAACTGAGAAATTAAAGGAATTTTAAAATAAGAACACTCCTCAGACGAGCGCTTAAATATGGACAGCGCCGCCAGGTAACCTTTAATGGTACCCACTTGCAAGCCCCTGTGGGCTAAAGAAAGCAAAAAAGACAGAACTACAGGAATATCACCTGAAAAAGCATCCACATTCTGAACCCTGCACCAGTCGCAGAACTTTCTCCAACGGCAAGGGTACAGTTGCCGGCAGTCTGGCCGAAAGCAACACCTCCATCACGTCTTCAGGGAGGTCCCAATCCTTATACCTCAACCTTTCAGAAGCCAAGCGTGAAGGTTGAGGGATCTGACCTCTGGATGGAGAACCTGACCCCCCCCCCCCCCGTGAGAGCAGATCGTCTTGGTAGGGAAGACGACATGGAGGGCAGATGGACAAGTCAAGAAGGTCCGGGTACCATGTCCTCCTGGCCCATGCCGGAGCAATGAGGATCATCCGGGAACCGAACCTCCGTAACCTCTGCAGCACTTGTGGGATGACGGGGACTGGAGGAAACGCGTACAGCAGTGGGAATGACCACTCCACCACGAACGCGTCTCCTAAGGCTCCTCTTGGAGGAAATTCCCACGAGCAGAACCTTTCGCACTTCCGGTTCACACTGGAGGCGAAGAGATCCACTTGAGGGGTCCCCCAAAGGGCGACGATCTCCAGGAGAATCTCCTGAGCCAACTCCCACTCGTGAGAGATCGCTCTCTGCCTGCTCAGAGCGTCCGCCGTCTCATTTTCGTCTCCAGCCAGATGAACTTACGAGATCGAAATTCCCTGCTGGATGGCCCAGAACCAGAGCTGCATCGCCTCCGTGCACAGAGAAAGTGACCCTGGCCCCCCCTTTTTGTTGAGGTAGTGCATGGCCACTGTGTTGTCCGTCAGAATCAGGACATTCTTTCCTCGCACAGTCGGCAGAAAAGCCTACAGGGCAAGCCTGACAGCCCTCAGCTCCAACAGATTGATATGGAGTCTGGACTCCGACGGAGACCAACGACCGCTGTCAGCTTGTTGGCATGAGCTCCCCATCCCGTGAGGGATGCGTCCGTCACAATCGTCACCTCCGGCCAGGGCAGCCAAAACAGAGCCCCCCTCATCAGATTGCCTTCGACGGCCCACCACAGAAAGTCCTGGGCGACCGAGGGTGGCACCTGAACGAGGTCCGACATCCTGCCGGAGGACTGTGACCACTGGAGCTTGAGAGCCCATTGCAAAGATCTCATCCGCAACCTGGCCTCTGGCACCAGAAGAATGCAGGATGCCATGAGGCCGAGCAACCTCAAGAACTCGAATGCTGGGAGACTCTGGGCAAGATGAAACTTGTGCACCATCTGCTGAATGTGGTGAGCCCTCACCTGGGGAGGAAAACACTGCCCCAGGGACATGTCGAGCACTGCTCCAATATACTGGAGCCGCTGAGTTGACGTAAAGTGAGACTTCTTTAAGTTGAGGGAGAAGCCCAGCTTGTGAAGGGAGTGGCAGGGGACTGACAGATGATCCAGGACTTGCTCGGAGAGCACGCTCTGATCAACCAATCGTCCAGGTAGGGGTAGACTTGAATCCCCCCTTTCCTGAGATACGCTGCCACCACCACCATGAGCTTGGTGAAAACCCTCGGGCGGAGGTCAATCCGAACGGCAGGACCCGAAACTGAAAGTGCGAGTCGCCAACCGTGAACCTCAGGCACTACTTGTGCTTGGAATGGATCGGCACATGAAAATAAGTGTCCTTGAGGTCGAGAGAGACCAACCAGTCCTGAAGTTGAAGGGCCTGGAGGACTTGAGAAAGAGTAAACGTCTTGAACTTGTCCTTCCCGAGGAGCTTGTTCAAACCGCGCAAGTCCATGATGGGTCTCAATCCTCCGTCTTTCTTCGAAATAAAAAAATAAGGGGAATACCATCCCTTGTTCCTCTCCGTAGCGAGGTTACGCCTTTCTCCAGTAGGGATTGAATTTCCTGCGCAAGAAGCAGATCCGGACTCTTCAAAGAGGTTCCCCTGGTGGATTGTCGTGAGGCCTTTGCCGGAAAGGAAGACAGTAGCCGTGGGCTATGATCTCCAGAACCCACACATCTGAAGTAATGGCACGCTATTCTACAAGATGCGGCGCCAGCCTTCCCCCCAACCGGAGAAGCATGGGCCTCATGACTGAGCTGAAGCGGCTGCGGCAGTGCCTGAGGACAAAGAGGCAACTGCTCGCGCGGCCTTAGCACCTCGAGTACCTTGTTTTCCACCTCTGGCACTCCTACGGTTGCCCCTTTCACTAGCAGCTCCTCTCAATGTACTAAAGGACGAGTAATATCGAAAGGAACCTCCCCTTCATTGTTGTCCCCTAGGACGAAAAGGCGGAGGTTGGTGGACTGCAGCCCCCAATGACATTGCTGCAGCTTTGGAGGTCTGCAAACCTCAAGACTCTCGTCAGCCTTGCTGCCAAAAAGATGTTCATCATCAAAGGGCATGTTGAGGAGGCGGGCCTGCACATTAGGAGCAAAACCAGACTTCCGCAACCACGCAAACCTGCGTATTACGGTGCTCGCCGCCATGGACCGGCTGACGCAATCAACCATGTCCAGACCCGACTGAACGGATTCAGACATGGCATCCTTGCAAGGAAACCATCCCGTTCCTCCCCTTCAGGAATATGATCAGCCGCTAGGGAAATACAGTTCCACAGATTGCGCGTGAAACGAGACAAGGCACAAACTGAGTTGGCAACCTGAAGCGCCATACCCCCATAAGAAAATACCTTCTTCGCCCAGCCGTCAAAACGTTTGTCGTCCCTATCAAGGGGGAAGGTAGGGTACGACGCCTGCTTTGCGGGGGCTGTAACTGCCTGCACCACCAAACTTTCCGGAGTGGGGTGCGTGGTCAAGTAGCAGGGGTCGCCACTGGCTGGGCGATATTTCTTCGGCAAGGATTTGCTCACTGCCGGGAGACTCTCAGAAGAAGTCCAAGCCGCAGCCACCCTTCTCTGCAAGGCCATATGGAATGGCAGCACCGGGTCAGTTGGTTGACCATGGTCCAGGTTATCAGTCAGGTCATCCTGCTGAAAATCCCCAGGAGGGGCAGACCACCCCAGGTAATCCGCGACCCTCGACATCAGGCGCGGCTAAGAGGAGTCGGCATGCGTGCCAGGCTCAGGCCTACCAAATTCCACCTCCAGAGAGGAGTAGAGCCCACTGGCGTCATGCAATGACTGGCGCAGGTCATCAGGCAGGCTATGACCAGAAACAATGTCATCAGGGACTTCTGCAGGAACCACACCCTCCTCAGACCCCTCATCCACCTCAGAAATATAATCCAGAGGCTGGAAAGAGGGAACCGAAAAAGGAACAAAGACATGTTTTGTCTTAGCCAGAGCCTTTCTAGGGGGTTCCCCCGCACCGCACCACGAGGCATCTCTGACAAAGCCGCCTCGAAAGGCGTCGATGGAGTCGACGTAGAGCGCGGCGCCGACAGCTTCCTCAGAGGCGGGGCCTCGAGAGAGTCCGTTGACGACCTTGGCGCCGCCGGAGTCGATGTCTTCCTTGAAGACTTCACAGGTTCACGCGGTCTCGATGGCATCGAGGACCAGGACCTGGAACAGGCATGTCTAGAGCGACCACCCTTGTCCGACCAGGACCTCGAAGGCGCCCGGTGGTCGCGACGACTGCTCGAGCCCGAAGGCGGACGAGCGGCGTCGCTAGCACGGCCACGACCGGCGTCCTCAGACGGCGCGGACAGACCGGAGCCCTGCGATTGAAAAATCGCCAACATCTCCTTTCGGAAGGAATCCCATTCCTCAGAAGTGGAATGCTTGTTGGGACAAGCAACCAGCCGATGGGCGGAGTCCTCGGAAGAGGACGGGGAAGGCGACCAGTGACAGCGCTTCCTGGAGTGCCTCGAAGAGGCAGAGGAATGGCGGGACCAACTCCGAGACCGAGAACCCCCGGACTCCCGACGACGATGCGCAGACTCACCCTTCGAAATAGTCCGTCGAAAGACCAGTGGAACGCGACTTCCGGGGCTTAGCCACCTTACCGACCAACAGCTTCTTCTTACGCTCCCGTAAGGCCTTCGATATGAGCGATTGGCAGTCGACACAGTCGTTCGTATCATGGTCCTCCCAGAGGCACCAGAGGCAATCGTCATGCGTATCCATCAGCGACATCTTATACCCGCACACCCAACTATTGTGGAGAATTCTCTGTTTAGGCTGAATTTCCTAACCTAGTGAGTCCCCCAGCAGCTTTGCTGGATTTTTTGGGGTTTATTTTTTTCTCCTGCCAAGAGCGAGACTCTTTTACCCTCACTCTTGGACATGATTTGAGTGTGTCTCTTTGATTCTAGATGTGTTTAATGGGCTATGGGGTCTTTTACTCCATAGGGCTTCATGTGTTTTTGTAATGTGTGTTACACAGCACCCTCAGTGCAGTAACACAGGGGTGTCATAGTGACCCCCCAGTATAGACTCCATACCCTGGGACTGACTACTGTCTCCTAGGGCATGTAAAGTCACCATTGACTTTACTAGTCTCAAATTCTGAACAGAACCAGTACAAACCATCATATTGTGGACGTACTGGCCGGGGCAATTCGATTGCCCCGGGGTCTGTTAGTCGAGGGAGCATGTCTCCGTCCCCCCTGATCGCGTTTTGGTTGGTGGCAGTGGATACTACTTTTTATATTCGACCGCGAATATATCCCCATGGGATTTCCCATTGTTCGAGGCTACCAACTTTAATTATTTAATTCCTATAGCCTCGAACATACCGCCGGTTTATTTATTTAATATTAATTCTCCGGTTGGTATTTTTTGCCAGAACTCGGTTCTAAAATGGCATTTGTGTTCGCTTCTGTGACTCCAACCCAAGTTGAGCCCTTTGTTCCACTTTTTGGCGGGCTTCTCCACAGAAGCACTCCAAAGTGGTGCCACTCTGTCTGGGGTACTTAGGAGGCGTGGAGGGGGATTTAGGCACCCTGCACTGAGTTGCCGAGGCAACTCAAGTCACACTCCGTCCCGATTGGCCCAAGTGGTGAGCCAGCCGGCTCACCACTTAGCATGTTTGAGTGACAGCTAGGCTGAGTGAATGGGGGTTTTCTGCATAAAAGCAGGGCTTTGGGGACTGGAACTTTAGAAGTCGCCACAGGACCTAAGAATCTGACGAGGGAGAAGCTGAGCCGACCTGCTACGACGACAACACCGGTGGAGCCCTGCTGAACCGTCTCACCACTTTTCCCAACGACAGAGGAGATCTCCAGCCCGGAGAGTCTTCTTCCTTCGACTGGTGGGGATAACCAGTCTGCTTCCTTTTTCGCTTCCTGGAGCATCTCGTGGCCGCCTTGCCTGTGCCAAGCACCCCGGCAACCGGGATACCACGTTTTACCACTACCGTGAATCAAAGGGTAGTACCTTTAGCCGGAAAACTCAGCGGCTGGTTTCTTCCCTGGCAGTGCAACGACCTTCATCTTTCCTCCACGTCGAGATCTTCTCTTCCTCTGGATGACGCCGCGATTTGCACCCGCTGCCAGGAACAACTTCCCCCGCTGGAGGATCCTTTCCACATAAGGTACCGTGTTCCGCCTGGCTTCCCTTGCAACCGACTGTACGGGGTAGATTTAGCCCCCGGCTTTCGACCCTGGGTTAGCCTGGGACACCCTGGCTAAACTTTTCTGAGCCTAACTAAAACCTTTCCGAACTCCCTGCAAGACTTTTTAAGCCTGTTGTCATTGTGTGATCTTGGGTGCATTTGTGCCCAGCTCTCTCCAAGAGTGGGCCCGGCCTATGGACTTTGGCTCACAAGTAACTTTTGCCTTTCCTGCCTTGCTTAAGAGTTCCTAAGTATTAGTGTGGTGTATTTTCCTACATTCTGCCTTTTTCCCTCCCTTTTTCGTTAACTTATTGGAGTGCCATCTATAGTTAAACGCTCAACTCTTTCTGGAAATAAGTGGTGTTAACTAAGACTTGTCTGATAAGGAATAAGGAGTGTATATATAGTAATAGTAATTGTGTTTAGAGTGATTTACAATAATAGTGCTGGAGTGTTTCAATAAGTGTTTTTAAATAAATAATTAAATACCTTGATACCAACGCTCTGGTCAGTGTTTGCTTGTGCTATTGTATCCGAGTGCCTATTGTGTATACTTTGCATACTGCCTAACTCTTCTTGAGGGAAGTCTGACTGCTCAGCCACAGCTACCAGGTAAACCTGGGTGGTACAGACTGCTACCAAGTGGGTTTACTGCCAACACCTGTAGTCCTAAATCTTTTGCAGTGGTCCCCAAGGGAACTGCACAGGTTTCTGCCTAACACCGACACTTCTTAAACCCAGACCGCGGGGTGGAAAAGGCCAAATACATCATAAGAAACCGGTTCAAAGAACCGAAAGAACAGGATTCAGTAGAATTGAGGCGCGCCGAGATCTCCGAAGCGAACACGTTTGCGGAAAAAACGGAATTGAGGCTACGGGCGTCGTGCGTCCTACTTTCCGGTGACGTCGGCTCGACGGAGGCCCTTGAGGACAGCGTATTGACGTCATCGACACAGGCGCCGAAAGATTTTCCGAAGCAGCACAACTGTGGTGATTACTGTCATAGATATGGAATACGTCGGAGGACCCAATCCCCTCGAAACAGTCTTTCCGCAGTGACAGGACTATGAGGGTCTTCTTACCATCAGCCGCAGCAGATCCGATACCTATTACTTGTGGAGTGCCCCAGGGCTCTTGCGTCTCGCCAACACTCTATAATATCTTCACCAAGCCACTCTTTGACGATCTTGACAATCTGGGTATCACTTATACCAACTACGCAGACGATACCCAGATTCTCCCATCACTCACGGAGGACTATGAGGAAGATCTGGCTATGGTGAATAGAGTCTATAGCATCGTTCATGGCCTGTGTCTGAACGATGACAAAACAGAGCTCATCATCCTGGGTACCGCAGCTCGCATCACTAAACCTAACCCCAACTACTCGGCGCTCATTATTGATGGGAATACTATCAAGGTCGCCAGAGAAGTAAACACCTTGGGTTTTTACCTCGACTCAACCTTATCTCTTACCAAACAGGTAAACTCACTGGCTTCCTCTACGGCTTACACATGCAAATTAATACGGGCCGGAAAACAATTCCTGTCAGCTGACAGCTGTTCAATCCTATCTAGAGCACTCATACTATCAAAACTTGATTATTGTAATGCTCTCTACAAAGGGGCAAACAAACTATCAACAGAATACAAGTGCTCCAAAATAATGCTCTCAGGGCTGCCTTAAGCATTCCTAGAAGAGCACATATATCTGAAATAAGAAGGAAATAGAAATGGCTCTCCACCCAAGGAAAAAAAAATCAATCTCAAATCGGTCTCCCTCATCCACAAATGCTTAAACAATAAAGCCCCTTGTACCTAACTGAACGATTTATCAGAAAAAACCCCATCAGACCATCTAGAACAGCAAACCCTAACTGTCTCCAAGTGCCAAGATTTAAACTGTCCACCATTGGAGGGTTCAGTTTCCCAGTGAGAGCAGCACAACTGTGGAACTCTCTAGCACACACACTCATATCTGACCAAACGTTTATCAACTTCAGAACGAATACAATTAAATGGCTTATAGAGGAAGATATGTAACCTACACTCACTCCTACTGCACTAACACAGCCTTTACTTGCATGTATTATACTTTGATATAAATATGCTAATATGTAAATGTTTGTTAATAATGACACGTTGTATACACAAGCATTCCCCTACTGCTGTTATATACTACTTTGACCCTCATCCTGTAACTCTGAGGAAACTGCTCTTACCTTCTGCACTGTAACATCTGTAACTAAGCTGTACGTACTCTTTTCACCTGCGCCAATACCTTTGGGTCCGGCGCACACAATAAATAAACAGACAAACAAACAAGGTAGGGCATGTGTTGTTGGCGGCAAATGTCTGAACATTTTGTTTTCCCCCCTAAATTTTGGACTTTGCCGGGGCTTGTGGGTAATATATTCTAGAGCGATTTGCGCAAGTCAGACCTCTGTGGATTCCCACAGGTGTCTTCTTTTCAGAAATGCATGGGGTTCCCCGTTTTTTACCCCAGGCCCAAATATGTGGGTTGTCCACAAGAGCAAAATGTGCTCTCCTGAAATCCTTTGGGATAGCAGTGGTTTAGACTTTTCCCTTTGCGCCCAGGTCGGTGCGCCCACACGTGAGGTAGCGTTTTTTGTCGGGACACCTATGGGAACGCTGGAAGGTAGGACATGTGTTTTTGGCGGCGTGTTTCGGTGCTTTCCTGGAGGCAAATATCTGAAAATTGTATTTTTTCCCCCTAAATTTTGGACTTTGCTGGGGCTTGTGGGTAATAAATTCTATTGCGATTCGCACAAGTCAGACCTCTGTGGATTCCCACAGGGGTCTTCTTTTCAGAAATGCATGGGGTCCCCCGTTTTCCTTGGTGGCTGCAACACCTCAGGCCCAAATCTGTAGGCTGTCCACAAAGCCAAATTCCCCAGGGCATTTGATGTACCAGTGGTTTGGTCTTCTCCCTTTGCGCCCAGGTAGATGCACCCACACATGTGAGGTACTGTTTTCGTCGGGACACCTGCGGGAATGTGGGAAAGGTAGGATTTGTTGTTTTCTCTTGGTTTTGATAACATTTTTTCATACATTTGCTACTGCACTTTGTTAAGCGACCCTTCCATTTCCCAAATGTAACCTACATTTAGTCACTGCTTTAGGCAACATACTTTTGTAACCTGCACAAGTCACCTATCTTTCAAAGGTTCTGCCTGTGCTCTTTCAAAAAAATGTATCCTTGCCATTCCTCACCACATTTGTTTTCCTTATTTTCACTTGCGAAGTATGTCTGTTTAGGCCGTCGGCATAAAAATCCTGTGTACCATGGCTCAGTTTGTGGCTTGCAGTATTGCTCATTTTGTGAAACAGAATTAAAAATGTGTGATTTCCTAACTAGAAGAGTTGGGGGAATGTAACGGTGCATTGCTTTTCTCAATATTCACAGAAGCCATTACCTTACAGGTCCAAACATGTCCAGCACATACCTTTTTTTCTCTTATTTTTCCAGTTTCCCCAAACTATGTGAATTTTACCTACATAGTTTTTGCCTGACCTGCGCAAATGACCCGTTCCTAAACTTGGTATTTTGTCTCCTTTTCAGAAATGTATGCCTTTCTGTCTTCCCATTCCGCTTTCCTACCCTCCACTTCCATTCCATGGGAAAAATCGCCTACCGCTCACGTATAAAAATAGGTTCTCTTTGTTTCCACTTAACCTGTTTTTCTGGAAAATGGCGAATTCAGAACAGCAAACCATTTGTTCCTAGCTCTTGCAAGGAAAAAAAAACCACTGGCTTCTTTGTACATCATTTTATTGCCATTTTCAGAAAAAACACATTTGCTCTCTTTATTGTTATTTTCTCTCACCACCATACAGCAAACTAGGATTCCTTGGCGGCGTAATGACCGTCGACATACAGGAAGAAAAGGGGCCAGATCTCACATGTAACAAAAAGGATCCAAGGGATTGAATGGTGACATACCAAAATCACCAAAAAAGAAAGGGCTCGGCACTGGGAGGGAAAACCCTCGGCAGTTAAGGGGTTAAGGACAGCGGCATTAGGCATTTCAGACCTGCCCTTGTCTACCTACTGTTGTGCTCAGAGGTGAGAGTAACGTTTGCCCTAAGCTCATTCATTCGTAAGCAGGTCATGATCTAGAAGAACCAATTTGATTTCTACAACTTGGCATCTGTATCTCATGTCCTAAAATTTTATTTATCCCCCGCAGGATACAAAATGCAAGACTGAGAAAGAAGCATTTAATACGTTATTTTATGAATTGAACATTTGTGTGTTTTATGGAGGTCACAAGTCATGAATTTTATTCTTTGATTCGTTGTTTTTACCATCATGGCTTTATTGTTGTATTGATTCCTAGCATATTTGGACTGCATTATTGTATGCTTTTACTGTTTCTGGGCATCTTTCATAGCGGTTTCCACCAGAAGAACAAGTTACTTTCTTACCTGGTAACGTTCTTTCGATGGGATGTTCCTCCGACGTATTCCTTATCTTTGATGTTACCCATTCCAGCTTGCTGGCCTTGGAAATTTTTTCAGTAGAGGGCGCTGCGCGTCGACGTCCCTCGAGTCGGTGTCCCTCGACAGCCTCCATATCGGCGCCGACGTCATTGTGTGTATAGACTCACGTAGCGTTCGTTGCTCAGTTCCGTTTTGAAGCTTAAATTTGCTTTGCATGAATTGGTTATTAACCTTGAAGGAGCGTAAACTGCAACTATAAGTGAAGTTTTACTGCGGGGATGGATGGGAGGGGCGATAAGGAATACGTCGGAGGAACATCCCATCGAAAGAACGTTACCGGATAAGAAAGTAACTTGTTCTTCAAAGGGATTGTGTCCTCCGACATATTCCTTATCTTTGATAGACTCCCATAGCAGTAGCGTAAAGAGGAGGTGGGAGTAAAAATGAAATATTTCTCTTTAAGAATGTACAGAATGCAACACAGCTTTCCCAAATCTTGTCTCCTGGCTAGGGGAGGAATCCAGGCTGTAAAATTTGGTAAAGGTATGTGTGGATGATCATGTGGCAGCCGCACATATGTCTTTAATTGGAACCCCTCTTTGGAGAGCCGAAGAGGCTGCGATACCCCTGGTTGAATGAGCCCTAAAATGTTGATGGGGTTCTTTTCCTGCCAATTTGCAGCATTCTAGAATGGTTAAAATGATCCACCTTGAAATGGTCTGTTTCGCGATTGGCAATCCTAATTTGTGCACTGCATAACCTATAAACAATTGGTCTGCTTGCCTTATCCTAGCAAGTCTGCTAATATAAAAACTCAAGGAACGCCTTGGATCCAGCCTGTGTAATCTTTCTTCCTCTTTCCCTGGATGGGGAGGAGGATAGAACGAAGGTAAAGTTATTTTCTGAGTAATGTGGAATTCAGAGACCACCTTTGGGAGAAAATTAGGCTTCACTTGTAAAACAACCTTGTCTTTATGAAAGATTGTATGAGGAGGTTTGCAAGATAGAGCTTGTAATTCACTCACTCTTCTGGCAGATGTTAGAGCCACTAGAAAGACTGTTTTAAGAGTGAGAAATCTTAATGAACAGGAATGGAGTGGTTCAAAAGAAGTACCCATCAGAAATGTTAAGACTAGATTTAGGTCCCACAATGGAACTTGAAAAGGATTTGGGGGATAAACATTAGTAAACCCTTTCAGAAATTGGATTACCAAGGGTAATATGAAGGCTCCTCAGCAGTACGCTTAAAGATTGACAGCGCTGCGAGAAACCCTTGATCGTACCAATTTGAAGACCTGAGTTTGCTAAGTAAAGCAAGAACGATAACACCATTGGTGTATTGCATGAAAAGGGTTCAATATTCATTTCTCTACACAAGCTGCAAAATTTGTTCCAACGGCAGCGGTATAAAGTTTTTGTTGCTGGCCTTGTGGCTGAAAGCAACACCTCCATGACGTCATCCGGGAGATGCCAATCCTTGTATCTCAACCTTTCAGAAACAAAGCATGAAGATTGAGGGTTCTGATGTCTGGATGGAGAACCTGACCTCCCTTCTGCGAGAGAAGATCCTCTCTTTGCGAAAGACGAATTGGAGGGCAGATGGACATTTCCAAAAGGTCCGGGTACCACGTTCTCCTGGCCCAATCCGGGGCAATTAGGATGATGGCTTTCCGGAATCTTCTCAACCTCCTGATCATTTGAGGAATGACAGGGACTGGAGGAAACGCATACAGGAGTGGAAACTCCAGTCCACTACGACCACGTCTCCTAGAGCTCCTCTCGAGGGCAATTCCCTTGAACAAAACTGATCGCACTTCCTGTTGATGCTGGTGGCGAAAAGATCCACTTGAGGGGTTCCCCAAAGGGTGAAGATCTCTTGAAGGACTTCCTGAGCTAGCTCCCACTCGTGGGAAACTGTGCTCTGCCTGCTCAGAGCGTCCACCGTCAAGTTCTTCTCTCCGGCTAGGTGAACAGTGGCAGTGACCCTACGCCTCCTCTTTTGTTGAGGTAGTGCATGGCCACTGTGTTGTCCGTCATTATCAGGACATTCTTTCCCTGTACTGATGGCAGAAAAGCTTTCAGCGCTAGTCTGATTGCTCTCAGCTCCAACAGGTTGATATGTAGACTAGACGGTGTCCAGACATTTGGTCGACTGAAAACTGATCGAATGACATTTGGCCGACGCAATTTGGTCGAAAACCAAATGGTCGAATTTTTTTTAAATTATATATTTATTTTTCGGGTTTTCGTTTTAAAAAAAAAAGGGTTTTTTAGAGAAAAAAAAAAAGGGGGTTGGGTGGGGGGACCCCACCACCCCCCCAAAAAAAGGGGTGAAAATAAAAAAAATAAAAAATTCAACCATTTGGTTTTCGACCAAATTGGTTCGACCATTTGTCCAGTCGACCAATTTTTTTCGACCAAATGACTGGTAACCGTCTAGACTCCAATGGAGACCAACGACCGCTGATGGTCAAGTCGTTGGCATGGGCTCCCCACCCCGTGAGGCATCCGTGACTACTGTTATCTCCGGCCATGGTTGCCAAAACTGTTCTCCTTTCAAGATGTTCTCCCGACAGGCCCACCACTGAAGGTGGTCTCGAGCTACTCTGTCCGGGACTTGAAGGAGATCTGACATTCTTCCTGAGAATTGCGACCATTGGGTTTTTAGTGCCCACTGGAGGGATCTCATTCTCAGGCGAGCCTCTGGCACTAGGAAGATGCAGGATGCCATGAGGCCTAGCAACCTCAAAAAGGCGAAGGCTGGTAGACGTTGGGCATTATGAAACTTGGTGACCATCTGTAGAATATCTTGAGCCCTCACCTCTGGTGGCAAGGCTTTTCCCAGGGAAGTGTCCAGGACTGCTCCAATGAACTGGAGTCTCTGTGATGGTATCATCTGTGAATTCTTTAAGTTGAGGGAGAAATCCAGCTTGTGAAGGAAGTGGCAGACATAGTCTAGCTGGATCTGAGCTTGTTCCGAAGATACTGCTCTGATCAACCAATCGTCCAGGTAGGGGTAGACGTGGATCCCTTCCCTCCTTAGACTTGCAGCCACTACTGACATTAGTTTGGTAAAGACCCTCGGGCGGAGGTCAGCCCAAATGGCAGAACTTGAAATTGATAGTGAGAGTTGCCAGTTGCGAACCTCAGGTATTTCCTGTGTTTGAGATGGATTGACACATGGAAATAAGCATCCTGAAGGTCTAGAGATACCAACCAGTCCTGAAACCGGAGGGCCTGAAGGATCTGAGAAAGGGTTACCATCTTGAACTTGTCTTTCCTGAGGAATTTGTTCAATTCTCGCAAGTCCAAGATGGGTCTTAGTCCTCCGTCCTTCTTTGGTACTAGGAAGTAGGGGGAATACCAACCGTTGTTCCTCTCCGCTACAGGTACCGGTTCTATGGCACCCTTCTCTAGCAGGTCTACAATCTCCTGCATAAGGAGCGGGTCTGGAAACTTCAAAGAGTTGTTCCCCGGTGGACGACTGAGGAATGTGTAGGAAGGGCAGGCAGTAACCTTGGGCAACTGTCTCCAATGCCCAAACATCTGACGTAATAGCCTGCCATTCTGCCAGATGTTGAGTTAACCTGCCACCTACTGGTGTCTTGTGAGGGGAGACATCAGAGGGGTTTAGACGCGGCTGACGCAGATGCTGAAGGTAAAGTGGCACCTGCTGCTGCGGCTTTTGTACCTTTAACCCGTCCACCACGGGTGAATCGTTTCTGGCCCCTTTGAGCAGGCTGTCCTCTGCCTTTTCCGATTGCGGAGTAAAAGCGAAAGGACCTACCCCTCCAGGATTCGGAGTCTGCCGGATTGCAGCCCCATGTTTGTAATCTCTCCAGGCCGTCATCAGCCTGCTTACCAAATAAAGAAGTACCGTCAAAGGGCATGTTCAGAAGTCTGGCTTGTACATCTGGAGAAAAACCAGACTTACGCAACCACGCAAATCTGCGGATTGTGGTACTTGCTGCCATGGCCCTGCTGATGCTGTCAGCAGAATCAATGCCTGTTTGTAAGGACTCGCACATTGCATCCTTTCCATCCCTGATGATGTTTAAGAATGCTTCCCTTTCTTTTCCTTCTGGGAGACAGTCAGCCGCAGATGAAGCACACTCCCTAAGTGTGTGGCTGAATCTTGCTAGCGTGCAAGTGGCGTTGATAGACTTAAGCGCCATGCTACATGCCGAAAACACTTTTTTTGACATGGCATCAAATCTTTTATCATCCCTGCCCTGTGGAATGGTAGGGTATGCCGACCTATTGTTAAATGAAGTTGCGGCTTGTACAACTAAACTCTCTGGAGTTGGATGCTTGCTCAGATATTCAGGATCTGAAGCCGATACCCTGTATTTAGCAGAAAGATTTTTTTTTATTTACCTCAGGGATAACTTCAGGAGTTTCCCAATTTGCAGAAATTTTTCTTTGCAGAGCAGTATGAAATGGAACAACAGAATCTTCCTATGGACCTTTATCTAAAATATCAGTAAGGTCATCCTGCTGAAAAGAAGGTGTAGGTGTAGTCCACACCATTAACTCAATTATTCAGGCCATCAGAATCCTATAAGGGGGTCTCAGCATGCTCCCCAGGGTCTGGTTTAGCAAACTACTTCTGGAGAAGTATCTAAACCACTTGCCTCATGTAGAGAGTCCTGAAGGTCTCTTAACCTGTTCTGCTCAGAGATTAATTCCTCTGGCATGGGTATTGTAGTCCTTTGTAAACCAAAGGGTCTCATGGTCGGAATCCTCCCCTTCCTCATATATAGAGGACAAGGCTCTAAAGTAGTCAGACCTAGGATATGGTTTAAAACCCATTTCAAGAGCAGAAGGAGCCATAATTGGTTGTCAATGGCTGAGAAAACGCTGAGGTTGTCGATGTGGAAGTCATAGGCTTTGACAATACTGAAAAAGGCATCGAGAAAGTTTGAAGGGCCCTCGATGCACTCGAGAGGATCGGAATCCTACTCTGCCTCGTCGAGATGGTCGATGGCATCCTCGACGTCATGGTCGAAGCTTTCGACACCTCTACTGTCTGTGACGTAGTGACAGTTGTAGGTTTGTCTTTTATTGGAGTCAACAGTGGCATCGAAGACGGCGTCGATGCAACCGATTTATGCATCCAAGGACCCTTCGACAAAGGCGTCGATGACGCAGATTTGTGAGTCGAAGAAACCATCGACGACGGCGTCGATGATGCAGTCTTACTGCTTTTACTCGAGGGTTCATGACGCTCTTGAGTAGTTTCTCTCGCCGGGTTCAACGACTTGCGGCGTTTTGATTTTTCGGGTCTTTCACCCAGGGTATCACCTTTAGACGTCTCCGAGGGGGCTGAGGCTGCTTTTTCGAAGACGCTAAGCATTTTTTATACTGAATTCCTCCCACTTAGCTGGAGAGCTGTGTTTTGTGGGGTAGGCTACCCTTTCTGGGGAGGTAGAGAAAGAAGAAGAAGAGGGAGATCTACGACGCCTCTTCTTAAGAGTGTTTTGATCTCGAAGACTGATGAGAACCGCTTTGAGATCTTGAACGGGAATGGTTCTTTTGTCGACGAGGAGACAAATGTCTCGACTCAGCTGAAGAAACTTTCGAGGGAGTAGAAGTTTTAAAACCCTTACCTTTTTCTAACTTCCCCTTACGCTCCTTCAAGGCTTTCACCGTCATGGACATACAGACCTCGTATTCCGAACAGTGATGCTCTGATCCCAGGCACCACAAACAGATCCTGTGAGGATCCGTTAATGACATTTTCTTCCCACAGTCACAACATTTTTTGAAACCGGAGCGTGGAGTCGATGGTTCGGGTGAAGAAGCCATCGTATTAAGGTAATAATCTTCGAAGAATAAGAAGGTTTTTCCTGAAGAAAGGAATGGAGTGTTATGTCTCCGAGGCCCACGTAGCGCAGAAAAACGGTACTGGGCAACCGACGCTGCGCGAGTCTATTTATACGCACGATGACGTCGGCGCCGATACGGAGGCTGTCGACGAACACCAACTCAAGGGACGTCGACGTGCAGCGCCCTCTACTGAAAAGATTTCCGGGTAACATCAAAGATAAGGAATACGTCAGAGGACACAATCCCTTGGAAATAAAGATTGATTTAAGACTCCATCCGTATTCCCTCCACCCTGTTATTTTTGCACTGCCTACCATCTATTCAAAAAAGATCAAACATGTAAGAGTTATCTGGCAGTCCAATCTGGGCTTAACTTCGCAGATTAGTTAAGTTGTTAAGTAAAGCAGCCAGTCTTTCTTTTATTTCCAACGAACTCACCTAGGATTCCTGAGCACCAACCTGCACAATCAGGCCAGAATGCAGCTGTCAGCCTGATTTTTGGACTGATCAAGTCCCACTTGTTTACAACTGTTAGAAAGTCTCTCCATTGGCTCAGTATACTCCAAACAATCTATTTCAAGTTATTATGTACAATTTTCAAGTGCCTTTATGGAGTTGTGCGTCAATCTGTAACCAAGAAAAGCTTCATCAGCCCATTAGAACTCTTCATTCACAAAAGGGACCCTTTGCTTGCTATCCCAAAGACCAGTTGCAAGAATCAGGGGGGTAGCAGCTTTTATCAGTTCTTGGATCTCACCTATGGAATTCACTCCTGAACTCTTCGCAGGCAGACATCCCCCCTTGTTTTAGTTTACATTTTTGAAATGTTAATCTTTTGTTATGTGTTCTTTTTTGTTCCCTCTATTCATTCCTTCCAGTACATTAACTGCGCCAAAATGCAGTTCATTCTGCTTGGTGTGTTCAATTTAAATATGGATCTTGGCGTTAAATGTTTCAGCCTCGTTCTCATTAGAAGCTTAGGTTGCAGCTGTCTGCCAGTCTGGACATTTTAGATTAAAAATTTTGTGCAAAATCATATTTTATTTCCTGTTCAGTTTCATGCCCCTGTGGTGGCCTCTCTCGTCTTCATCAGTGTGGACTACTGCACCTTGCTCTTTTTAGCTCAGCCTCAGTACTTGCTATGACAGCTTCAAGTCTTGCAAAATACCACAGCGCTGCGATTCATATTTCGTTTGCTTCCCACATCTCCCCCATTCTCCGCCAACTTCACTGACTCTCGATTGGTAAACAGGTTAAATTTAAATCCCTGTCTCTTCTACACAGGGTCTTTTATGGTTTGGGGTGGATTATTTGCAGCAGAAATTCCAGCCATTTGTGCAATGTCGCACTCTTCGATCAGAGAAGAACGCAGTTATCCAGGTTCCGAGGTTTTGACTCTCCTGTTTTGGTGGCCGCACCTACTCTGTGGCAGCCACCAAACTGTGGAATTCGCTGCCTCTGTGGCTGCGGATCACAGAGAATCACCCGTCATTTCGGCGAGCATTAAAAATGTTACTCTTTTAGAAGGGGGTTGCTGCAGTTATGCAGGTTTGTAGGATTATTTTGGCTTGTCTTAAGTACATGTTGAAACAGCTCCTTCAGTGAACATTTCAATCAAGCTTCCGTCTAGTGCTGTGTGGATTTGCGTGCAGAAAACTTGCAGTGGATGGTATAATTAGGAAATGTGTGTGATGTTGCAATGGATCTGTGTGATTTTCCCACGGCTGAATAACCTGCGACGGCAATGTTCGCATGGGAGATGTACGCAATACAAAATGTTTGTACATTTCCCATGCGGAAATCCATTACAAAACAATCCTAAAACCATATAACCACACACCCCCACCCACACCACACCCCGACCCACACCCCCAACAAACCCCCACCACCCTACTTATCTTTCCTTCATACACGCTGTGTCCCTGCGGCACCAGTTCCCTTTTACTCCCCGTGATCGGGAACCGATGCCGCAGGGTCCTTTTCTTTTATTATTTTTTCAGGCAGCTGCAGGGGTTTCCCCCGCAGCCCCAGGCTTTTTTTTTTCTTCTATTTTTTCCAGTAGGGTGTGCTGCGGGCACCAGCAGCCTTTTTTTTTAAAAATCTTTACACCAAACCCACCAAAAGGCCTAAAAACATACGACGAAAAGTTCAAACTTTTGGTAGTTCAAACTTTTCGTGGTATGTGTTTTAGGTCTTTTGGTGGGGTCAGTAATTTATAGTTGGTAATTTCGTCCTATTCCATTGCAATGCAGGATGGTGTGGCAAGAACACCAAGTCTTGTAGTAAGAGGCACGTCTTCTCTAGTTTCCTCCTCCAAGTAAAAAGTAATTCTTTCAAAACTGACCCACTGCAAGCAAGAATTCTTCATGCAAGCTAGATTGTGACCAAGTGAAGAGCATTTCTTTTCACAGAAAACCTGTGTCTGCTCGGGCTTTGTTAATTGTATTTACTGTAAAAACAAAACCCTTGCTGGTGCATGAATTGTGCAATATCTGTATACAAATGATAGTCCCTAGAAAGAAAATAATAAAGGGCAAGTAGGAAGCTGTCAACGGATGTCCACAAAGAGAAATAGTCATTTATTTCAAGTACTCAGACAGATTACGTTTTAGGACTCATTAGGCACGATTGACCTTGGAAAAATGGGCATCAGAAGGAGTTTTATTAAAAATTAGCCAGTGTGATGTTTTATAAAACTAAATTAATAAACAAATTGAAAAGCCTTGGCAAAGCCATTCGGTATGGCTAGGTCAATGTAGATTAGTTGGTCCTGTGCAGGAGGGTAGGCTGTATACAAATATAAACTAACACCCACTGCAATTAAAAAGCCATTTGATTTGCCCCAAGGTAAGGGAGTTCTAGACCCAATGCCTTGCCACCATAAAGGATATCACTCAAGTGGCAATTCTGCTAACGCCCGAGCAAGTCCTCCTAGGGATGCCGCTCCCAGACTCTTACCCGAGAACTGGGAGGAGGGCAACGTTAATATCCCAATTTTTGTTGGCTGCCAAAATCACAGTGGCCCGCACCTGGAAGTCTGTGGAAGGACCCCTAATAACCCTCTGGTGGGTTAAACTTTGGGATATTCTGATAGCTGAAAAGGTCACGGCAGCCAAAGCAGGACTGCTCCACCGATTTACCAATATTTGGGCACCAGTCCTAGACTATGATCAGAACTACCTGGCCCTGACCTATAAGCCAGGCTTGATCGCGAGAGCCCTCCACTCTTGGGCAACCTCTCGCCGCCTGGTCAGGCCAAATGTGGCCCGAGAACAATGCCCACTTGGGAACACAGGGGGGTGGGAGGAGGGATATTATGTCTTGCACGCTCTGTGAGGTTATAAGCAATGTTACTGTGTATGCTCTCCTGTGTGCCGATTCATAAATAAACATTTTTTTTAAAAGCCATTTGATTTTCTAAAACGTATTATCTGGCAGTGTCATGGAACGCCAACAAAGCAGCACATACTTGGAAACCCTGCAGTACTTGTTCAATTCAATAGAGGTGACTAAGTTTAATGTTGCTAGGGTAAAATCGTAAAGTCGAGTTCCTGCAGTGAAAATTGTATACGTTTTCTACATTATTATGAACAACAGACATAGGAACTCATTTAAAATGTGCAGTATGTTTTGACGATTCACAGGGTGTCAAACCTCCCCAATGGAGAGCCCCTTTCCATGAGGCAACGGAGATGCGGCCGCTACCCAATAGTCCCCCTAGCAGTGGTTTAATGCGGACTCCCCCCTGGGGACAAGGACGATTACCTGGGGTACAGCCCATTAAATGTCACTCCCCGACATTCCCTAGCCCTCCCTAATGGTAAAGAGCCACTACACTGACAGCAAACCTATGTATTATTGTACCATATGAGAAAAAGCCAATAGTACTAGGACAAGGAAGAGCACAGGAGACATGAAGATTGACTCTGCTAACACTGTTTACGAGGTGTCCCAGAGGAGGCATGAGGATTAAGTCGTTAACACAGATGAAGAACTTTTGCAATCCACATGGGAGGAAGTGGATACAATGTATAAAAGGACTATCAAATGTGTCAAGCCTGGCAGCGGAGTCTTACGCAGCCGTCAGAGGAAACCGGTATAGCAGGAGATTCAAATCCTGCTGGCGGACCAGCCGGAGGAAGATGTGGAGAACGTGACAGAGCCGCTGTGGGAGTTCTCCATTGAAGTGCTCTGGTCCCAGGAAGCCCCAGTGACGTACAGATGTCCGCACGAAGGTAAAGGGACCCAGAAGGGACGCGATATGTGGAGTGAGAGGCACTCAAACAGCGATATGTGGAGTGAGAGGCACTCAAACAGCTTTCCCTCTGCCCAGTGCATGTGAACCAACTATTGGGCCTAGCCATGTCAGTCATGCTTCCAGAATCCTCTTCCTCGTGTCAGTGGCAGACGGAAACCCACTGACCCCCACAGAAGAGTCCGGGACCCTACTATGAACACCAGAAGCGTCCGGAACCCTAAGAAGAGTACCAGAAGGGTTGGGGACCCTAACCAGAGATGGAGGAGGGTCTGTGACCTGACAGCAGATGCCAAGAACATAAGAGGAAATATTCCTCATCACAGTGGGAAAGAGAAAACCACGGACCACCAGAGAACGTTCTGGGACCCAACAAGATTTGGATATTTGCTAACAGACCAGAGTGGAGAAGGGAACAGCCAAGTATTACCAAGAGATGAGTGTCATTCTCCTGGTCCTGAGCTGAGAGTTGTGCTGGAGACACCAAGGACGCTCGAGTAGTTCCTCCTGGTTTTATTGGCAACTGTATAAATCAACACCAGAAGAAGGGAGCAATTCTCCTGGACATGAAGTTGCATGAAGACCGGGTGAAACCCGCGAGCCAGGTGAAGGGAGTCATTCCACTTGGCATTTTCATTTTGAGAGAACATTCTTTTGGACACCATCTGAGAAGCAGGAGAAGGGAGTAATTCGCCGTGCTCCTGAAGGAACTTTATTAGTTATCCTTTAGTTGTAGTGTGAGGCATAGAAATAGGTTTTGAAACAGGACGGTGGAGGTTAATCTGACGGACCCATTTAGTATTCGTTTTGAGGCAGGGAACCCCTTCTTAGATGGGGATAGTGAGGATCGTTTTCTTATTTACACAAATAGAAGTCTATAACTAAAACCATGCCACTTTTGTGTCCGCTTCTTTCTTCGACACTCTTACAAAATACAACGTTCACTTGAAAATATTCCATGAAAGCAGAGATGAATCAGGAAATACAGCAAAGGCAGAGAGCTGGAATAACATCTTCAAATTGTTGAAACACATAATAAATAATTTGGCATTCATCACTCACCTTAGATTACTTTCATCCATGCACAGCATATAATCATATGAAAGAAAATCATCTTTGGTAACCTACGGTAAACAAAAATACCATGTAGCAGTTTAGAAAAATGATCTGTACTGGTTAAATTTGATCTGCTTTTATTTAGTAGTATTATGTAGAGCATGAACAGCACTGCACTGCCTCTTCAGAACACTTTTGTATGTAGTGCAAGTTTCTAAATGAAAGGACAAAAAAGCAAAGTAGATACGTAACCATAAATAGGTCAACTGGCACTGGCAAAGGAGTGGCTTGAGTCTTAAGGGAGGGTCAACCACAGAGTTGATTAATCAGAACAGTTTGGGTGGGACCAGAGGTTAAGGGTAGAGATGCGGAAACAGAGACAAAGGAGGGGCACCTAATGCATGCCAGGGATTTTATGTTGTATCGAGGGTAGAGTCCATGCGGGACAAGTTTTCTCTTTCACCCAGTTAAACAGTTCTCAATCTAAGGCCACTCTACAGTATTAGGTCAATCAGTTAATTTCTCTATGCTGGATTTAAGAGTGGTCCAAAGTTTGGGCCCTTGTTCACCTAATGTTCTATCTCCAAATCTTTCCCCCCTTTCCCATCCACTACCTGCCTCACTCTGTTTCCTTATCAATTTCTACCATTGTAAAGCATCCGGGAACTGATCCATCCGCTGTTACTTTTCTACATTTTTCCTGATTTAACTCACTTTGATTTAAAATAAAGCCAGAAAATACAAACCCACCCCCCCCCTTTAGCTTGGATATGGTTCACATAAATAAAACACAGCGAAATTTGTGAACAAGGGGTGAAGGGAAGAGGCTTCGGCTCTCCTCCTTCCATGGCCCATTACATTTATAATACATTTCAATGAATGGTTACTCATCCTCATCCAACACATTGGATATACACCAGGAAAGCAGGTCTGCCTGTACTGTACAGAAATCCTCCCCTATATGAGAAAAAGAGATGGCAGGAATATTTGCTAATTACTTCTAGCATTACACTCTGTCCATGCTGCCTCAGAATGTTTTGCAGTCCACATCACAATTATTCACTTCCTTGTGTAATCCATTTGGCTACATTCCCCATATAATGCTTGCTCATCTGCTGGTGCTTATCACAAATTGTCTCCTGGCATGTTTCCTCTGGAGTGCCTATATGTAGGAAAAAACACAAACATTGCATGTCTGACTTTCCACCAAGGGTGGTGCCAGAATTGGCGAGAGCACTCCAGACCAATTGTGAGGGGTCAGAAATTTGAGGCGGACAACTTTTGGGTGATTTCTCAAATTGTGCCATTGTATTGAATTATAAGTTTGAACAAACGCCTCACCATCGCTACCCCGACAAGGATTTCCCTACCTTTCAAAAACTAAAGGAAACACTCCAACAAGGGATATCTGGAACTCCCACTTAAACAAAATAGACAAGAAAATATATGGCAATTCACAACAAGATCAGCAATTGTACTTCTAATATATTCAGTTTCTTGGTAGCCTGAGCGAGTTCCGCCTCCCCAGGTTTCAAGTTAGATTCAGTTTCAATGTTCAACAAAAAGAAACAAGGAAATAGGGGTACACAATAAAGTTTCAATTCGGTTCTTGGCTCCTTCACTGTGTCAAAAGAAAGTTCTGCCAACCGATCAACCAAAAGAAAGATGTCTCTTCCTTGAACAATGATTTTCCACTTAATTAAATAGCATCAATGAAGTTCCAGGTCAAGCTGCTTTGCCACAACTTATAAATGTTAAAGATGAAATACAGTTCCTTGTCAGATTCAAAGAAACCCAACCTCTGTTCGCTCTTCTCAATGATTTATGTCTTTGCCAGGATGACTTCACAGCACTTCTGCTTTCCCCTGTGAGGAACTCATTGTGGCAACAGTAAAGACAGACACAAATGATCACAGTTCAAGGGTTTTTAATAAACTGTATAGGTAGGAAGTCCGCTGATAAAGTCTGCTGTTACTGCTGTGTGGCTGTGAACGATCGTCTCTCCCTGCTTGTGTGGACTTTCCATTTTCACGGACGAAATTCATTCTACACGGACATTGGTATGGGACTGCTGCCTGTGGGCATATTACAACGAGCTGTCATGAGCTGTGAAAAGTGATTAGGGCGTGTATTACAACTATTGTTGTTTGTGTTGCAGGTCCGTTTGGTGCCTGCGATCCGCCCCTTTTACCCAGAAACACATATCTGCATGAAGCATGCGCTTTTGAAGTCCACTGATAAAGTCTGCCGTTACCACTGTTAGAGTGGTTACTGCGTGGCAGGTTGCTAAGTAATAATTCTGCTTCTGACTTGTGCATGGTAAGAGCAGTGCTGACTGGGCTTTTAAAAAGATCTTCTATGGTTAATGGAAGATTAGCCTTTAAAGCTTAACAAATTGTTTATAACGCGTGTGCTACAATCTAATGTTGCACTGATTTATGAATGCTATGCATTTTATACACACACAAATCAGGTATGCCAGCAAATATTGTAGTCATGCGAGCTTCGGCGTTACTTAAAGCCGTGACTCAAAAATCATCACCGACCATTGCCCTGAAAAAAAACCTAGGTGGTCAACCCTCGCTTACTCCTGAGCGAAAGAACTCAGCAGGCGATATTCGAGGATTTTGTATCCCTAGATGTGAACCTGATCCTTTAATATCTACGCATATTGAAAACAACATGGTTTTGTCCGAGAATGTAAATATTCCAAACACGGAGCAGAAAACACGAATTCCTGCTTCTAATACGTCCACCTCAGATACCATCTTGATAAATCAAGTATGTACGTCGCAACACAATGTGGAAACAGCGCTGCTTATGGACCCAACCACACAAAGTACAATGTGCCCGCAAATACTTCAGATTGTGGGTCCATCTAATACTATAGAAGCTTCTGGCAATAGTGAAGTCGGTATTTTGACCTCCGCTCCCGTACTGAATTTGAGTGTCTCCCCTGTGAATGATACGTGTGTTTATAGCTGGTAATGATGGTAATGGTTTGCCACTTTATCACTCTCTGATCGTAAATGACAGAACCACACGTAATGATGGCAGTCTATATTGCTCTCCGAGTCTTTTCGATCACCATACGCAAATATCGAAAGACTTAACGTCATCATTTGCACACCTGACGCCACGAGCAGTTCATAAGATTCCTCAATTGAGGGGGCCAACTGATAGTGGCAATTCAGTAAATACCCAAACTCCCCTAATGGAAATTACGCTTAACTTGATAAACATGTCAATTATGTCTGTTTAAGCTATTTGAATCCTTAGTATATGCAGGTTGGGAGAACGCCTAATCTAAACCTAAATCAAAGATGGGAGCAACCTACAACCATCAAATAATAATAAGGCAAGCCTTGTAGCGTCTTGTCAAATAAAATGGCCTATACTAAAATAAATCCTATTGCCAATCATTTACAACTAAATACAAAAAGAGTGATATAGGATTCACAAGAAAGAAAGAAGTGTTCACAATTGAGAAGTCAGGATGTGGTAACCGGGGGGGTCTCCCTTCCCCACCTTTTGAGCACGGGACAAGGCGGGGCACGCGAGCACAGCTCACTCGAGCTTTCCAAGCACGAGACGCCAGCTCCCTTCTCAACTATTAGAACCTTCCTGATAGGTTCAAAATAATAAAACAAAGGTTCCTTTCTGATTGCACTAGGGTGATGGTTCTTCACCCCTAGGTCTCCCTCTTCTGGGCTCAGACCTCTCTCGAATGTTGGCCTCCCTCTGTCGGATTCACTATGGCTTGCATTCAAAAAGATAACATCTGCTACATTCACGTGTCGTTGGGTGATGGCTTTTCACCCCTGAACGCCCCTCTTCTGGGCTCAGACCCTTCTAGAATGTTTGCCTCCCTCTGTCGGGTTGACTACGGCTTGATGTACAAAACAATTTCACCTTTCGCATTCACAAGTCTTAATGTCTTTTTAAACAATCCACTGTGGACATCCCTCCATGGGTTCACGCTTGTCACAATGATCATCGGGGCATCATGCTTCGCACAGTTCTGCAGCCATCCCTCCGTCAAGTTCACATTTGCCAGTCTCTCAGTTTCTTCTACTTTCTTATTATGCAGTATTTACTTCCCTCGGTATTCCAATAGTTTGTCGGCCAAAGACTTTCAACTGTACAAAGGATTTTGCTATACCCTGTATGACCACTTTGACCTTTTCTTGTGTCTTTCCGAAGGCCTCCTGGCATCAGTAGTTTCAACAATGGGGAAATTAACCAGAGTCTCTCGAATGAGCACCCACGTGGTTCAGGCCCCCTCTGCAGCAGGTTTTCCCCTTAGGAGTTAACAGTTCTTTGATTTGCCCTCAATTTGCCATTTGAAAGTTTAGTTCAACACAGTTTGGTTTCTTATCGGTTCTTCCCTCGACTCACCGCCTGTGATGAACCGCTTGGCTTTTCTGGTCTCTGGAGTCGAGGACGGTACCATGGTAGTGTCGCTTCACGTCCCGATTGTCAGTCAAGGAGGGCTTCATGTTACATTGACATCTGCTGCAACACACGCTGGCTATTGTTCACGGTCTTAAGATTCCTTTCACGGAGGCTTCGCGGGTCTGGGTCGGAAAGGGCAAGGTCGCTGCTCTCCTTGTCACCCCTTCGGTTTTCACTGCCTTTCTCCTCCTCTTGAATTGCTGTACTGGGATAGCCGTTTCATCGTGCGGTCTGCCTTGCTCGTAGTGTGCCTTCATGCTCCACCTTTTATCCCTGGGGGGAGAGGGGGTAAGGGCCATCAGGTGGGTGTGATTTTGGTCAATTGCCTGACCCTTGTGTTGGTACATGTCAGGTAAATGGCTCTGGTGTTAGTCCATTGTCTTTTGTGTTGTGCGAAAGTGTTCCTGTCGGAAAGGGGTAGGGGGGGGGATTTAGAATTTGAGTATGCTACGTGGTAGGATGGGGAATAGGTGTTGGAAGAAGGGGATACCGAGTCTCACCCTTCGGTGTCCCACTTCCACTCCCCGAGGACCCCCCCCATCCAGTTGATCCTCCCTCACTGGTCCACCCCCAGGAACTGGATCCAATAGATATGGCTGTGTCCTGGCCACCTGGATAACTAGTATTCGGAAGGGTACCTGGTTACTGCCTTGCTCTGCCCAGGTCAGTACAATAATATCAACAAACGAATGAGCAAGGTAAGGTCGATCTCTGCTGAAGAGTAACCACTGCTACACCCCGAGTGGGTAACCCCTTGTGTGGGTGGTCACAGAATTCTCATAAAAATGTTCTTCAGCACAAAAGGGTTTTATTTTGAAGTGGAGTGGTGTAGTAATACACTGGTATTTTTCAAAAACATAGGACATTCACATTTGAGGACATACAAAGTGTAGTACCCAAGTACAAATGATCAAGTAGTCAATATTTGCGACATCTACTTGTACAGTTTGTTCATTCTCTATAGGGACACACTGCTGCTTCAACGATCCTGGCAGCTGAATGCACTGGCAATAGGTAAGTTCTACTACACGCGGCTTTATGCATAGAAACTGGTAGGCCTACCCTCACTGTAAGGAATCTCTAAACAGTATGACTCTGCACATTTAAACACCCATAGCCCTTCGTGCCACCTACACCATATGCTGCATGACACGTGTTGTGGCACCGTAATCCAGAACTTGCACAGCCCACATAGATCACGGTCCACCCTTCCCCCAGGCCCGTTGAGAAGGGGCACTCTTTTTAATCAAATTGTATTAAATACAGATTTGCACTAATTTCTCTGTGCACTTGATAAATGGCATTTGCGATTCCACAGAAGCCCTTTTTATCCCATTTAAGCGCACTCCACGTTTAGTGGGACCACCACTAGGTCTACTCTCACCAAATCTGCTAAGACCTACACCACCACCTCCCTATTCACACACCAACTATGGGCTAATAGAGGAACCGCACCGTTGGGGCGCCATTTAGTAATCCTACCTCCTTATCCCCCGACAGGCGTGACCGGGCCCGTTAACAAGATGACGACTGCATCCTAAAGAAGTGGATCCTTCCACCTCTTAATCTGAGCCACTAAGCTCCTCGGATTCGGTAAGCACCGGCATCCGCCTTACATAGTATTAATAACTTCTCTCTGCTAGATCTTTTGCTGACCACGTACATTCTGACACGTTCTTTGTCCGTTTCACTCCTACAGACCACATATGACCCACCACTCGTAAAGACACTCCTGTCCTGATGAAGGCCTACACCATTAGAGCTCACCTAGCTCCACGCAAAATGGCCGAAACACTGTCGTGTTGACATGTATTATATGTTGTTGTTCAACTCTTGATTATGCCCACACTCTATGGGCCCTCTACGTGTCTATGATTCCACTGAAGTCTCCAAGCTTCCTTCCCAAGGAACCTATAGAGAATGAACAAACTGTACAAGTAGATGTCACAAATATTGACTACTTCATCATTTGTACTTGGGTACTATACTTTGTATGTCCTCAAATGTGAATGTCCTATGTTTTTGAAAAATACCAATGTATTAATACACCACTGCACTTCAAAATAAAACCCTTTTGTGCAGAAGAACATTTTCATGAGAATTCTGTGACCACCCACACAAGGGGTTACCCACTCAGGGTGTAGCAGTGGTTACTCTTCAGCAGAGATCGACCTGACCTTGCTAATTCGTTTGTTGATATTACTGGCCACCTGGATGACAGATCCCTGGGCACTTGTCAGAGAGATAGGGAGACACCTTCAGGTTTCTCACACACCCGAATAATCATTGGTTCTTTATGATGCGCCTATGAACAATATGGTTCAAGGCGCAGCAAGGCAACAGGGGGGTGGGGGGAGGGGAACAGGGATGACAAGACAAAAAACGGTTCTACTAGGCCTTGTGACATTTGGATCATGCAAGTGCAGTAATAAGAAATTGCAAAAGAGAGGGGGGAGCTGGACAGGGTTTAGGGGCCTGAGGGGTAAGCGCCAGGGGAGGCCTGGTGGACAGAGCCAAGGAAGGCAGAGAGTTTGTTTGTTTATTTTATTTATATCACGCACCTGACCCGGAGGTAATTGGGCACTAGAGGATAGTAATGGTTACAAGACATAGCATATACAGTTATGTATAAGAATACAGTTTGCGCATTCAGGAAAATTACAATGGTACATATATACATATTAAACATTATACATATTATACATAGGACATAGCAGTAGTACAGGATGGATAGCACATACTAGTTATACCGACCTCCTAACGGTCGGTGGTATCAAGAGCTGTCATTTTATGTTTTGTTGAGTATCCATGTGATAATATGGCTTCTGAATTTGTTGAAGGTTTGTATAGTCTGAATATACTGAGGGAGAGTGTTCCAGAGCTGGGCGGCTAATACTGGGAAGCTGGAGCCTCCAGCTCTTTTTAGATTGTATCTGGGCGCCGCCAGACATGGTATGTTGGATGATCTAGTGATTCTATTGGGAACCTTCCATGATCATTTATCTGTGAGATAGGGGGGGGCTTGGCGGTTAAGCGCTTTATGAGTAAGGCAGATAGTTTTTAGGTTCATTTTGTCATGTATAGAGAGCCACCTGTAGTGCTTTCTTGGTTTCCGATATGTGCTCTCTTTTGGGAATGTTCAACACTGCTCTGAGCGCGTTATTTTGCATGATCTGGAGTTTATTTAAGATGGTTTTGTTTGCTCCTAGATAAAGGCTGTTGCAATAATCCAATTTAGATTGTATGAGCGCTCTCGCCAGAGTAAGGCAACTGGTGGGGGATAGAGTGCAGAGGAAGGGGTCCACGAACAATCCAGGCTAGTGCAGAAGGAGCGGGCCTGGTAGGGCAAGTGCAGGAAGAGGGTTTCAGGGGTGGGAGGGGGGGATTTGGGTCAGGGGAGATCAAGTGCAGGGGTAGGGTGGTGAAGGAGGTAATGGTGCATTGTAAGAGTCTGAAGGAACCAGGCAGCCAGTCAATAAGAGGCAGTGGGAAATTAGCAGGCGGAGGGAAGGAGGAAGAAATAAAGGAGGGTCTTGAGAAGCTTCCATAACTTCAGATCCATCTCAAGTCTGAGATGAGCAGGGAGGCCATTCCAGAGGGAGGCACCTGCGATGGAGAGAGATCTACCCCCAACTCACTACTTGGAAAAGCATCTGATATGCAGAGAGTTGGAACTAGAAGAGCGAAGAGCTCTAGCAGGGAGGTATTTAGGGAGAGCGAGTTTGGTGTAGCGGGTCCCAGAAAGCCTTGTGGCTGATGCAGAGGATCTTGAGATTTTAGGGCTGGAGAGAGGCGGTCCCTGGGCTTGAAATCAAGGATAAGTCTTGCAGTCCTATTCTGGATAAATTGAAGGGGACGAATGGATGAGTTGGGCAGATCGAGGTAGAGGCTGTTGCAGGTAGTCCAGCCTGGAGAGGACCAGATTAACATCTGCAATGATTCACCATGCAGGTCTACTCGCCTGCCCCATAGTGTTCCACATTCAACTGTGCTTCTGAAGTTTTAAATCCACAGACAACCAAAAACATGAACACAACTTCAGCAATTAGTACTTTTGTGACTTTTAACAACTTTTCAGTGCCCCTAAACACTTCCAAGTAAGCAAGACACTCTTCCTTTGAACATTCACCTTTCAGAAGGGCAGCATCTTTGCCAGTCTTGTCTTTCTGCAGCGTCAACAACCAAAATGCCCTTCAGGATAGAATTAGAACGTTCCTCCTTGTGGATTTTGCAATGGGAGTTCAACCAACTTTTTGGGAATAATCACCATCAGCAGGTTTCACCCTTTTACAGCCTTGCATTCACCTCTTTGCTTCTGCCAAGCAGAGTAATTTAACATTATGCTGTGTTGTTAGTGTTTTTTTCGCTTTAGACAATGTTTGACCAACTTGTAGAGAATCCCCTCAACGCTCACACAAAATACAACCCACTAGGGAAAAAAGGCAAAGCACAACTCCCACAAGGAGAACAAGGTTTATTTCCATAAAGAAGACAAAAGATCCACCAGCAAAGGACTCTGCTACTACGGAGCGCTCAGACAAAATTAACATGGACAATAGTTTATAAAGTTAAGGAGTGTCACAGCTGATGTACATTACATAGGCTACATATCGACATAGCTGGTTGGTACAACCCTACACATAGGCGGCCAACTTCATATGGGACGCCAGGTCATTGGCCCCAGTCTCTCCTGTCCATCTTCTTCCACGTGGGGTTCTTCCTTGCACGTCATTGGGCTTGCAGTCCCCAATTGCCAATTAAAAGCACAAATCATAGCATGCCCTATCTGTGGCCTAATGTGCACCTATTACTGCAGACATGGGCATAGAGGATACTTTCGAGGTCACACTATCTTACAAACCCAAGCTTGAATCCAGACGCGTCAGCGCCATTCCAACTCTTCCCATCCCAGGCTTAAATGTGTTACTTTCCCTCCATGGCACCTCACTGCACAAATCACACGTGCCCAGGATATTCTGCTGCAATCTTTCTCAGAAATGGTTGTTCTGACAGTTTTGTGGTCTTGGGCTGGCTGGTACTCTGGAATGATGGGGTCTTGGGAGGTTATTAGCCTACTTGTTCGAAAAACATTTCACATTTTACTTTTGACTGAATTTTTTTGATCGTTTTCTCGGTCAAAATAGAGTCAAATTGAATTAAATATACATATGCGCAAAAAACGCCCAAAAAGAATTCGGTCAAATGTGAAAAGGTCAAATATTTTCGACCAAGTAGACCTAAACCCTTGGAAAAGGGGCATCTGGACACTGTCTTAAGAGTTTAGGTTGGGGTAGGTCGGAGGCTTGTACCCTCCTTCTCGTGGGATTACTGTGCACAGGGAGCTCTCGGCCACCTCATGGCCTTGCAGGGCGAATTCTTTCTGGGTTACACATGCAAATAGTATGAGACAATTAGCAGTTTATGAAACCCCACAGATTTGTCTTTTCCCCACTGTTGCACAGGCTGCAACCCGCTGCTGCATTTACACACATCTCTATATTCTATGCCTGGGCCTACTGTCCTGGTGGCAGCGCAGCGCCAGGCCTCAATTTCAAGATGGCTGCCATTTTCCAAGATGACGTTTCGTTTCACCAGTGCATTCCACACCCAGTCACATAACCTATCCATCATATAGCTCCTGCTGGCACGCCCCTACCCCCCTTAGCCTCCCCAACTATCTACAACACACTCTTAGGTCTTTGCCGCATTTGGAACCTCTTGGGGGCCTGGTATGATCGCCCCCGCTTCCCAACATTCCCCCCTTTTGTTAATCCCACATTAACTAACTCCTAGGCAAGCCTTTCTCTATCCTCCTCCTCCATTTTCCTCCTTTCCAATCTCTGCGATTCCACATACAGCGGGTTCTCCCTCCTTTGGTACCCATGCTCTGCACATGTATCGTAAACTTTCCCCTTGTCTGCGCATACTGCTCTGGGGTACACGTCATTTATACACCTGCCCCTCTAACCTCTCCACCCCTCCCCCCTGTCTCCTGCTAGGTCAACCCATTGTTCCTCATAATTCTCTGGGTCTGGCGGGGGAGCAGTGATGGCGCCTAGGGGATGGAGACGTTTTATTGCATCCATGCAGGTTACATTAGGGTCATCTGTTTGTACCGGATTGTCTTTTGTTCGACCAAGGGCACCCTTTATCCCAATTGAAACCATCATTGCATTGCTTTGGCACAGCATCGTATTCCCATCTAGCAGGTGCAGAAGATTACCAACATGAACACGATCATTGGTGCCAGTAGTTTCACTATCGCACCCATCCATGATGGTGCCCAAGAGAAAAGGTTGTTGAACCAGTCACTTCTCTGGATACCAGCATCTGTTTGCATGTGGGTGCCAAGGGTGTGTAAGGCCTCTATTAAATGCATGAGAGACCCACTGTCGGCGTCGTTTGGGGGCATGTAGGTGCAACATGAATGGCTGATCTTTTTGCAGACCCCGACTTCCACTGCTGTACGCAAGTTCAGCACATAGCGGTTCTGCAACGTCATCAACCTTACTGCCCGCATCTCCATCTTTATAGCATGGAGACCTTGTTTGGTGTTATTTGCCAACTGTATCACCTCCCAGCGGACAATCTGGAGCCACTTGGCATTGGCAGCTGCTTGTACTCCAGGCAATCACAAGGATGCAAAAAATGTCTCTTCTTTATTATACAGTCTGTAGTGCTCTGGTATTTCCTTGAGCAATTGTGGGGAATCTTGGGACAGGGAGTTGGATCTCCGCTTTCTCTGCAATTTTTCTTTCGTATCCTTCTCTGGCAGGATACGGAATATGGGCCGCTGCAGGGGAATTGTGGTGGGGACAAACACTGGTCCAGTCGAGGGAGACAAGCCCTCCGGTCCCTCTATCAAGTGTTGGGACCACCAGGAGAGCTAAGTGCAATAAGGCCAGCGAGCAGGTGCCCCTCCAGGAGGAGGGAGGTGCAGAAACGCCTATTGGCCACAGACCCAATAATTGTCCATCACTGCTGCTGTCCTTTTTTGAGGTCTGGGATGTATAATGTTTTGTTGCACCCCACGGTTTCCCTCATTATAGAAGCACAGTTCATATTCTCCTTGCTTCTGCACTTTTACTGGTTTCTCCAACCCCTTGATCCATGCGAGTTTCACCACGTGCTCATTCCAGTATTCTTGGCACACTGCATTCAACTTTTCCACTACTTCTCCAAACCCCACGAGGTCTACCGCCATGCAGCTCATTGTAGTTGTTTCTTGCCACCTGTTTGCCAAATCGTACACCTTCCAACTTTAGGTATGGTCTTTGTAAACATTGTTTGCTTCTGGGATTGCGGGCACGCTGCAGTTCGCCTGGGTCCATCATCACGAGTTGTATGCTCCGTGCCTGGAAAGTGCTTCGCAAACTGCATAAAGTCAGATGGCCCAAACACTGAAGAGCAGAATTTCTTGTGGCATAGATACCTTGCCCCACCACCCCCACCCCCCGAACACGTGTGGTATCAATGAACAAATGTAACAGCTCCCATTAACCCTCTTTTTCCCCACCAAGCTCATGTCTGCGTACCAACTGTAACTCAATTCTGGGTAGTGCACACCATCTATCATAACTAAACATAACCCCCTATACACGTTGTACTTTGCTTTTTTCTTTTGAAGCACCGAAATCTAATACAGTGTGAAAAATCCAAATTTGCAGTAATATTAAAAAACGAATTAGGAAAGAGCATCAACGTCAGTGTAGTGAACTTCCCATTTGCTCTTGCGTAGCATTGTTTGTAAAGGTTGTTAGTTGTCATAACAGCTTTGTTGCCATTTTCATAAGAGACATTAAAAATATTGACAATTAAAAAATAGTAGTATTCAACTTCCCCCGTACCCCTCCCTTTTATATTCTCTCCCCATATAAAACTACCTCCTAAACATAGGATTGTGGCTAACAGACAGCGCAAACAGTCCAGCGACACAATGCATGACAAGCATAAGGAGAGAAAAACGTGGGAATATCAGAGTGTCTTGGTGAACGTACATATTGCTCTTTTCCAAATACATTAGAATGCAGCTGCATTATTTCAATGGAGGAAAGGGATCCATGAGGCACACAAAGATAGAGAGATATGTATCCAATACTTCAGCTCCTTAAAGTAGACAACAGTGAAGGGACCAGTGTATCTAGGCTCACTCCATCTGCAGACTAAGTTCTTCACGTAAATCTTGTCTCCTGGGAAGAGCTGGAGTGATGGTGACGTCACCGAGGTAGATGCTGCGCTGGTTGGATCCCCAGACCGTGGTGGTGATATCTATTGAGAAATACATTTTATGGCTTTTGTTAAGGCAGAAAGGTAATCACAGAACTCATCCCCTAGAACGGACACAGCCCTGGGAGCATTTGAAGCTCTTCTGACAGGAGATCGGGGAGTGTGCATTCGCCGTCTTGTTACCACCTCCTGGGGCGATAAATGGTGATCCTTACAGGGCTGCGTGCGCATGCTAAACAAGGCCACGGGCAAGCACTTCTTTTTTAACGTCGTGCACAGCTTTGACAATTTGCTCTTTAAGAGACCGTTTATCTGTTATACGACCCTGTTGGTCTGGGTGTGGTTAATTGTGTACATTGGATGCTTCCGATGCCGTTATTTCCTTGAACAGCTCATTGAAGAAGTGGGATCTTACCTCAAATACTTCTCAGTGTGTGGCCAGTACTGCGAGATTGGCAGGTGGTACAGTTAATCACCATTTTAGTCAGCATCTCCTGCAGATTGGGGACAAAGCAGTAAATCAGTGGCAGTATGTTTCGACACATGAGATGGATGGTGCAGCTGGTCGAAAGCGACCAGCAGCAACTCATGCAGCATTACTGCTTTGCCTGTCGTTTCTTGCTGCCATAATAAGTCTGTCGGGACTGCTTACATCCTCCTTTTTGCCACAGCCCCTTCTCCTCCTGTGGTGCACGGCCCTGTAATTCAATGATGTGTGCAATTGGTAACGAGTTGTAGGATTCAGGAAATTGCACTCTTCCCTGTGCTAACACTGTATATTCTGAAACAGCTGGCACAGGGAGATACGCTGCTGTTTGACTGCTGCGTTTGCAGTGGCGTTACAGAGTGAGACCTCTTCACTGTCATTTGTGCTTGGTGGTGCATTTCACCACTGCTATCTTGGAGGGCTGGGAAAGTGCCTCTATTAGTTGATCCAATAATGCTGCATGTTGTACCGGAGACTTGTCAGCCCTTCTAAACACTCTCCTCTCCCATTGTGCCAGCCTGCAATGCACCGTTGTGGTGACATAGGCTGAGACAAATAGTCACAGAGCAACCTTGGGACACTAGAAGCGCTTCAAAAAGTTCTACGAGTTCTGCCGATTAGTGCATGGGAAGCCTTTTTTGCACAATCACTTCATACTCTGTCTACCAGGCGGACAACTGCCACCCCAGTATGCCTCAATTCAGTCCCCTACTCAATAGTAACTGACCAGTCAATAAAGAGACCCCCGCCCCCCTCGAGCAGGCTGCCTTTTGCTTTGGGTATGTCCCCCCTCCCTCGTACGTCATGCAGTCATTCATTGACAGGTCTTCATCAGTTCAGTGAGGAAAGTGGCAGGGTTTCGTATGCAGACACCCGCTGTGTGGTCAGTTGGTCAGTGTTGATTTGGATCGCTCAAGGATGACAAATACGGCATGGTCCATGTAAGTTACTGAACATCCCATGACAATTGTGGAGCTTTTTTCAGTTGCAAATGCAGCAGCAGCAGCAGCAAGCGCCTGTTCGTAAGGGAACTGGCACTGCATGATTGAGTCTAGCACTCCTCTGCAATAGGCCAATGGCTTGTGGTCCATGGTGCTTTTCTGCGCGAGTACCGCAGTCATCATTTGACCACTAGAATGGGAAAAAAGATAGAACTTGAGTTCGGGGGTTGCTAGCACCGGAGCATTAGAAGTGACCCCTCTCAATTAATTGAAGCTAGTGAGCAGGTTCTCTATCCTGACAATTTTGTTGTCATTCTTTTGTGCCTCTTTGAGGTTTTGGAACAGGGGCCTAGTATATGCAGAGTAATGTAGGATTCACGCTCTGCAGTAGTTATGCAACCCCAGGGACTTCTGCATTTCCTTGACAACCGTTTTTTGGCTGGAGGGCTCTGCACGCTGATGCAGCATGCTCTGGTTTGATTTTCTTTCCGTGGACAGAGATCAGTTGCCCCAAGTAGAGAACTTCCGGACGGCAATATTGCAACTTTGCCTTGTCTACTTTATACCCTCTATAGGCTAACAACTGCAGCAGAGTGGCAGAGTCCCTTCTGCACTGTTGTTCATTGTCACTGCACACCAGCAGATTGTCCACATATTGGATAATAGTACGGGGCACCTGAATGTTTCCCAAATCACCATGTACAATTTCGTTAAAGATACTAGGCGAATCGCAGAACCCTTGTGGTAATCTTGTATGCTCAAACCGCATTCCGTCATGCGTAAAAGCAATGAGGTATTGCGAGTCTGGATGCAAGTGTATGGAAAAGAAAGTATTCTTCAAAATCGACAACAGTGAAGTGTGCCACTTTTTTGGGGATGCTGCACAAAATGGTTGCAGGGTCAGGAACTCCAGGAAATTAGGCCTGTAAAATGTAGATTTAGGAGGGAGAAGGGGGGAGATCTTGGATCATCTCCCCCCTTTTGCATTTATCCGATATATAGATGTGTGGGGAGGTGGAAGGGACAATTATCGCTTGATATAGGAGAAAAGTAATAGTGTCTCGTATTCCCTCGGCTTCTATGGATAAAGGATATTGCTTTGCTTGGGGAAAACACTGAACCTGGCTTGAGGGCTATTCTCACTGGGCTACTCCCTATAGAAGCCCTACATTGTGGGTACTGGTTGTCCACAACATCTCTGGGACCTGCTCTAAATCTTTCTCATTGAAGGAGGCCGGGGTGGCGAGGAACATCAATAGACAATGCACTTTACGATTCTGTAAAATTATCTTACAGGGGATGAAAATGGCCAGCACAATTTCTCCATCATCAACTCGATCCACAAACGATTCCGCATCTGGCACTTCTTTTAGGGGCACAGTTGGCTCAAGACATAATACAGTGCGCAGCTCGAACCTATCAGAATCAGTTCCCACTGCAACGATCCTTTTCCCAATGCATGTATATTCACCATTGACTTCATGGCACACATTCCTGGGGTAGCACATACTATTCTCAGGAGGATAGCTCAGGGGCAACATGCTCGCCTTGTAAGCAAGACTAGACGGAGCAACACAGGTTCGATCCCCGGGTCCACGCTTAGAAAACTCTGGGTATTAAGCGTGTTATAAATAACCAATCATATCATATTCCCTGATCTGTGAAATAATTGGTCGTATTCAATTCGCTGAGGTCACGTCCCAGTAAATTTACTGGGGATGTTAGAGTATATTAAGGGTGGACGCACCACTTTCTCTCCTATCTTGATAGCTACCTCCTCTGTATATGTAACCGTTGCTAGAGCCCCAGAGAATCCCTGCATGTCGAGAGTTTCATCTGATAATGGGAAATTGCTGTCACTAATGCATGATTTGGTGGCACCTGTGTCGACCATAAAGATTAACTGTTTATTACCCATATCTGCACCCACCAAGGCTTCCTAGTCAGGGTGGGTAGTCCTGGTCAGGACCGGGCATGCTAGAGCTCTCTGTGGGCTGTCCTAATCAGGATATGTGTTGGTACCCGGGAACGTGAATTCCTAAAATGCTCACGCCCAGATATGCTGCCACTGTCCCACTGGGGACCGCATTGTTTCTGAGCACAGGAGTGCCATATGATTGGTTCAGTGGTGCAGTCTGGTTTGGGGTGCCGGGTGGAGTTGTTGCATTTGTGGGGGTCGCGGTGGTTACTGTGTGTATGCCTGGTGGATTTCGTATGGTGTTAATGTGGCCAACAGTAGTGCAGGGAAGTGTCACTGTTGTTGCCCTGGCCCAGCAGGGGTATATTGATTGTATTCCGGTCCCATCCTCCTTCTGCATTCCCTTGTAAAGTGACCCCACTTCGTGCAATCCCAACACTGAACTGGTCCCGCTCCCCCTCTTGACCCCATCCTTCAAATTTACCTCTGCCCTCTTGAAACTCCCCTCCATCACGTTGCTGACTTACTTGATACCATTCAGGGTATTGTGGCTGAGGCCCACCGTTTCACTGCCCTTGTCCTCTGTCTGGCCAGAGCGCCGCTATACTTGCGACCATTCACACTGCCACCTGCCAAGCCGGTTTTTGAGTAATAGCCATCACTGCTCCTTCAACTGCTATTTTGCCAATTTCTTCTGCACCAGTTTCGCTTCCTCAGCCTGCAACCTTTGTGCGTTTTCTTTTTCTCTCGGTTTAATGCGCTTACAATAGTTTATAATTATGGTATGCATCTCAGCCCACCCCTTTTCTTCTATACCCACTATCTGTTCAAGCTCCTTCTGTACTTCTTTGGGCAATCCCCTTTTAATGACAAAATAGAAAAGAGGAACTGATCAGTCCCACTGGTCTCCCATCTCTTTTCACCACATCTCCTGTACTTTCAAAATGTACCGAGCAGGGTCTTCATCATCCCCTGTTGTGTACTGCAAGTCCGGTGTGTTGGGATATGCCCGCCTCAGTGCATCCCACACCTGCGCTCTGATATTGTTAAAGGGTGCCCCATCATGTGCAGCATCATCATCTAGTTTCACTCCTGGTCTCCAGCCTTAACCCAAACATCCCCAGCCTGATCTCCCACTATTGTCACAAGCAAGCTTTTTATGTCTGCCACAGCTGAAGGTAACCCAGGTCTGTTCCTCAAATGCATATATCCACTTCACAGCCCCTGCAGTAAGGGGCGGGAGTGCTTTAATCAAGTTGTGCTTATCCATCTGTGACCAGGGTACATACAGTGCCCTCCCAGGGCTTTTATGCAGTAGTGGCAACTGCGTGCCCATTCCTTGTTTTGTTCTTCGACAGTCACTTCCCTTTTTCCTGACCACTGCTACGCGCCCACACCTAAATTGCAGAGGACACACGCTCTCTACTCTAGGTGTAGTTTCTGGTGTCTCCCGCACCACTTCTTCATCCGCCAACTCATCCACAGTGTCACATTCTCCTTCACGCAGATCTCGGTCTGCATCCGCGCCTGACCTCACAGTCCCATAACTAACAATCTTTGCTCCTTTGTCGTTCCCCTACCCCTTCTCAATATGCACATCTTTTATTGCAGTGCTGTCCCGCCTAAACAAAATATCTCCAGCTCTCCACTCGTCCAAGCCACCCCTTGGTTTGCCCCCTCTTCCCTGAGGAACATCAACCGTGCAAATTCCACTTGTGCTGTTTCTAGCACCTCCCGTAACTCTTTTTGCAGCTTGCTATCCTGCGGTGTTGCAGTGTTAGGTGTTGTTTGATATGGGGGGGGGCGGGTTGCCGTGGCGGGTGAAGGCACATATGTTGGGTTTGTATACCCCGTAGCTGGGAGGGTGGCGAGCAGGTAAATCCCTCCTCGGGGTGGGTGCGGCTGTGTTCCATCTGGCGCTGTTGGTTTTACTACACTCAGGGCAGGGCTGCCATCACACTGGGACTTGCACTCATTGTCTTCTACCATTTTCTATTAGTCCAAAATCTCTGCTCTTTTATGGACATGTGTTCTAATATTCCCCCCATCATTAGTCCACTGCTCTGGCCATGGGCATCAGATCCCCCCCCCTGTTTCTGCCACCCACTGCCGGTGGTTCTTCTCAATCTGATCTTTATACAACAGCAATGCACTATACATATATTCCCACAGAGATATTACCCCATGTTGATCATTGTTATTCTCAAGAAGAACAAGTTACTTACCCCTGGTAACGTTCTTTCGACTGGATGTTCCTCCCACGTACACCACACCTTCTCCAGTATGTCTGTCAGGTCGTCATGTCCAAATACAGGAGCTGTCTACTCCATCCCAGGAAATCAATTACCCTGGACAATAGTGATCTGTAAGATGCATCTACATGTTCAGCACGATCTGGTATTCCAAAATCTAGTTCTGGGGAGGTGTCAACTCCACTGACTGTTTGTAATGAGTCATACCGTTTTTTCTTTTTTAAAACACTTTATTAGCATTTTTCCAATAACAAAAACCATAACACCCTCAAATCCCCACGCTCCCTCCCTCCCCAACTCATATATGCAAGTTACTTTGCTCGAGTCTTTTATCGTGTTCCACAATCGACGGTAGGCGATCATGCATCTTCAGTAGTCCCCCTGAGGCTGGGCAGAGTCCATGGGAGCTTCCCTGAAACCACTTGACCCCATCTCCCTCCTCCACTTCCATCACCCACTCAGCAAAGTCCTTCATGGTGGCCTCAAGTTATTATCTCTAGACAAGTCATTCAACACTTGGGTCTAGTGAATCATCACTACCTCCCCTTCCTCCAAGGTTTCCGTGCTCTGCAGCATAGTCAGTTACGCTATCCCCAACCTGCGTACATCAGCCCGCCACTCTATTGCCACCCGACGTTTGGCGAGAAACAGCAGAAATCAGACCATCTTGTTTCTTACTTTGTGCTTCTTCCCCCCTGGGAGAAGTCCCCAAATACATATTCTCGGATTCCGTCTAACTTGGTCCCCAACAGATCGTTCACCCCTTGAACCACCTTATCCCAATACCCTGCTATTATTCCACACTCCCAAATCATATGCCAGAATACCGCCGGGCCTCTATCACACCTAGGACATTGATCCGACATGTCCTTATTCATTGCCCGCAACCTGACCGGGGTCACATATGTGCTGTGTGTAATGTTAAATTGGATCAGCTGAAACCGGGCATTGCGCAACACCTTCCGGACCAATTCCAATATATATGCCCACTCCTTTTCCGATATCTGGTATCCCAGATCTGCCTCCCATTTCACCTTTACCTTCAATTCTCCCTCACTTTCCCCTCCCCGTAGGGCTTTGTAGATCCGCGAGATCTGTGCCCAGCTGCCTGCTTGGTCTAACAGTATCTGCAGTAATGGGCTAGCTTCCGGCTCTTCCGGAATTCCCTCCCACATTTCCGCCAGCCTCTGGACCACCGCCCCATACACCAATAACAGGCCCTGCGGGAGCCCAAACTTCAAACACCATTCTTTATAGGTAAGCAGTTTGCCTCCATCAAACAAATCCCCCCACTGTGTCACAGCCCTTTTCCCTGGGCCTCTGTATTCCTGCCCCTCCGGTCGCCTGACAGAGTTTTCGGTCCATTCCCCATGGAAGCTCCCCATCATATAGCATCCTGGATCCCCGCTTGCTAACATACTTCTCCCACGTCTCTCTTACCGCTTCAAACACCACAGACCTCCCCTTATCCCCCACCGGGTACCACAACAATTCCACCCCCCCTTCGATTCAGCGGCAAGTTGCCTATCAGACCTTTAAGGACTCCCGCTCCCTCCCTCCCTCCCCCCAGCTGATCGCACAGCAGCACCAATTGCAGTTGCTTGTTTGTTTGTACAATGTACTTTTCATAGTCTGGTAGGCCCAGTCCACCCCCTGCCCTAGGTCTCTGTAGTACTGCTAAAGATGCCCTCCTCCTCCCCTTGCTCCATAACAACTCTCCCACCTTACAATCCAGCATCTCGAAGAAGACTTTTTTCACTACATATGGTATATTAGAGAAGAAGTAAAGCAGTTTCAGCAGGATCAACATCTTATAGGGAGAGAGCCAGTTCCTTTCAGAATTGGACCGAATCTCCCACTTTCGATAACACCCTCCCAGTATTATGAACAAACGTATCGACCACATAGTGGAATATCTGTACGCCTAGGTACTTCAATTATTCCCTCTCCCATTTTATTCCCACCTGTGGGAGGTCCTCCGGTTGACTATCCCGTAACCCTCCCAGACGGAACAGCACTGATTTATCTACATTGATACGAAAGCCAGACATAAACCGGAAGTTATTCATTATCTGCAGCAGCTCTGGGAGATATACCCTTGGATTTGTCACATACAACAACAGGTCATCCGCATATAATGAAACTACATGCCTCAGACCCCCAACTTCAATCCCCGCCTCCATCATTTCCTGTCGCAGAAACGCTGCCAACGGCGCCAAGTATCGGAGCAGCCGCACAACCTTGCCTTGTCCCCCTGCCCAATTCCCACGTATCAGACACCTAATTATTGGTCCGCACCATTGCAATTGGCTTATTGTACAATAAACTCAACCACCTGCAAATGTTTTCTCCAAACCCAAATTGCTTTAGCACCCGAAATAACGACTTCCATTCTAGCGAATCAAACGCCTTTATGGCGTCAAAGGAGGCTATTGCGATCTCTCGTTTCCGGGACTTCACTCGGTCCATTACATGAAGGAAGCGAGTAATGTTACCGGAAGTACTCCTACCCCCACAAAACCACATTGATCTGGATGGACAAGTTGCGGTGCAACCTTCGCCAACCTAGCTGCCAAGATTTTCCCCCAGGATCTTCACGTCAACATTTAGAAGGGCTATAGGCCGGTACGCCATACAAACCAACAGGTCCTTTCCCTCCTTCAGAATCACTGTAATCACTGCCTCCCTCATTGATTCCGGAAGGCGTCCCCTCCGGAATGCTTCGTCATATACCTTTCGGAGCAAGGAGACCAACAAATGTGGATAAAACTCCACAGGGAACCAGTCATTGCCGGGCACTGTACCCCCTCCTCATTGTGCGGATCGCCCATCGAATATCGCCTTCCTCGATAGGGGATTCCAGTCCCTTTCTCTGGTCCCCCCATAGCTTTGGTAGGTGTAATGATTCCATAAGATCTTCGACATCCACTTTCACATATCCCTTCTTTACAGAATATCACAAAGGCCTCATTAATCTTCTCCTGGGTGCCTACTATCTCTCGCGCCTTGGTCTTAATTTGGGTAATCGCCCCTGTTGGATTTTCCCTGCTAACCAGCCAGGCCAATAGCTTTCCTGCCTTATCCCCCTCTCCATGCAACCGGACATCCCGCCTACTGTTATCAAAACACGTCAGGTCAACCAGGGTCTTCTGGTGGAGCTAAAGGATCTGCACTAAGCCTTCCCCTACCTGGGCCTCTCTCACTGCCTCCCTATCAAGGTCTGCAATCTGGGTTTCCATACGGTGCAGTGTATCCAGTAGCCGCTTCTGCATACCCACTGTCATGGAGAGGCACCTTCCCCGTATAGTCGCCTTGAAGGCCTCCCAAAGCATTTCCCTTGACAACACCGATCCCCATTCAATTCAAAGTAAGTATCAATCTGTTTGCTAAGTTCATTGACAAATGCCCCATACCCCAGTGCCCCTTTCTGTATTCGCCATAACCGCCGGGGAGATCCCACCCTCGTCCTGAACAGATGGGGCACGGGACAGGTATTCTGGCTCCTCAAAGTATTGAGAGTGCTCCTTCCCTGTTAGGAGGTAATCTAGGTGTGAATATGAACCATGCAGGCCCGAATAGTAGGAGAACCCCTTTTCTTCACCATGTCGTTCCCTAAACACCTCTACCAAATCAAGGTCCTCCATCACCCCCTCAAGCGACCGTGTCATATGTTGTTTAGTAGGACCCCTGCCCCCAGTACTATCCAAACGCTCATTCAGAAAACAATTAAAATCAATTATCAGTAGATTCATATCCCTCATAAATAGAAGTCATTAAGCTGAAAAAATCCTTTTTGGGTAAAGGTTTAAATACCTTTTCTTGACTTTATCCCAAAGGTTGAACAAATGGCATCAATGGTTTACGTATCGACATCAAAGGAGTCTATGGCATCCGTGTCTGTGGCGTAGATTACATATTTTTAGATTTAGTATTTCTCTGGGGTAATTGGGGTGTAACCTGAATGAGATTGCGCTAATCCTCCTGAAATTACAGACTGTGTCCAGTGCCGCAGCCTAACAACACACAAGGCGCCCCCAATAGGGTCAAGAAAACTGAAATGTAGCAAGATACGTTAGGTTGTAATGCCGCTCAAGGACTCAAAGTAAATATACAGTTCCTAAGAACAATTCAAATAGTCATTTCCACGAATATCAAGTGTCCAACATATCCACTTTATTGTATCAGCCGACACGTGTTTCGACCAATCGGTCCTTTTAAATGCCAGTCGTTAGTATTAGTCTTAACCCATAGAGTGTAAATTAAATCCCCTTTATGAATTTGAGCCACTTTAATTTAAACCACGGTTAGATCCTTGAAATCTAACAAACAATGGCGAGTTATCCAAAGAATTCCAATTTTCCCGTGGACCTATGTAAGAAAAATAGACCAATGCCACAAATCCGTCACAAGACTATTTGTGTTAGTAACCCCAATATGGACCTTCATTAAGTGTTGGTGCAGATACCCGTATCTCCAATCCTAAGGGATAAAGCCCTATTGAGTTTCCTTGGAAACACAAATAGTCTCGTGACCGATTTGTGGCATTGATCTATTTTGGCTACATCTTACATACGTCCACGGGAAGATTGCAATTGGTCGAAAAACGTGTCTGCTGATACAATAAAGTGGATATGTTCGTGGAACTGTATATTTACTTTGAGTCCTTGCACGGCATTACAACCTAATGTATCTTGCTATATTTTTAGATTTATACTTTGAGGGATTTTGCCCTAGACGCGTCAATTTCCACAATTTCTCGTCTCATGGAATGCTCGAAGACTCTCGAGTAGTCTTAGGCTTACCCGGGCACGAGGGCGCATAGCTTTCAGCCACAGTGGCATGGCAAATCTTCTTGTGCTTCGAAGGTATTGGAGCCTGATCATCGAAGATCTTATTTAATTTTCTCCTAAAGAGTTCCCACTTCTCTTTCTGACGAAGATGAGGAAGAAGACTGTGATCTGCGTCTTCTCTTTGATTTCTTTTAGAGGACGACGAAGGTGGTCTGCTCCTCGAATGAGATTGTTTTTTGGATTGTCTTTTGTGAGGAGAGGAATCTCCCGACTCATGGGTTGTCGTCAATTTAGAAGGAGAGGATGGGGATTTGGGGACAATCCTACCCACTGCTAATTTCGACTTATGCCCTTTTAAGGCCTTACCAGTCATCGACTGAAAGGATCGACAGTCGCTAGTTACGTGTTCAATGCCCAGGCACCACAGGCAAACTTTATGCGGGTCCGTGATGGACATCTTTGTGCCACATCGCATACACTTTTAGAAACCCGTTTTCGGAGTACTTGGAGCAGAAGACAAGGCCATTTCGACAGGTTTTCGAAGAAAACTGTAGCACACCGTTAATCACGAAGTATCACTATTGCAGAAAGGGCGTTGTGCGTGGTATATGTACTGGACGATGACGTCAGCCGAGATGGATGCCTTCGAGGGACATCGAGTCACCCGTCTCGATGTGCAGCGCCCTCTGCCGACTAGAGAATTTTTTTTCTGAAGCAGCTAAAGCTGGACATGAAGGTACAAAGATGAGGAATACGTGGGAGGACACAATCCATTCAAAACTCTTAGATTATATACCATGCGCAACACATCTTAAGCATCACTACCAGTCCTCCGTTCCCGCTCCCCAGTTGCCCCCTGTCCACACTCCTGCACCCGTACACACACTCACTCTGCATACCGACCACTTGCACTACTTCCTCATTCCCCCAACCCGGAATATATTGAGCACATGAATCTAAGCTCTCCAATTATACAGAGCCCCTACATTTTGTATCCTCTTTTCACATGTAAAAATATGGAGCCATCTTCTCTCCTAGCTTCCGTTTCTCTCCTTTTATACTAATAACAATGCTAATACTAAAATATAAAAACGACCACATAGTTTTTGCACACCTCAGTTCGATCACGCACCAATTCACCCTTCAATCTTGCTCTCTCCTCTACAACACGCACCGGTATCCATGTTAACATCTCTCGCAAGAGGTGTACTTCCATCGCATGTTCACCCGAGCTTCTCCGTCAAAGGGTCCCAATAACTGCCTGCACCTTCCTAGGAGCCGCTCCGCCCCAAAGAGCAGACAGGAATTCTTTGAGAACAGCTCCTGTACACCACTATGGGTTGCGCGCTTGGGACTGGTCACTGCAGGTGGGCGTGGCCCATCCAGACATGCGGCCTGGAAGCCCCAGTCTTCGCAGAAAATCTGGGATCACATCAGGGATCACCAGAAATGTAGAGAACCCCATCAACGCTAACACCAGAAAATATACACCCACTACGGAAATAGGTCCAGCACACCTCTTGCAAGGAGAACAAGGTTAATTTACACAAATAGACAAAGATGCACCATCAAAGGACTTTGCGGCCACAGAGCGCTCTGACAAAATCAACATGGACGATAGTTTATACAGGTGAGAAGCGTCCTAGCTGACGTACATTACATAGGCTACTGATCCACGTAACTGGTTGGTGCGACCCTATACATAGGCAGCCTGCTCCATATGGGATGCCAGGTCATTGGTACCAGCATCTCCGGTCCATCATCTTCCACGTCATCGGGTTTGCAGTCCCCAATTGCCAATTAAAAGCACAAATCATCTGTGGCCTAATGTGCACCTGGTACTGCAGACATGGGCGCAGAGGAGACCTTCAAGCTCACACTATCTTACAAACCCCAGCTCGATCCCAGACCAGTCAGCGTTGTTTCAACTCTTCCCACCCTGCGCGTAAATGTGTTACTTTCTCTCCCTGGCACCTCGAAGCACAAATCACACGGGTCCGGGATCGTCTGCTGTGATCCTTTTCAGAAATGGGTGTTCTCACAGTTTTATGGTAGGTGGTCTTGGGCTGGCTGATACTCTGGAATGCTGGGGTCTTGGGAGAGGGGCATCTAGACACTATGTCTAAGGGTTTAGGTTAGGTCAGAGGCATGTGCTCTCCTTCTCGTGGGATAACTGTGCACATGGAGCTCTCAGCCCCCTCATGGTCTTGCAGGGCTCATTCTTTCTGGGTTACACGTGCAAATAGTATGAAACAATGAGAGGTTTATGAATCCCCACATATTTGGCCATTCCCACTGTTGCCCATGCTGCAACCTTCTCCAGCATTCATACACGTATCTGTATATTCGATGCCCGGGCCTACTGTTCTGGTGGCAGTGCAGCGTCTGGCCTCGATTTCAAGATGGATGCTATTTTCTAAGGTGGCGTTTAATTTCCAAGTGCAATCTACACCCAGTCACATAATAACCTACCCATAATACAGCTTCTGCAGGCACGTACCTCCACCTTATAGCCTCCCCAAGCATCTACAACACACTCGTAGGCATCTGACACATTCAGAATCTCTTGGGGCGTGGGACAACCGCCCACGCTTTTCAACAAACTCTTGGCTTTGGCAATACGTGTATCTCACTTGGCCTTGGGCAATGCTTGCACCACTCTTTGCCTTTGGGAAAATACTTGATTCACTCTTGGCTTGGGTAATGCTTGTTCCCTAATCTCACAATTAGTCACTTATCAGTGTCGCATTGTTTTCCTCTGCTTCACAAGTGATTCACCTGTTAATATTCACCTCAGAATCTCTTTTAGGAACACTCGACCACTCTGATTTCAGAGATTTTAATATTTAATTAATGTTTTCCAAATCATTTTTCAGACTTCTCATTGTCTGCCAATCAATGGTCGGTTTAAAATAGCTTTCACTTGTACACGGGTGAGTCTATTTGGATATAGTTGTCTGCCTGCCTTTGTGCAAGGGATCAAAGCGTTAAGTAACACTCACTGGCTTCTATCTTGCTCCCTTTGCGTGCTGCAAGGCTTGGACTGCTTCTGGCTTTGTTTGGACACACTCCCCTCACGGTGAATGTGCCTTCGGCCATGCCATGCAATCATGGATTTCTTCTTGCTCCTGGGACCCTGGGCTGCATAACGCCTTTCGGCACGCTTCTTCTTGCTGCAGAATTTCTGCTTTCAGGTACACATGAAGAAAAGCAGTCTTCCTTCATGCCTTGCGCTGCGCAACTTCTGCACTCCAGATTTAGGGGGAACAGCACCCTCTCAGGACAGGCAGTTGTAATCTGCTTGGTCACAGTCCTGGCGTTCCTTTTTTTCACCCACTTCTGCTTGGATTGCCAACACCATACTCTGCTTCTGCAACAACTCCAGTTACAGCTCCATCTAATGGCGGGCACCTGAGGGGGCCTTTTCAGCCCCTCTGCTTCCAGCAGGTGTGGGTCATTATGCTGAACAAGCGGACTACTCCTGCAATATTGTTCACGAGCCCTCTTCCTCGTCCCAGTACTTCGGGGATTATGGGACTTACAGTTCCAATCACTAGAATTAGACTTTCTTATAGTTGGCAATAAGCAATTAGAAGTGTGGGGATGGAGGTAAAGGTTAAACAAGGGGTTTTTCCAGTCTTCCTGACCTGTTCAAACCCCCGCCATCCCCATCTCATTGTCGGCAGTGCACCACCCCCACGGTCAGGACCAGGAAGAGTCTGCCCTTCACTGGCCACATGAGAAGGGTCCAAGGCCAGGTTTTCAGAGGGGGGCGGGGGGAATCATTGATGATTCGTCACACAATACACCAATTTTCCTTTTGCAGTTACCTTGTTATTGCTACAAGTTTGCCCCAAGTGAACCCTCTCTCTCATTTGTGCATTCTTTCAAAGAAGGGTCGAGTTATCTTTGATGGTAGTTAGTTATTTAAACTACCCAGAGTTTTTTCTTGACATATCCCCCACAAAGGGGCCTATATAAACAAAATATATTTTCAAATTTATGTCATACCAACATTCAAATAAAAACTTCATGTTTCTTGGACAACCAATATTAAATTAAATAAGAAAAGAAAAGTAGCAGGCACGTCGTGAGTGAGTGAAAATGCCCAGTGCCCAATAACAAAATATACAGGATCATTCCATTGACTCAGTCCCCAAAGAAATCCGCCTTTGATAAGAGGAGCAAGAGCAACTAAGCTGCGCTGGTTCATGTACTTCTAGGATTTCATTACTCATGCCAATAAGGTAAATCAAGACTCAGCAATTGAGGGGAGGGCAGGGCTAGGGAGGCACACACTCGCTGGCATAAACATGTACAAGGTTTGTTTACCCATCTCCAAATTTCCATTTAGGATGAGGTGGGGAAAGCCTCTGGGGCTGCTCACTATTTCATTGATTTCATGACACCACTCAAACGTTAAGCCAATAATATCACGGTCACCTACCAAGATTAAGCAGCTCACTCTCTTCTTTCGTACCCCTGATGCACAAGGGGTATAAGTGTCGGAGGTAAAAACGGCAGCTCTCACATAAGAGGCATATTTAAGTAGACCAGGTTCAGTAGAGGTTGGCTCTGTCGCAAAGAAGCAAACATGCATGCTCGCACAGTCTGTGTAAATGACATGACATGTAAAGAAGAGGTATAGATGTTTGTATTTTTTTACTCGGATATCAACTTATTTCAAAAACAGTTCTCTGAGCAAACATCTTTTAAGAAGGAAGAGCCCTACATTATTCAATAGCGGAATATGAAAATGACTGCTTTATACCTGCTGTGCTTTATGAGTCGTTTCCAGACCATGCCTTCTTAGGCAGCTTAGTGCCCTTGCATCTGGGGAACTTCCCACATTCCAGTCAGAAACAGCACCACTGTCAATCATCCACTGCAATACAAAACAAAGTTGACAACTAAGATGGTAAAAACAAAGTAAGGCACAGTACCTGCCTCGCAATATGATTCATGGAAATGCCATGTCTCTTCATGCAGGCTTCGCCTCGATAATCAGGAGGGCTTCCTATTTCATATGTAGATGTTGCTGCACTGTCTATTCTCCACTATAAAACAAACATACACAGTGTATTGCTTTACTATCATGAACAAAAAACACTAACTAAAGTCAACACAGAATTTTTTGAAATAACACAAAATAATCAAGATGCAACTGAAATCCCTAAACCTAATAAATGTTCCTATTACACAACAAAATTAGACTGATGCAACATTGTCATGATACTAACTAAAATGCAATCATCATGATGCGAAAGCTCCATTCTTATATATGTTTCACAAGCAGTAAAGCATATTCCAGTTTGCAACTCAGACATTCCAACCTCAAAATATAATGTTCTTTAACTTTCTTGTCAAAGATTAAGGGGGTCATTTGTCAGCCATGTGTCTTAAATCAGGGAGACAAATACATTCCAACAGAAGATCTGTATGAGAGGTTGCAGTAAGGAGAGAGAAAGTCTTGGTTACTTCAGAATGACTTTTTTAAAATTATAAAACTGGTTGGAAAAAATGGCTCACTATCCCTAACTCTATGAGGGGTTTCGCTGCCTCAACAAACGAACTAATGAGACCCTAGTAGTCAGGATGTCCAAAAATAATTTCCACTTTCCTCTGTCAAAAACCCTAATCTGACCCTCACACGCTATATAGTAGAAAATCTACTATAGGGAGAAAATAATACGTTCTTCGCTACTTGTCTGCAGCCTTTCCCAACTACTTTGCACAAAGTTCCAACGTGGAAAGTAAAACGCCCAAAACTTGCTAAAAATTTAAGTTACCCAAAGTGACAAGTAAGAGTCTCTCACCTGTCGGCTCAGCCACTGACGAAGTGATTTTCTTCCCTATAACGTTGTTATAGGGAAGAAAGTGGCTATTCAAATAGTGCTTGGTTGTCTGTGGCAGACTTTGTTTTATTTTAGTGCCAGGTATTGCCACTTTCCCAAGAACCACTGTGACGAGGAAGAGTAGAGATGTTGCCGCTCTTTGTATGCGCAATGTTGGTTTAGTCTGGTACCAATGTTTGTATGTCTCTTCATTTACCCAGACTTCTTGGAGTACTAACCTGCCAAGCAAGTCCCAAACACTAGGATGGCGTGAGGGGTCAGAAATGTGAGGTGGATAACTTAGTAATAGTTTTTCATAAAATACCATTTTATTAACTCAAAAGGGGTTGTCAAACGCCTCACTATCCCTAACCTGTAGAGGATTTAGCTGCCTAGCAAAATAAACTAAGGAAACACTCCTTATGTCCAACAAAAACTTAGCATCTGTTTCTCCTTGTAACCTGGGTGAGGTCCTCTTCCCCAGATTCAAAGCAGGATTTTGCAATCAGCAGTTCAAAATAGGAAAGTTCTGTCTTGCAACAAAGTTCTTCTTATTCCAAGAGTCTCTCTCTTGGACTTTGACCAACAGTTCAAAATGAGATGACCAATCTTTATCTCTCCACTTGTAGCAAAGAGTTCAACACAACTTCTTAAGGAAAAAAAAATACACTTCCACAATTCATCTGTATCAGCAACAATGTTTTGGCAGGATGATTCCACAATAGTTCACAAAGTATTATTTTAGTGGTCTTGCTACGTCGTCAAAGCCTTTAACGACAACACAGTAATTCAATAACTTCTTCCTGGTCCACTCACCTGCCACGGCTATCACTGTAAAGTCCCTGCCCTGGTATAAAAGTACTACTGTGGTAAAGTTTTTTTCAAACAACTTATCAAAGTCCTTTGACTTTCAACAACTTCAGTATTGACTACGTCTTCCGGGAAATTTGATGAGTCCTCACAAAAACCCTACCCAATGTCTCCTACGAGGTGGCCAGGGGAAGGCCGACACTACCCGCTGATGCAGACCCTGGAGAAGGTATTAGCTGGGAGGATCACGTGGGAGGGGAAGGTTCGGGAACAGGAGGAATCAGTTGAGATACGTAGTATTTGTCTTCCTCAGAGGAGGACGTGTCAGTGATACCAGAGTCTGTAATGGCTAGGAGCTTTTCTTTAAGCCAATTATCGTGAAGATAGTGAAAACCTTTACAAAACGTTTTAGGTTGGGAATAGAGGTTTGCCTTCCAAAATCATGTCCATATATAAAAAGGTGAAAACTCCTACGATCAATAGGAGAAGGGTAAAAGTGATTAAATATGAACATATTAGATTCTGCAAACTCTACATTTAATTTAAAACAAAACCCTTCATTAGATCCTTCGAACAATCCGTTAGAAAAGGTAGTGAAGGACAGAAAGGAATTTTGCAGCACTATTTCCATTAATAAAACATTGGGGACTTCAAGTCTCCAAAATCACCAATACTTGGATGAAGAAGAGGGAGGCAGAGGCACTGATCTACAAGTTGCAGGTTAATAGGGTTACTGACCCACATCTGAGGGAGAGTGGGAGGCATAAAAGGCCCCCTGCGGTGCAGGCCATAGAGCGTAGCAGAGAACCGTAGTGGGAGGTGGAGTGTTTGCTGTAACTCCACATTGCAGCTGAAACAGAAGGAGAAGGGAGACGCTGAAGTCAATATAGTTTGCAGTGCATATGCCGGCTCTGAGAGGGTCTTTTCCTTCAGAGACTTTGGTTGCAGAGACCGTGTAGCGGGAAGCGTTATCTATGAGAGCCTTCGCGCTGAAGATCATATTTGCGGAGTTAGCGCACGGGAAGCAAAAAAGTGAGAATCTTCCACCACATTAAGGCAGGCTCTGGTGGTAGGCGAGCACCAGAGAGCCTTTGGAGCAAGAAACCCTCCTTTTCTGAGCAGCGCGAGCCAGGGAAGACGGAACTAAGCAGTTCTCTGTGTCGCCCAGAGAAAAAGAAGCAGACAACCCAAAGGCAGCAGAACCTGGTGAGTTCACTAGTATATAGCGCTCGATAACCGTCTGCTGGCCAAGCCCGGGAGCTTTGAATATTGATTGAATTAAGAGCCAAGTGGCAAAAATACAAATGTTATGTATGTCGAACTGATGTGAAGCAGAAAGATAATTATTCCAAATACCAAGCGGCAATATAAGAACTTGGTGGACAGGCCAGCCAAGTGTCATTGTAATTTTGACAGTCAGAATAACCACCAACATCACGAGAGGGCAATATTGTTAGAATCCCATATACACTGTTGCCAAAGCCAAATGTATACCATAAATAATCCAGTTAAAAAGAACTATAATTGCCAATGCCAAAGAGAAGGCCATCAAGAAACCAGTTGTTTATAGACCCTATTGTCAGAGGGAGAAAGAAGCAATAGGGGGAGCTGACCTGAACAAGTATTGCCTAAGTCAAAGAAGAGCAGGATTAAGAGAACATCCTTATCAGTACTTGGTTGATGTCAGAGTGTGACAACAAGAGTGGCAAGAAGGACAGAAGGTGTTCAGGAGGAGAGGATCATAACCTATATTACATGCGGCAATCAAAAGCATGGAATAAACAGAACCAATGTGTCTCATGGTTCCCTGAAGAAGTTGTCAAACAGGTTGTTGAACAAGACTTTTTGAGTTGTGTGAAGAAAAAACAAAACCACAGAAGAAATTGTAGAAGTAGTAGTTGTTTTGCTAGTCCTGGCAGGAGAGTACACCAAAACAAGGGACCTTGTAGTATAGGCCTGGCAGGCAAGTGGCCCAGGCAGAAGTCATTGAAGTAATGTGGTTTGGTTAAAGAAGTGGCAAGACCACAAAAGCACATTGTAAACAGTTGTGAAAGTATCCTTACAAATAAATATTGCTGATGCAAGGATTTCATGAAAAATTACAGAATTATCCTGACAGAAGCCTTTTTGTTGATTTTGATGAACGTGGAAGGATACTTATTTTCTGAAAAAAAACTGTAAAACTCTGCTCCAAGTGAAGAAACCAAAGATGAGTTGAACATTTTGAACTGTTGGTCAAGTCCAATTGAGAGACTTATTGGAACTTGTTGCAAGACAGGATATCCTTATTGTCTTGAACCGTCGGTCACCCAGGTTACCAGAGAAACAGTTACCTGGTCTTGGATATAAATGTTAATTTTGTTGCATCTGAATTGCCATATATTACCTTGTTGAGTTTATTGTATGGACAAGTGTGAGGGATAGAATTAGAGTGTTTCCTTTAGTTTATTTTAGGCAGAGAAATCCTCATCAGGGGCATTTATGAAACCTTTGAGTTTAATAAAATGTGATCTTTTGAAAATGTGTCACAAAGTTGTCCGGCTCACATTTCAGACCCCTCACAGAAGACATGACACATTGGCGCCGTTTGTTCCACACTTGTGATTGCCACATGCAACACAGGTTATGCTCTTCTCCTCCTGAATACTTCCTATCAGGAGGGCTGCTTTCCTGCCACTCTTTTCCCACTCGTAAATCTACCAAATGCTGATAATGGCTTAACACACTTGCTTCTTTTTGGTTTAGACAATGCTTGTTTGGGTCTTTTCCAACTACTGCCTCTTTCTTGCTTTGGCAAATAGGTTAGACTTCGCTCGCTTCCGAATCGCCCTCTCTTGGCTTTGGCAATGATGGGTCTTGTCAATTTGCTTTAGTATTGCCTTCTTTTGGCTTTGATAATTTTGGTTCTTGTTAACTTCTTTTAATATGGCCCTCTGTTAGTTTTGGCAATTAGTTTGATCTTTAAGTATCATTATAACCTTCTTGTCTGCGCCCAAAGTTCTTATTCTGCCACTTTAGTGTCTTGCTAGAAGTTCGGTAATCAAAGTGAACATTAATGGCCAGTGGACGATTACGGAGGGTCCAGGTTTACAAGATAGTTGTGAACTCACCAATTGCTGTAATATGCGCCAGCTCGCTCTGCTGTCACAGTGTCTTCTGCTTCGTTCTACACAACAAACTGCTTAGTTTCAGTTCCCGTGGCCCGTGCCGGTCGGGAGAGGAGCGTTCCTCACTCCTGGGGCACTCCGGTACTCGCCTGCCACTGGACCCCAATTTACAACGGAGAAAGCTTAATGCTTCCCTCTGCGCAACCTCTATATTCACGGTCTTCGAGGGAGGAGCTTCCACAATACTGCTTCCTGCCACGCAACCTCTGAATGCAAGGTCTTCAAAAGGTAGAGACCCTATCAAGGCCGGAATCCACTCTGCAAACAACAGTTTCCCCGGCATCTCTGCTTTCCTTCGACTTCTGCTGCCACTGCAACGTGGAGTTACAGCAATCACTCCACATCCTACTACTCCTAACAGTCTGCAGTGGAGGAGGCTCTTCATAATTCCCACTCAGGAATGGGTAATTAGCACCATTAGGCTGTTCCTTGCAGTCTATTACCTCTGCATCTCTCTTCCTCGTCCCAGTACTTTGGGCATTGTGGGACTTGAAGACCCCAATGTCCAAATAACCTCGTTTACTCTTTCACTTCTATTCTTAAATATATCTTCCACCAGAGTTTGATAAGGACTCCATTAGTGTTTCTGATTTACAGGAGAGTTAAGTTTATCAGAACTTAAGATGTTAATGGTCTGAGATTCGCATTTAGCAGTTGATTACAAGAGTTTTTACCACCATAACTGTGGGTAACTTTGCGAATGGGTGGGGTGGCGGGGGGGGCTTACTCTCGATAAATAATTATGACAGTTTTGGACAACCATCAGGATGAATAGCATTTGGAAAGGAAACCTCACTTCGGCAGCAAGCTATTGCACTGGCATCCATGAAATCTCTTCTTGGGGAAGACACATTGCGTCTTTCCCGACTGAGTCCTGTTCCCTTGGGGACCTTCTCCACACAGGTGATCCTCCCGGCTAATACCACCCCCAGGGTCAGGATCGAGTATAAGCTTCCTTCCCTTGTCCACCTGGGAGGAGACTTGAGTTAGGGTCTTTGTGAGGATTCTGCAGTATTCATCTCAGAGGGGTAAACGGTGTACTTCTTGTTTCATCTATCAAGTACACTGGGGTATTTATTTACCCAGCATTTCTTCTGTTTATTCTTAACTTATTTGCATGCATGACCAGATACTGTGCGTTTGTCCTCTACCCGTCTGAAAACTGTTTATGCATTTGGGGTTGCCACACCCGCACCTCTGGTACTGTGCGTTAGGTTACCTTGGAGGCTTGTGGATTCCCCTCTCTCTCTCAAGACGTCCTTTCGGGGCCCGCCAACTGTCAAGGTTTAGAGAGCGGCGATCCGCACAGTCCTCCTTCCAGTTGCCTACTTCGTCCATTGCTGTTTGCCGACCTGCTTGTCAGCCCTCTGTATTCTATGTTCCTCACGCTCCTGCACACCTGACGCCGGGTAGTTATTTTCTCTTCTCCTCTTGTTGGTTAACTTCCTCCACCACTCGAGTGTCACGGTAGTCCCACCTCCAACTTTCTTGCTGTTATGGGATGGGATTTACACAGTGAATAGGAGTTTTCCAGCTCTCTCCCAGGATCCAACTTCCCACTTCCATTCAGTCCGCAATTCTTATTTTGCAGGCTTCAACCACGACCGTCACTAACACTGCTATTCCTCTACTCAAGACCGCTGCTGCTAGGTGTACTATTGCTTGTACTACTCCAAAAACCACAAACATTTGATTGTAGACCTTTATTTTTATTGATGGCACGGATGTACGACACAAAGAGGACTAAACCTCAGTTTATGGTTATCCTCTATATGATGTTTCCTCGTCCCAGTATTAACATTACAGAAATGCATATACCCATATGCTATTTCAGTGCTGAACTTATAAGGTGTTGTGGAAAAATGTAGCACTTTTCTGTGGGGGCAGAGTTTTGTCTCTTTATTTCCGGGCTGATGTCGTCTGACTCGTCACATCTTTTAGAAACCAAACATACCTACAGCGGCTATGCCTTCTAAGGGAATAGTTTCTTACCTGTAACTCCATTTCTCCAGCATTGGTATCTTTCATGGATTCACATGCTTAGAATATTCCCCGTCGTCAGACTGGGACACCTCGGGACACATATATAGCCTTTTCCTATAGGAAAACTTCAGACACTTTTGTGTCCTATCTACGTCCTTCTAGGACCCGCCTATGCATGCTCCGTAGGCCGTCCCGGTATAAGAGGCCCGCCCCCGCGGCTCCCCTTCAGATTTCGGCCCCTCCAAAGTAGGAAGGGTTAAACTTATCAATCAAATACATTGCATTCCGGGGAGGTTGGCGGGCGCATGTGAATCCATGAAAGATACCAATGCTGGAGAAATGGAGTTACAGGTAAGAAACTATTCCCTTCTCCAGCATTGGATCTTTCATGGATTCACATGCTTAGATTGTATAGCAGTAACACTTGAGACGGCGGTGAGAATGTAATGTAATATACCCTCACCCTACTACACAATGCATATGTACAGTAGGAATAAGTTAACTCATGTAACCTTACCCACATAAAGTATACTGTCATTAAAAGGGTAGACAACAGATTCTCCACAGCGTGGAGCTTACCTTACTGAAACAGATGGCGCAGGACAGCTCTTCCCATCTGCACCTCGTCCGCATGCTGCCTGGCAAAGGCAGTAGTGGCGGGTAAACGTATGGGGAACTGACCATGCCGCAGCTTGGCATATGTCCGTCAGCGGAATTCCTGCCCATAAAGCTGTTGAGGAGGACATCGATCTTGTAGAATGGGCTCTAGGATGTCCTTGCAGTGGCCTTCCGGCCTTAGAGTGACAAAACGCAATCGTCGATGAGACCCATCGAGCCAATCCTTGTTTAGAGATTGCTTTTCCTCTCGTCGACGGACCATATGCGATGAACAGTTGTCGAGTAGACCTGAGTTCCTGTGTACGATGTAGGTAAAATTTCAGAGCCCTCTTGACGTCCAGGGTATGAAGAGCTTTTTCTGCTGCCCATGATGGTGTGGCGAAGAAAGTAGGGAGAACAATGGACGAGTGTTTGTGATACACTGTCGGAACTTTTGGGACGAACATAGGATTAGTTGCCAGGACTACTTTGTCCTTAAAGAATCTTAGGTATGGCGGGTCTACGACCAGCGCTTGCAGTTCCGAGATTCTCCTAGCTGATGTGATAGCAATCAAGAATGCCAACTTCCACGAAATGAATTTTATGTCGGACGTGGCCATAGGCTCAAAAGGCGGTTTCATTAAGCATGCCAACACTGTGTTGAGACTCCAAGTCGGGGGGAAACGGTTTACCGGGGGAAAAACTCGAAATAAACCCCTCATGAAGTGTTTCACAAGTCTGTCACTAAATAGAGGAGACGGCTGCCTCTTCCTTGTGAACCTCGAGATGGCCGCCAGGTGCACCTTTATCGATGTGAAGGATAATCCCCTCTCCGCCAAGAGGAGCAGGTAAGGTAGAACTTGTTCCGGCGTCACCAACAACGGCTGTAGGCCTTGTTGTCCTCTACACCATTCACAGAACCTCCGCCACTTATAGGAGTAAGATTTGTTTGTAGAAGGGGCTCGAGCCACCTGCAGAATTTTTTGACAATCCTCCGAAACGTCTAAAGCACCGAACTCCGAAAAGTCAGGAGCCAGGCTGTAAGGTTGAGACTGTCCGGGTCGTGATGCCACACCGTGCCTTTGTCCCGGGATAGTAGGTTCGGGACTCTCGGAAACGCTATGGGATGTTCCAGCGACAGGTGAAGCAGGTCGGAGAACCACGGTTGCCTTGGCCAGTATGGTGTCACTAGAATTACCCGGCAATTGTATCTGCGTATCCACTGTATTGTCCTCCGTATAAGGGGGAACGGGGGAAAAGCATAAAGGAACATGTCCGTCCATGGGAAGGAGAATGCCTCCCCCATGGAAACCTCTTGAGGCCATCTGCTTGCGAATTGCTCGCATTTCTTGTTGTCTTTGGTCGCGAAGGCGTCCAGAGGGGGGTGACCCCATTTCTCGAACACTTTCATCAGGTGAACTGTGTCCATTTCCCACTCGTGTATCTGGGCCATGCTTCTGCTGAGGGAGTCTGCCTGGGAGTTCCTCACTCCTGGGAGGTGATGAGCCACGATGGAAATTTCGTGCTTTAATGCCCAATGCCATGTTTTCTGGGCTTCTATGGAAAGAGTTCTTGATCGCGTACCTCCTTGTTTCCTCAGATAAAACATGGCCGTTGTATTGTCGGTCAGTACTCGTACTCGCGAACCCTTGATGTGTGGTAGGAATGCCTTCAAGGCCCATCGTACTGCTCTGAGCTCTAACACGCTTATGTGTAGGAGTGACTCCGTTGGAGACCAGCGACCTTGTGTTTGGAGAGCACCCATGTGAGCTCCCCATCCGGTTAGGGACGCATCCGTGACTATGGTTCGCTGAAACTCCGGCTCCTGTAGGGGTACACCGTTGTTCAGATTGTGGAAACTCTGCCACCACTGAAGGGTCCAAAGCAGTTTGTCGTCGTCGTCGATGGTCATCTTGTCTGACCACGATCCTTGAGCCTGCGTCCATCGGTCCGCGAGGAATTCCTGGACTGGCTTCATGAATAGGCGACAGTTTTCCACCAGATGGATGCAGGATGCCATGGCCCCTAGGACCAAAACGTATTTTCTCACTGAGAGCCTGGTGTTTCGCCGTAGTCGGCACGCTTGTTGATTGAGTCTTGAGGTTCTGTCGAGAGAAGGTTTCACTAGCCCTAACTGGGTCTCGAACTGTGCCCCCAGGAATACCAGCGTTCTCAATGGCCGCAGAGAGGATTTTTCGAAGTTTATGGCGAATCCTAGCTGTTGTAGAAGCTGCATGGTGGCTTGTAAAGTTGTGTTGGTCGACGCTGGGGAGGATCCCCTTACCAGCCAGTCGTCGAGGTATGGGTATACATGGTGGCCTTGCTTCCTTAGCCAGGCCGCTACTGGAGCCAGGCATTTCGTGAACGTTCTGGGGGAGGTCTTGAGCCCAAAGGGAAGAACCGTGAACTGGTAGTGAGTCCGCCCTATTACAAATCTCAGGAATTTCCTGTGTTTCCGACACATTGGAATATGGAAATACGCGTCCTGTAAATCCAGGGACGCTAGAAAATCCCCCTCTTGAACGGCGCGGATCACTTCCTGCAGAGTGAGCATCTTGAATTTTAGGCTCTTTAAAGACTTGTTGAGATTGCGTAAGTCTAAAATGGGATGCCATTTGCCGTTCAGCTTTTTTACAACGAAATATCTTGAGTAGACTCCTTGACCTCTCTGTGATGTTGGAACTAATTCTATCACGCCCTTTGCTAACATGAGTGTTACCTCTTGTTGCAGTATCTTCAGATGGGAATGAGCAGTGAACGCAGGTGGAATGTGCGGAGGGCTGTGTTTGAATTGTAGAGTGTCCGTTTCTTATAGTATCCAGCACCCATTGATCCGTCGATCCCATTCGTCGACATATGCCGACACTCTTCCCCCCAGAACGGTGTGTTGTAGGTCACTGCTGATCTTTATTTTGCTTGTCTCTCGACGACGACGGATATGATGGTCTTTTCCTGGAAGTTTGGAAGTTCCGGCGACGGTTTGCCGTTTGGGAAGCACGTCTGTATCCCTGGGAGGGGTAAGCCGATCTGCCAAAGGATCTGTCTCCAGACGCAGAGAATCTTGAATTACCTGAAGCCCCTCTAAAGGGACGAAAAGACTTGTAGCTTCGGCCACTCTGGAGGGCACCCAATGAACGTGCCGTGTCCGAGTCCTCTTTCATTCCCTTTAGGGCTTCGTCCACCTTCTCATTGAAAAGAAGGTCTCCCTCAAAGGGCATATCTAAAACTTTGTATTGTACTTCTGGCCTGAAGTAGGTACACTTAAGCCATGATTGTCGTCGTAATACGACCCCATTATTGACTTGCTTGAAGCCTGACTCAGCGAGGTCCACCGCGATGTTTATTGCGTGATTTGAGGCTTCCTCACCCTCTCGGACAAGTAACATCGCTGCCTTCCTATGCTCTTCCGGAAGATGATCAAGCAACGGAGCTAGCCTGTGCCACATCTCCCTATCGTATCTGGCTACAATTGCCAGAGAGTTTGCGGCCTTTACTGTGGTCGCTCCCACGGATAGCACTTTTTTGCCAAAAGCATCCTGGCGTCTCGCTTCGTTTTCAGGCGGAGTCGTGCACTTGTGCTGGGCCTTCGCCTTCCTCGCCGCTGCCGCCGACACCACCGAGTCTGGCGTTGGTTGGGAGGATAAACACTTGGGGGTAGATTCTGGAGCCTTAAACTTTTTTTCGAGGCGTCCTTTCACTGCCGGCTCTGAAAATGGGTGACGCATTGTCTGCAACCCCTCCTTCCACACATGGTCTAGTATTGGTATCGAGAACACAGACCTCCTTCTTTTACCCATGTGGTCGAACAAAAAAACAGTCCTTTTTCTGTTCTTCCTGGGACAAACCAAATTCTTTGCATGCCTTCTCCATCATAGAATGGAATGACGCAATGTCGTCCGGAGGGGACGGGTGAGCTGGGCTTCTAGGGGTTTCCAACTCCACCTCTGACTCCCAGGTTGGATCCCTGGATGGGGATGATGAGATATCCGACATAGCTCCCCTGTCAGACTCCGAATCTGGCAGCTCACCTTCCTCTTGTGCCAGTGCTGAGATTGGCGTGCGTAGGTGCGTCGGTGGACGGGACGGTCCCGGCTCGTCGATGGGTGATTGTGGCAGGTTTGCCTGAGGTAGTCTCTGGTCCAACGACTGTAGCAAAGACTGAAGCGTGGACAGAATTTCCAACGACAAAAGAGATTGAGGATTGAGAAGAGGGGTAGATACCGGTATAACGGATCCCCTCGTCAACGACTTGTCAGCCACTCGTAGCCCTAGGTCTGCTGGGCCAGCTATTCTCTCGTTCTCGTCCTCCGAGGACAGCGACACAGCCTGTTCTTGCAGTAAATTATCCGGGGGGATCGGATCAAAAACTTCAGGCCTCCTGTAGAACCCCCGTCGACGAGGCCATCGTCGACGCCGTTGTCGGTGGGACGGTGGATGCCACCTGCGTAAGTGGCAGGGTGGAGGCCGATGACTGGACCGCCGTCGACGACGGTGACTTAGCAGGTGGTTTTGGCGGTCCCGCCTTTTCCACACTTGGCTTGCTTTTACTCGACTCTCGACTCGTGGTCGATCTATGATGATCGCCCGAGGAGAATTTCCTTTCCATGCTTTTTTGATGAAGATGATTTCTTTGACGAGGAGTCTCTAGTTGAGCGACTTCCAGACAACTCTTTTTCCGTCGGTCGAGATTTCTTCGCCGGTGGTTCCGACGTGATGTTTTCACTGATTGTGTGGAGCCTACCTCTGAAGGGGGGTATGCCCCCGCTCCATCATTCAGCCATGCCACCAGTCGTCGACTCCGGTCTTTGAGGGTTTTTTGAGAAAACCCTTTGCATATGTCGCAGTTATCCGCCGAATGATGAGGGTGGAGGCAATATATACAATCCATATGTCCCCCCCCCTCGTAAACTTTTTTCAAGCCGCATGTCGCGCATGGACGGAACAGCGCTTTTCCTGACACGGAGGATATTTTCTCTACTCAAATACCAGTAATACAACCTTGTACAAAATAGTAAGACAACACGAGGAGATCCCACTACTTTGGAGACGGTTGAAATCTGAAGGGGAGCCGCGGGGGCGGGCCTCTTATACCGGGACGGCCTACGGAGCTTGCGTAGGCGGGTCCTAGAAGGACGTAGATAGGACACAAAAGTGTCGGAAGTTTTCCTATAGGAAAAGGCTATGTATGTGTACCGAGGGGTCCCAGTCTGACGACGGGGAATATTCCAAGCATGTGAATCCATGAAAGATCCAATGCTGGAGAATTTCTATAACAAATGCTGACAATCTCCAATCATTGTTTGTCTGTAAATTGGTATTCATACAAAAAAACAATAAGGTATTTCAACCAATTTGTAGAGGAGATAACAGGCTTTAATTAAATAAAGATCCAATGCATTTTGGACAAAATTTCCATTTTCAAGGGTCTGCAACAATAGGAAAAAGCAGAAAGAAACAGAATATGAAATTCACATATGTTGTGCCATCATGGTTGTATAAATGTGATCATCATCATGTGATGTACTGTACCAACCTGAATACACTTAATAACGGCCCTGTAACAAAAATAACAAATAGTAGTTGTTCTAGATCTTATGTTAATTCCATGTGCTTTTATTTCTTACTAACTGGTATATTTAAGTATGACTGTTATAACAAATACCTTCACTGTTATCCTGGAAGTCAACATCCTAATTGGTTCCATCTCTCTTCATCTCTGACAGCACTACAACAAAATCTGGCCTTGAGAATCTTTCTTCAAGCAAAAGAACGTGCACAATCAAAAATGCTACTAGACAATGAAAGTTCACTCAATTACTGGAGCTATTCTTCTTGCTGGGTGAAACGATCTGCATCTCGGAACGCAGTGCGAGGGAACACTGCGTGGCTGCCTAACAATTTTGCATACTGTGTCTCCATTCTGTAGATCGGGCCGTGAACAGTAATGTTGTAACGTCGCAGGATGACATCACCACGCTGTTGCATCATCAACATGTCATTGCAGTTTGGGTGTACGTGACTGGCTGTGCGTATCATTACAATATGTAGACACGTGTGAATACACTGGGAGTTTAAAACAATATTGTTAAGAAAACATTATTTGTACTTACAAAAATAATGTACATGGTAACAAAGTATGGTCTTACTTAACAGAAGACTATCTATGACTGTGGCTGATAAACTTTCACTAAATGTAGGATGTTGCCGAATATTAGATAGATTTGGTGCGACATATCAGCAAATATATCATACGGACCAAATGATGTTACAATCCTCCCATGTATCGCCTAGCCGACATGCAATATTGGTTAAGATCTACAGAATTCACTATATGTGATAACAGAACTGTCAGTGACAGTTTAAAACATTATTCAGAATATGATTGAAGTGAAGATCTGCATGTTTGAGTATAGAATACTGTATTAAGTTATCTGACATTACTAGTGGAGTGCCCTACCTTTACCACGTTTTGGTTCAATATCTTTATACTTAACGGTATTCATTACATATTTCTTTAATACAGCATACATTAGTCCCAATGTGCATCTTCAACCTATAAAACAATTATACTAGTGTTAGGGAGAATTCTCTGTTTAGGCTGAATTTCCTAACCTAGTGAGTCCCCCCAGCAGCTTTGCTGGATTTCTGGAGTTTGTTTTTTTATCCTGCCAAGAGTGAGACTCTTTTTTTCCCACTCTTGGACATGATTTATGGTGTTCCTTTCTTTGAATGTTAATGTGTTTCATGGGCTATGGGGTCTTTTACTCCATAGGGTCTCATATGTTTTTGTATGTGTGTTACACAGCACCCTCCGTGCAGTAACACCGGGGTGTCATAGTGACCCCCCACCATAGACTCCATACCCTGGGACTGACTACTGTCCCCCAGGGCATGTAAAGTCACCATTGGCTTTACTAGTCACAAATTACTAACAAAACCAGTACAAACCATCATATTGTGGACGTACTGGTAGGGGCAATTCGATTGCCCCTGGGTCTGTTATTCGAGGGGGCACTGTCCCGTCCCCCCTCGTCAAGTTTTGGCTGGTGGCAGTGGATACTACTTTTTATCTTCAACCGCGAATATATCTCTATGGGATTTTCCCATTGTTCGAGGCTAATACTTTTTAACATAGCCTCCAACATACCGCCGGTTTATTTAACATTAATTCACTAGTTGGTATTTTCTGCCAGAACTCTGTTTTAAAATGGCGTTTGTGTTCGCCTCTGTAACTCCAAACCAAAGGTCGAACACTTTGTTCCACTTTTTGGCGGGCTTCGCCACAGAAGCCTCCAAAAGTGGTGCCACTCTGGGTACCACAGGGGGTGTGGGAGGGGGTTTAGGCACCCTGGACTGAGTTACCTTGATAACTCAAGTCGCACTCGTGTGATTGGCCCAAGTGGTGAGCCGGCCGGCTCACCACTTAGCATGTTTGATTGACAGCTAGGCTGAGTGAATGGGGGTCTGCTGCATAAAAGCAGGGCTTTTGGGACTGGAACTTTAGAAGTCGCCACAGGACCTGAAAATCCGACGAGGGAGAAGCTGAGCCGGCCTGCTACGACGACACCACCGGTGGAGCCCTGGTGAACCGACTCACCACTTCCCAACGACAGAGGAGATCTCCCGGCTGGACAGTCTTCTTCCCCTGACTGGTGGGCACAACCAGTTTACCTTCCTTTCTCGCATCCCAGGACGTCTTGTGGTCGAATTGCCCGTGCTAAGCACCCCGGCAACCGGATAGCCACTTATCACTGGACCGGGAATAAAAGGACCGCTCCTTTTAATTGAGAACTCTGCGGCTGGTTTCTTCCCTGGCAGTGCAACAGACTCCTGCTTTCCTCCCCGACGAGATCCTCTCTTGCTCCGGACGAAGCACCGACTTGCACCCGCTGCCAGGAACAACTGCCCCCGCTGGAGCGTTCTGACCATTTTAAGGTACCGTGTCCGCCAGGCCTCCCTTTCTAAAGATTGCTACAAGGTAACAATAATCCCTTAACCTTCTGGACTGGGCTGGCCGCCTTGACCATCTAACTGGTCGCTTTCTGTTTGGTCCAACTGTTTCTGAACTTATTGCAAGACTTTTGGGCACTTTGAACCGTGTGACCTTGGACACATTTCGACCGGAGCCTCTTAAAGTGGGTCCGGCCCTGTTAACTTTGACTTTACGGTTTTAACCTGCCTTCTTCTCCTGTGTTCTTCCGAAAGTGTTGGCTCTGCCTTTCTCTCCCTTTTAAACCGATTGATTAGAGTGGCACCTTCGTTAAGCGCGCACCGCTGTCTGAAAATAAGTGTTGCTTTACTTAAGACTTGTCTAACTAATCGTTGAAGGGAGTGTATATATTTTAGTGACCGTGTTTTTGAACTGCTTGATATTAGTGCCAGTGTGTTCTACTAGATGTGTTTTTAAATAAATAATTATATCTCTTTTACACCAAGCTCTGGTCAGTGTTTGCTTGTTCTACTGTGTTCTTTTGACCTATTGTGAATACTCTGCATACTGCCTAACTCTTCTTGACAGAAGTCTGACTGCTCAGCCACAGCTACCAGGTAAATCTGGGTGGTACAGACTGCTACCAATTGGGTTTACTGCCAACCACCTGTAGTCTTAAATCTTTTACTGTGGTCCCAGAGGGAACTGCACAGGTTTCTGCCTAACAACTAGTATTCAACAACTCACTCCAATACTGATGGTATTAGATTTCTATGCCTGGGTTCCACATAGCTTCAAAGAAGTCCCACATGTTTAAATATGGCATACATTACGTTCTCTAATAATGCTAGTAGAATGCTCTGCCTTCTCGCAACATGATTAGTGTTCCACCTGTTTAGACATAATGGTATATATTACAGGCATCCTCTTCCAATAGAGCAATGATTGCTCACAATATACATCATCAACCTATAAAACAATTCCAGTTGCACTCATCATTGATCCCTCCTGGGACAAGGGAAGTAAGAGTCGCTATCCCATAATATTCCCTCGGATTAGAAGTTTATTGACGTCTGTTCCACGTGGCCCTTTCTTGATCACCTCCAAAATCTGAAACCGCAATTGTGTCATGGTGTGACTAAGTAAAACAAAAGAGGTGATGGCTAGGTTTATAATTGCTCTGGGCAACCCCCTAGACCATCTTTTTTTGCCTGCCAAGCAATTACAAGAGGAGAAAGACCATATGCAAGTCAGGCTTGGTCGCTTCCCTTCTGCACGAGACCACAAGCAGCCCCAAACATGTTTCAGCCTCACTAGTGAGCCAGTTCCCATAGATTTGATAGAACCAGTGATTTCATGTTCTTGGTGCATACTTTGGATCATTGTTCACTTCATCAGATTTTTGCTTTTCTTGTCGACTGGCCCACATAGCACATCCCACATTGGCACCCAATGCTATATATAATGTTGGATGTTTCAAATGTTGCAAAATTTCTCAGTCTTATTTTCTTACCTGTGCTTGGATGTAAAACCAGGTTACCATTTGTAGCGCAACTACAATTAACAAAATGTAGACATGGAAAAGTCCCAGCTCTATTGGTAATTTCCATTTTCTTAATTCTATAATTCTGTGTTAATAGGTCCTTCAGGTTTTTGCTTCTGGAGTGTGCATATGTAGGGTTTCTTTAAACAATTTACCTATTTTGTCATCTTCGGCTTCAATAGAACTTTGATGATTATGCTTTTGATCATATGACTTTGCATAAAGAACATTGATATGTATACTAAATCTGGAGTCCTTTTATATTTGTTTGTTGTAACATTTCCCTTGTTTGTTGATACACTTTAAATCTAGCTTCATTGCTTTCATCCGCACTATAGCAGTGTTCCTCAAATCTCAGTTCCATAGCATATAGTTGTTAATCACATTGATCACTCTCAGAAAGGACTCTCTTAACCCCCAATAACTGGCGGTAGGGTAAACCTTTGATGGTGTTATGTGGGTGAAAACTCAAACGATGCAATACAGAATTGCGATCTGTTGCTTTACAAAACAAATTAGCAGTTAATCCACCTCAAATCAATGACTACATCAAGATAATGGAAATTGCTTACTCCAATTTCTGTTGTAAATTGTATGCACCGATCAATTTCATGGGCATATGTAAAGAATAGGTCTAGCTCTTCTCTTGCGCTTCGCCATATGCCAAATAGGTCTATACATCTCCCTCAATATTTTATGAACTTGTGCCATATAGGATGGTGAAGAACATGATTTTTGAAATTTATACATAAAGCATTGGCGTATGAAGGAGTCATTGTGGCCCCCATTGAAGTGCAGGATATTTGCAATAAAAATTGTTTATCATACCTGAAGTATGAATGTTGTGCTATGAAGTCTAATAAAGCCGAAGCCCCAATCTCATCTTCTTGTAAAAGAAGCCATTCATTCGTTTCTTGACCTAAATTGCGCGGTATGAAGGTGTATAAGTTCCTAACATCTATAGAGAACCAGTGGTCTTCAGATTCAGGTTTCAGTCCCTGGAGTATCGTCAAAAGGTGTGTGGTATCTTTGATCTATGTATCCGTCTTCTGTATTATTGGTTGTAAAAATGTCTATATAGACACTGATGGGTTGTAAAATACTGTTTGTGGCCAATTCTATCGGTCTGCCTGGTGGATTGATCAAGCTTTTGTGTATGTTAGGCAAGATGTAGAAAACGGGAGTCATTGGATGCAAATTAGTGAGAAATGCCCTGGTCTGATCGTGGATCCATTCATACATTAAAATTAGAGAAGACATGAAGCTCTCTGGAAAGAGCATTAGATATGGTCAGAACACCACCACATAACAAAAGAAGGAAACCCTGCTCTTCACAACCTTTTTGAAAAGCACCGATATATGATATGATAGGTTATTTATAACGCGCTTAATACCCAGAGGTTTCTAAGCGCGGACCGAACATGTGGTGCTCTGTGTCGTCTTGCTTCCAAGGCGAGCACGTTGCCCATGTGCTATCCTCCCGAGACTATGAGGATAAACACATAGTAAGTACGGTAATAATTCAGACAGAAAGAGATCCGAAAGTCATGAACTTGTGAACACGGTGCAGTCATGAAAACAGACCATAAGGGACATGTTGGTGAATTGCTATTTTATGTAATGCTCCGTTAATAGGCATTTGAACAGTACACCTCTTGCAGTGGTGTGGCTTTATACCACTCTTTGCGTCACCGGCAGCTGTAGGCAGGGGCCTGTGTCTGGATGGAAGGACGCATGATTGCAGTGTGTCCTGCGTTCCTCATGTTGCGTGTTGTTTACAAGGGCCGTAGACAGTGCTCCGATGAAGGTTTTGCATGCTTGTTGCTGTGCCTCTTATTTAGGAGTCATTGGGTGTTGTGCACCATTTGATGCTCTGCACGTATGCATAAGGGACCTGCAAGATGAAATTTGGCTGCGATTCAAATGCATGCAGAAGGGAGTAGTTTCTTACCTGTAACTCCATTTCTCCAGCGTTGGTATCTTTCATGGATTCACATGCTTAGAATATTCCCTGTTGTCAGGCTGGGAACCCTCGGTATATTTATTAAGAAGTTTTCCATAGGAAAAAATGTCGACACTTCTGTGTCCCATCTATGTCGTTTTGGGCTGCGTACGCCTGACCCAATAGGACGTAGGGGTATAAATAGCCCCGCCCCGCAGCTCCCTTCAGATTTTAACCCCCAAAGTAGAGGGGACATGTAGAATTTGCATTCAGGGGAGGCCGGCGGGCGCATGTGAATCCATGAAAGATACCAACGCTGGAGAAATGGAGTTACAGGTAAGAAACTACTCCCTTCTCCAGCATTGGATCTTTAATGGATTCACATGCTTAGAATAGATTATACAGCAGTAACCCTAAACTTGGAGGTGTGCAATGCAAATCAAGACTATCCAAGCCACACATGCAGTTAGGTATACCAAAAAATCCCCATCACAGTACCTTGACAATAACTAAATATATAGCATATTGACAAGAGCATACACCCCTTTGTGGGGCTTACCTTACTGAAACAGGTGCCGAAGGACTGCTCGTCCCATCTGCATATCTGCTGCATGCTGTTGCTCTAGGCAATAATGCTGAGTAAATGTGTGCGGCACCGACCAAGATGCCGCTTGACAGATGTCCACCAATGGAATTCCTGACCATAACGCCGCCGATGACGAGGTGGATCTTGTTGAATGAGCTTTTGGGCGTCGTTCCAGAGGCTTTTCTGCTTTAGAGTGACAAAAAGCAATAGTCGACGACACCCAGCGGGCTAGTCCTTGCTTAGAGATCTGCTTTCCCTTCACTGAAGGTCCATAAGCTACAAACAGCTGCCTCGAACGTCTAAAACCTTGAGTACCACTGAAATAGAACTTCAAAGCTCTTTTTACATCCAACGTGTTTAGAGTTTTTTCTGCCACCGAAGAGGCTGCTGCAAAGAACGTTGGTAGAACAATAGAAGTGGAATGTGGTCGGGACTTTAGGAATGAAGAGAGGATTGGTTGCCAATACTACTTTGTCTTTGTAGAACTGCAAGTATGGTGGATCAATGACCAATGCTTGTAATTCCGAAAGCCTTCTTGCTGATGTAATGGCTACTAAAAAAAGCCATTTTCCATGACAAAAACTTCAACGATGACGATGACATTGGCTCGAAAGGAGCCCTCATTACCGTTGACAATACCAGATTGAGACTCCAGTTAGGTGGAAACATTTTGGCTGGAGGAAAAGTCCGAAACAGGCCTTTCAGGAAATGTTTACCAGTCGATCGCTGAACAGCGGCGTCAAGTGCCTTTTCCGAGTAAATTTCGAGATGGCCACCAAATGAACTTTAAATGGAGGAAAAAGCCAATCCTTGCTCCGCCAAGTGTAGCAAATATGGAAGAATCTGCTCCGACGCTTAATGGTTCTACCCCCGGATGATCCCTGCACGACACATAGAACCTCTTCCATTTACCTGCATATGAAGCGTTCGTGGACGGAGCCCGTGCCGCCTGTAAGTTTCTACAACACTCTGAGGGAATGTTCAGGTCCCCAAACTCGGAGAAGACAGGAGCCAGGCCGTCAAGTTGAGGGAGTCTGGATTGTGATGCCAAACTGCTCCTTTGTCCTGAGATAGAAGGTTCGGAATCTTCTGGAACTTCACTGGTTCTGCTATCGACAGCTGGAGAAGGTCAGAGAACCATGACAGTCTCGCCCAGTAAGGAGCCACTACAATTACCCGACATGGGTACTTGTGAATCCACTGGAGTGTCCGCCGAATGAGCGGAAACTGAGGGAACGCGTAAGCGAACCTGTTCTTCCACGGGAAGGAAAACGCCTCCCCCATCGATCCGGGTTGAGGCCACCTTCTTGCGTAATGTGCGCACTTCTTGTTCTCTCGGGTTGCAAACAGATCCAGGGATGGATGACCCCATTTTCTGAAGATGCTTGCTAGTTGTCGATCGTCCAGTTCCCACTCGTGCAGTTGATTCATACCCCTGCTGAGCGAGTCTGCTTGTATATTCTTTACCCCTGGAAGATAAGCCATTATGTTCATATTCTGTTCGAAGGCCCAATGCCATATTTTCTGAGCTTCGCTCGAGAGAGCCCTGGAACGTGTACCTCCTTGTTTCCTGAGATAGAACATCGTTGTTGTATTGTCCGTTAGTATTCCGACGACCGATTCTCGTATGTGCGGTAGAAAGGACTTCAGAGCCCAACGCACCGCTCTTAACTCCAGCACGTTGATGTGAAGAGTAGACTCTGCCGTGGACCATTGACCTTGAACTTGCAGGGACCCTAGATGGGCTGCCCATCCTTTCAGCGATGCATCCATTACCACCGTCGCTTGAAAATCCAGTTCCTGTAGGGGCATCCCTCTCGTCAGATTGTCCGAGAGCTGCCACTACTGAAGTGCCTGCAGAAGGTCGTCGGTGATGCTCAACTTGTCTGACCAGAAGCCTCAACACTGGGACCATCGGTCTGCCAGAAACTCCTGTACCGGCCTCATGAAGAGACAGCAATTGGTTACCAACGGAATACAGGACGCCAAGGCCCCCAGCAGTGACATGTATTTTCTGACCGACACCCTGGTGCCCACTTTCCATTCTTTCACCTTTTGTCTTAGTTTTTGAATTCTTTCCAAGGAGGGCTTCACTAGCCCTGATTGAGTTTGGAATTCCACGCCCAGAAATGAAGTTGATTGGAAACCCCAAGCATTTCAGAAGTTGCATGGTGGCCTTTAGGCTTGCCTGTGTTATGGTCGGAGATGAGCCCCTTATCAGCCAATCGTCCAGGTAAGGGGAAACGTGGTGACCTTTTCTTCGCAGCCAAGCTGCCACTGGAGCCAAACATTTTGTGAACGTCCTGCGAGACGACTTTAGTCCAAAAAGAAGTACTTTGAACTGGTAATGGCTCCGACCGACTACAGACCGCAGAAAGTTTGTGCCGTCGACGCATAGGAATGTGGAAAAATATGCGTCTTGAAGGTCTAACGACGCCAGAAAATCTCCCGGCTGTACGGATCGAATGACCTCCTGAAGCGTAAGCATTTTGAACTTTTAGGGTCTTGTTGAGAGCCCGAAGGTCAAGAATGGGTCGCCATTTGCCGTTGGGTTTCTTGAACACGAAGTAACGAGAGTAAATTCCCCTGCCTCTCTTGGCCGCCGGGACGAATTCTATAGCCCCTATTTGCAGCATAAGCTCCACTTCTTGTTGTAATATGCGAAGATGAGTTTGCGCCGAATACACAGGTGGAATTTGTGACGGCGTTTCCTTGAACGGCAAAGAATGGCCTAGTTTTATCGTGTCCAATACCCAGCGATCTGGTATACTTTCCCACTCGTCGACATGACAGGATACCCTTCCTCCCAGGACATCCTGAAACTTGTCATTGCTGGGACTTTGACTGTCTGTCTTTTGCTGACGAGGAATATCCCCTTTTTCTCAACGCCTGGTAGTTTCAACCTCTTGGCGTTGCCTGGACCGCACGCCTATAACTCTGGGAGGAGTATGATGGCCTACTGAAGTTTCGGTCTCTAGATGCGGTAAAGCAGGAATTTCCTGATGCTCTGCGGAAGGGACGAAAAGATCGAAAGGTTCTTCCACTTTGCAGGGCTCGTAGCGACCTGGCCGTGTCCGTATCTTCTTTCATACCTTTCAAGGCCTCATCCACTTTCTCTCCGAACAGTTGGTCGCCCTCACACGGCATATCGAGCACCTTATAGTTGGTACATTTCAGCCAGGCTTGCCTCCTCAAAACCACTCCGTTGTTTATTTGTTTGAACCCGGACTCCGCCAAGTCCACGGCGATATTAATCGAGTGGTTCGATGCCTCTTCCCCCCCCACGGTCCAGTAACTTAGCTGACTTTGTATGCTCCTCAGGAAGGTGTTCTAGGATAGGAGCCAAACGATGCCCCATCGCCCTGTCGTACCTTGCCATAATTGCAAGCAAGTTAGCTGCTTTAACCGTCGTCGCTCCTACGGAGAGAAACTTCTTGCCAAACGCGTCCTGTCTCCTACCCTCATTATCCGGAAGGGTAGAATATTTTTGTTGCGATCTGGCCTTCCAAGCTGCCGCCGCCGACACTACCGACTCTGGCGAAGTTTGAGAGGTCAAGCATTTAGGCTTGGAGTCTGGAGCTTTGAATTTCTTTTCTAATCTGCCCTTTATTGCTGGTTCTGAAAACGGGTGGCCCATGGTCTTCAAGCCTTCTTGCCAGACGTGGTCCAGAATGGGAACTGAGAAGACCGACTTCCTTCTTTTCCCCATAGAGTCGAACAAGAAGCATTCCTTCTTTTCTTCTTCAGGAGTCAGACCAACCTCGGCTTTGCCCATCATCGCGTGAAAAGCCCCAATGTCGTCTGGCGGCGACGGTTGAGCCGGGCATCCGCCTCTGACTCCCATGTAGGATCCCTCGAAGGGGATGATGAGATATCCGAAAAAGTGTCTCTAGGTTCTGACTCTGAATACTCCCCTTCCTCCGGGTATGTGCATGGTGGTTCCTCGCTAACAGAACGGGAGGGTGGATTCTCCGTCAACCGCGTAGAAGGACCCGGTTCGTCGTCGTTAGGCATCGCCGGCATCCCTGAAGGTGCGCCTGCAAGGGGTAGCCTTGCATCCAACTGTTTCAGAAGGGATTGTAGCATGGAAAACACTTGCAAGGATAGTAGATTGAGGGTTCAATAAAGACGATGAAGAAGGGGCACTTTGCCCTCCCGAGACCATTGACGAACCAACTCCTTGCAATCCTAGATCTGCTGGACCAGCAATCTGCTCTCGATCCTCCTCCATGGATGATATTGAGAAGGCCGCCTCCAGCTGCAATAAGGCCTCTGGCAGAACCACATCGTACACCTCCGGCTGCCATGCCCTTGGAGTACCCAACATTGATGATGTCAATGTGGAGACGTCCATTGTCGCCGTCGTATTCACCGGGGCATCTGCAGGTGTTACCTGCATCGACGTTAACGATCTCGTCAACGACGGAGACTCAGTCAACGATGGCATAGGCTGTGACGCAGCTTCTCTCGGCGATCCCGCCTTTTTTGATGAAGATCTATGCTTCGTCGAGTCTCTACTCGAGGAGGTCTTCAGAGTATCTTTTCCTTTTTTCGGTGACGATGAAGAAGAAGAAGAATTTCCTAGATGGCGATCCTGCCCATGTTTCGCCGAAGATTCTTTCGCCAGGTGTTTCTCTGAGGAGCGCCTCTCCATCGAACGTGTGTTTTTCGTCGGAGGTTCTGCCGACACCGACCGGCGATGGGATTCTGCCTTCGATGACTTAGGCCTGGATGCTAGGATGTGCGCCGACCCTATCTCCGATGAAGGGTAGGTTCCTTTATTTAGCCACTTCATCAGACGTCTATTCCGATCCTTTAGCGTTTTCTGTGAGAAACCTTTGCAGATCTCACAACTGTCCACTGAGTGGTGTGGGTGTAGACAGTACAAACAATCCATGTGCCCATCTCCTTCATAGACTTTTTTTCAGTCCGCGCGCAGCACATGGGCGGAACAACGCCTTTCCTGACATTTTTACGAAAATACTCTCAAGAGTAGAATTCAACCTTGTACAAAAGTAGAAACAAACACAAGGTGCTCCCGCTACTTTGGACGGTTGAAATCTGAAGGGAGCCGCGGAGGCGGGGCTATTTATACCCCTATGTCCTATTGGGTCAGGCGTACGCAGCCCAAAACGACATAGATGGGACACAGAAGCGTCGCATTTTTTTCCTATGGAAAACGTCTTAATAAATATACCGAGGGTTCCCAGCCTGATGACGGGGAATATTCTAAGCATGTGAATTCATGAAAGATCCAATGCTGGAGAACTTGCAATTGTTTGTCCATGATTATTGTAGAAGGTAAATATTGGCCTGTACAGGTTACGTTTTTTGGTTGGTTGCACGATAGTGATGATAGCCTGGTGTGCAACAGTTATTAAATGGCAGGTTTCGAAATTGAGGGGAGCTGGGAGCTATTTAACTCCTGCATGCATCCTAGAAGAGCCCGGTTAGCTTGTCACCAACAGCTACCAACAGCTACTTTTGTCTCCACAGTCCAACTGATGTTGAACAAACACCTTTGCGAATTTGACAGTTTGGGAAAATCTTCAAACAAAACCTAGGACACGTCTATACAGGAAGGATATCTATCCCGAGAGGATAGCTCAGAGGCAACGCGCTTGCCTTAGAAGCAAGACAGCGCAAAGCAACACAGTTTTGAATCTCGGTCTAACGCTTAGAGACTGGTCTACAGTATTAAGCACGCTATAAATCGTATGACATTAGCATACAGGGACATAAAAAAATCCACAAGATAATATGTTGCTATCTTATGTGGAAGTTTGACTGGCAGAATGCTATAGTAGCTCCAGGTCACAGATTAATTCTGGATACCCAAGAGCTGCTTTTAGCTCCTGCTTATCAAAACAATTTCGATCCCTGACACAAGGTTGAATCACCCCTTGGCAAAAAGGTGTTCAGGCAGAAGAAGGATTAATGGCATTTTCAGATTTCAGAAAAAAAAAAAGGGCAGGTTTCAAGAGAGTTCCTGGAGGGGTGGTGGTCCTGGGGCTTGCAACAAGAAAGCATTACACATTTCAAGTGGACATTTGTCTCATGGCCACATGAGAGAAGGCACCCCAAAACGAAAAGCTGCTAATGTTACACTTAGAAAGGCTGGAAAAGATGGCTTCACAATAACAAATGAATTGTTGGTGCTATCATGCATGCACAATTTTAAACACGTACCATTTTCTCAACACATGGACTTTTGGAGCACAGAACTTAGTCAAAACCCATGCGGAACCCATCGTAAAGTTAACATGGGAAGGTGAAGCGCGTGGTCTGGCAAATAAGAAAAAAGGTAGAAAACCCCAGCCGGTGAAAACCTTTTGGATCTCCAGGAAGGCAAGCGGAAAGCAGCTGATTCAAGGAAGGGTCTCAGAGTAGCGGGACCTACAGGAAGCAGACGGCAAGTAGAGGCTGCAGATGCAAGGGTCTCTGTGAGAGAGTAGCAAGGCAAAGGACAAAGATAGGATTGAAAAACTGGAGAAGAGTAAACGAAGGGAATATTAAGCCAGGAATGTAAAGGACCGCAATGATGGGATACACCGAGTCATTGCGACGCGCAGAGTACCGTTGGAAAATTCCATTTGACTTTCTTCCGGGTCGGCGCCGAGGACGCCAATAGGAGCATGATGACGCAATGAGGACGTCTTGTGGGAAATATGGCAGCCATATTTGTATGGGACAAAATGTATACATAATGGTACACATACACCAATGTTGCCTTAACGACCAGCGTCACGTTTTCGAATGCATGACAGGTGCTCCTGTAAATATAGGTGATGTTCAAAGTAAAAAGGGAATGCTTTGGCTTACCATTTTTGCCTCAATGCCAAAAGTGTACAGCCTTCAGAAAAAATACTTGACAGTTTTGGCTTTGCTATAGGGAGACGTGTACCCCATTCAGAAATTGTGTACCTACCTTTTATATTCCAATTTAATTTTCTACAATTAAATTATTAGCGCGTCACTACAGATCTTTACATTTTCCTTTAGAAGAAAAATAATATTCTTTATTCTACCAATAGTCTTTACGCTTTCTATGCACCTCTTATTAGAATACTTTTGATTAGAGCCTCTCAACAAAAATATTATTAGTGTTTATCAGAAGAACCCTACAGCCCAAGGAATACACTTAAAAACCCTCACAATGGCAGTTGGGGAGATTTTTCTAAGGCTCAGATGTATCATTCTACTTGACTTACATGGAGTTCAGTAAGGAGTTCCTGGCTCTCCGAATCGTAAAATAGCATGAGCAAGGAAACCTTTTAGAATGAGCAAACTGGTATAAATACTATTGATTATCGCAGAATAAGGGAAGGGCTACACAATAGATCTGCGAAAATATATTAAAGTTGTGCACAGGAGTAACTGCAAAACACAGGCAGAATATGGTAAAAACAAAGTAAGTGGCTTCAGAGGACCAGAGAGGTTTAATATGTACATTCCTATTGTAAGAGTATGGCCAGTAGGGTGTCCCCCGCCCCCTTATACATTTCCTGTGTTGCCTTTGAGTGTGAAATGTATTCAGGGCACAGTACCTGGATAAACTTGCTTTATTTTCTATAAGCCAAGAGCTAATGGAAATCAGTCTGCTAAAACACAGCGTCTGCAACCATCACTGGACCGAATGTCATTGGCACAAATCACAATTGGTTGCTGACCTTTCGTTGCTCGCTTCTCTTCATTCTACCTAGCCCTCAATTACTTTCTGCTGAAAAACATTATTTCAACAATCTGGTTAATGCTCGCTCATCATACTATGAACTGAATTTGCTCTCCCCCTGCTACCGTCCAAGCCACACTCTTCCGTCCCTGCGTCAGTTTGTGGAATACATTTCTTAAGAAAGGTCTTCCTCTCCTTTTTCCGCTTTGCCTGGACCAACATCCCTTTCCCCCCTTCCTCTTCAATGGGTACCTTCTCTCTTCTATCTGTGAGTAACCGGACGGTATTCTCTCACCTACTCCCTCTGGATCTTCCATTCAGGTGGCCCGGGATCGGCCATCACTTTTGGATGCCCGACCCTGGGGGGGGGGGGGGGGGGGGGGGGGGGGGGGGGGTAATTGTTTATTTGTAAAGCACATACGCAAGTGAAGTGCTTCAAATCGCTTCAAAGCGGGAAGGGAACAAGGGGATAAAGTAGGCATTCTTAGGCCTTGAAGATTCTGAATGATCTAGCAACTAGGCCAGAGGCATTTCTACTGGTATAAGTGTGACAAAGGGTGGGGAGAGAGGGGGACGGGGGGTGGGTGGGGGCAGAAGGACATACAGAAGCAAAAAAGGTTTGCCTATGCATGTGTATATCAGGCACAACCAAGCTAGGGAGGGTAGACAGAGGGAGGACAGGACATACAAACCTGCTAGGCCTAGTACATTCAAGGCAATGCAAGTGCTCAGACAGGAAGTGCGAGGGAGGGGAACAAGTGCGCCCAGTCCAGCATGGGCCGAGTGGTTGCCACTCTCATGGAACGTATTCCGAGTGCAGAAGTGCAAGGCAGAGTGCAGGGGCCCAGAGGCAAGTGCAGGACTGGCAGGGGAGTCTGGGACATGTGAGGCTTTGGAGGTGCATCAGCCGATCAGTCAACGAACTGAGCAGGTTGGGGAAGAGAAAAGGAAGGGAAGCAGGAGAGAAGAGAAAAGGAGGTTAGCAGGGGAGAGAAAGAAGAAGAGGAAGGTCTTGAGGATGCAGAACTTAAGGAGGTCCGGCTCAAGATGGACAGAGGCTGGAATGATGTTCCAGAGGGAGGCACCTGCAGAGGATAAGGATCTACTCCTAAATCTCGGTTTGGAAAAAACGGCTCACTCGCAGAGAGCTGGAGGAGGCCGAGCATAGGGCTCTGGAAGGAGAGTATTTAGGAAGAGAGCGTTGTAGATAGTACGGGCTCAGGCTGCAGAAAGCTTTGTGGTCAAGCAAGGCAGTATCACCTCAGTGGAGGGTCACGAGGGATTGGCGAGAGAATGCCAGAGGGCCAGCCGTGGTATTCCCCCCTCTCCCCATTTTCCACCAGAAACCCCTTCCTCAGCTTTCATGGGATATTTGCGATCTCATTCCATCTTCCGTCCCCATTTCTGATAAATACTGGGAAGAAGAGGCAACTGAGAGTAGTAAGGATTACCGACAAGAAACTCCTTGAGAAACAAAAGGCAGACTGCCACCTACTACCATTAGGCTGTTCACTTAATAGAGTCAGGCTGCGTCAGGCATTTAACACAGACTACTCACACCCGACTAGAATTGACTCAGTTTTAAGTATAAGAGTTGTGGTTTTGCACAATCAAGAGACCGAGCTGTGTATCCAAAAAGAAGCCGGGAAGCCAAGGAGCAGGGAGTTCAGAGGAGAGCAGCGCGTCGAGGCACTGGCCCGGTGCTTATGAGGGGCTGCAGCATGGCTAGGGAGCTGTGTCTCCAGGGACCCGGATTGAGGCAGCCTCTGTCCTGCTGGCAGCATGTGGAGAAGTGCTCGTTACCTTGGGACATGTGCCAGTTCCAAGGGGGTCAGAGGGGCAGGTGGTGAGACCCTGACCTCGAATCCTGTACGCCCAGAGAGGACCGCTCGCCAGCGCAACGCTACCCAGTGAGTTTCAAACCTGAAAGTGAGAGAAACTCAGGAGCATGCGGCTAGCTGCAGCGGGAAGGGAGAAAGATAGTTTGTAAGTGGCATGAAGCAGAAAGCAAGAAAGATATCGGAAAGTAAATGAAAAGCGAGAGAAAAGCGCTGAGCGGAAAGGAAGAAAAGGACTTGAAAAGAGATAAGGGTGCACATTACCCAAAACGTAAAAGAAAGGTGCCAGTGGGTAGCGAAGCGCTAAAGAAAACGGAAAGGAAGCAAAGGCTTGAAAGTAAATAAAAAGGTTTGAGTGACCTGAAAGTGAAGGAAAGGTGTAAGTGAGCACCGGAGAGCGAAACAAGTGTGCAAGAGTCACGGAAAGGAAAATAACAGGTGCAGGTGTGCATGCAAGTAAGGAAGAGAATGTGCAAGAGGCATAGTGAGGAGAAAGTGAACCCAAAGGAAGGTACCAGGGGCACGGCAAGGCGAGAGAAGAATAAGACAAAAAAATGTACAAGTGTGCACAGAACAGAACTGTGTGCGCAGAACTGAAAATAACATAGGGGTGCAGGAAGCACCTGGAAGGAGAAAGGAAATGCAGAGAGGGGCCAAAGATGAGAGTGGTTGTGCTTAGGAGGAGCAAAGAACCTAGCGTTCTCTGATATAACCCCACAAGAAGATTATGTGTGAAAGGAACTGTAAATCAAAGAAGGGCACATCATGACAAGTTAAATTTTGTGTTTCAAACAGAACTTGTGTTTATAACTGAAAGGGCCTGAACTTGGGGAAGGGAACCCTAAGAGGCCTAATAAAGGTGAACCCTTGGTAAAACAAGGAGGCGTACGCTTGGGGAAGGGAACCCTGAGAAGGATGGAAGAAACCGTTATTTTTTGTTTAGTCTGAAACTTGAAAGGATTGACACTTGGGGAAATGGGTCCCCAGGAACTAAAAACATTGTGTGTTGTTTGAACAGAGTGCAAGAACGTTGTGGAGAAGAGCCAACGAGCAACCTCTTTTTGATTGTGCTGAACTTTGATGATACTGACCAAGCCACGCCCAGTGAGAAGACCACCTGAAACCAGCCTTGGTATATATTTCTTTTTAAATCACAATTTTATCTTTGAAGAGACTTCCTACCACATTTTATCAGCCAGTGAGGGCAAGCATAGGTTTAGACGCAGACGGATTTTGGTTTTGGACTTTCAGACATCAACGGCCCTTAGAAGTATCAGTTGAGGGAACAATCCCTTTAGAGTTAGGGCCAGTTAGGTATTACACCAACCCCAGCATTATAGTAAAAGTTTTGAAAAAACTAGAGTCTGTGTCTCTGGATACCATGCCCGTCTCACATATCACACTGATGTTGCTTCTTATCTTGCTTAGTCCCATCTGCATCTTCTGATCCTCTTCCCTAATTCCATCAGGATAACATTTTCTTCTTCTTGATCTTACTGCTCTTTCATTATCTGCCACATTCGCCTCTTTCGGCCACGTTTCCATCCTTGCTATTCTAAAGAAAACGTCCCTTGACACTTCCCTACCTGTTAAAGCTTTAAAAGAAAAGGTAGTAGTGGAAGTTGAGTACACGGTCTACTCTCAGAGGTCTGCACATGTGAATTTGAATGCACTTTTCCTGCTTTGGCTATCTGGATTTCGTCCATGTTATTCCACTGAAACATCTCCTTGCAGTATCCGACTCTTCTAAGCACGCTATTCTAAGCCTTCTCTTTTTATACTACTGTATCTGTCGGCAGCCTTCCACACCGTTGACCACTCCATTCTTTCATCTTCCCTTTATCATTTTGGTTTCCGGGGAACTGTGTGTTCTTCTCTTTACGGTCGCACATTTTTGGTTTCTTTGCATCGCACTTTTTTGGTTTCTTGGGATTGTCAATCTTCATTTATTCACCCCCTTTCATATGATATGGTGTAAGTCACTATCCAGTTCTGAGACCCTTACTCTTACCCATTTACGCTATCCAGGTAGCTTAAATTTCTTTCGGATTCTCCAATCTGTATGCAGATGACTCCCAGGTCTTTCTGTACTTTTCCTCTTCCACACTCCCTTCAGTCCACGCTCTCCTTGCCTTGTCGCAACCCAAACTTGGAGGTCTGCTCACTACCTTCACTTAAGCCCCGCTAAGAGTGAGGTTCTTTTTTTCCTGGCTCAACCACTTCCCCTGTTTCTCCCTCCTGCTTGCACCCCCTCCCCCCCATTATCTATCACACTTTCTTCCTCCTCCCATCTCCATGGTGTTATTTTTGACGGCTCCTTGTTTTATTCCTTCTCATCTCCAGTATCTCACACTCCTGTTTTGAACTGGATATCATCTGGAAGGCTCGTTGCTTTTTCACTGTTCGAACTACACAGACTTCTTTCCTTTCGTGTTCTCTCGACTATTCTACTGTTCTAGCCTCGTCTTTGGTTTTCCTGCTTGACTACTTTCTCCTCTTCGCTCCATCTATAATGCTTCAACCAGTCTTCTGGGAGCCTATTCTCCCTGCCCTTCTTTCTCTTCCTTGGTTTTCTTTTGACTCACGCTTTTTGTTTGATTGTCTCTGCATTGTTTTAATTATTTGCATGGCCTGCCCACCTCTTTCTTCTCTTGTATCTTTCCACTGTCTTGCGCGTCCCCTCCGTTCCCCAGTCTCAATTCCTACTATCCATTCCTCTGTTCCTTGTGCCTCCTCTCATCTTCACGTTTTTACTTTGTAATTTAAGGGTATCAAAAGAAGGACGCATGGTGGCATGGTTTGGGTTATAGACTTATTTTGAAGTGAAAAAGATCCTTACTATCCCTAACTTCTAAGTGGGGTCTCCCTGCCTCAAAGCTAATACTAAAAGAGTGTGATGAATCCAAGGTAATCATCCCAAAGACGCTGGCCTGGGACCCTTCTCATGTGGCCAGGGAAAGGCAGTAACTTCCTGATGCTGACCCTGGGGGTGGTGTTCTGCGGAAGGATCACGTGGGGGGGGGGGGGGACGTAGGTCAGGAGAATTGGGAGCACCCCATTAATAACTTCCCTAGTGATCCCATGGTCTTAATGGCCTATTGCAAAATCGAAACTTGTGATAAAAAGGAGAATAAGAACTTTAAAAGTCTGATAATGTAATAGGTACTGAGATGAGGTAGAGGGGCTCAGAGGCACAGAACTGCAGTATGCAGTCTACTGTTTCTGACGATCCACACCCGAGCAGGCATTTTGACTATTTAAATCCCCTTTAGGTGCAGATCAAGAGAATCAGTAGGACAAGACGTCAGAGACCGTGTATGCAGCAGAGAAAGGAAGACACCGGGACCACAGCCATGTGTCTAGTGGATTTTGGTGCAAAGAGAGACTTAGGAGTGAGAAGCCTAAAATGCAGAGGTCGTGCAGCGGGAAGCAGAGCTGTGTCCTGTGAGAGAGAGAATCTTTCCATATCCTGTACCCTGCTCTGGTGGCTGGCGAGCACCAGGGAACGAGAGGAGTAACACAGGCTCCTGTAAGGAAGACATGGTATCAAACAGTGGGGACAGACGCATGTGATCACAGTTCAAGGGTGTTTATTGAACTTCAATGGGTTGGCAGAACGCCTATCTAAACCTAAATCTAAAGATCGGAGCAAGCTATGACTATCAAAAAATAATAACGCAGTCCTAGTGGAGTGTCAAAATAAAAGGGCCTATACTAATAAACCTATTGCCAATCCTTACTTCTAAATACAAAATGCTGTTGGATAACAATGAATGCAAAAGAAAAGTGTTCAAGAAATGAGACAGTTGAGCAGTTGGCTTCCCTTCCCCATGTTTTCAGCACGGGGCAAGGCGGCACGTGCAGGCTTTACACACACTGGCTTCTTGGCCACGAGGTAACAGTTTAATACATAGGCATCAGGGCCTTCCGCCAAAGTCTTTCTCGAAATGACAGTCTTATTGCAGAGGGCCCGATGTAACAATTAAAACACAAAAGTTCCTTTGTCAGGGTTTTCACTTGTTAGGCAAAGTTTGTATGCAGTACCCTTTGGGTGCACTACACACAACTCTGACTACAGGTATAGGAAATCCAACCTTTGGTATAAGCTTGTACTACACAGTTTTGGTAGCGTGTGGAGCAGCCAGGCTCATCTCAAGAGGGGTCAATGTGAGCTGTAGGGGAGTTACAGTGACAAGTATTCAAATAAACACTTACACACAAGGTTTCTTGAATAAACAATTATTAATTTATCATCCAGTTAGAGTATGCCTTCTTCAGAAGGGAGAAATATAAAAGACACACTCAAATACACTTCAAAACACACACTCTTAATATTCTAAAATCAGTGAAGACCCCTTTGGGATGGCCCAGAGACACAACCTACACCCTCAGGTGACTTCAATAGCTTGGCTGCTAGGGACATTAATATCTTACTGTTTGCATTTAGAATAAGGTTAGAAGTTGGTAAAAGGAAAAGGTTATTAGAACAAACAAGAAACCACAAATATTCTTACTCAGGCAAATATTTTTGGATCCCTACAGCAGAGTCATTCAGTATAACATGATAGGCCAAAGTCAATGGGCAAAAGTCTTATATAGGAAGAAGCACCTCTGGTAGGGAAGTAGAAAAGTCTTTGCACAATGTTTTAGAAGTCTTTGAAGAAAAGAAAAATCAAATGTAGGGCCACAAGCTGATTAGAAGTGTGCGTAGTAGAAGATGCAAGCAATTCTACAATAAGAGTTAAGTTCTCTCAGACTTTTTAGTACCTTTGTATTGAAGAAAAAGTGCAGCAGATGACTTCTGTTCCTCTGCAGCCTTGCAGATCTCTCAGTTCCTGGGCCTCAGTTGCGGGGACAAGAGGGAGGACTTCTGGGGACTCCTGCACTAAGGGGACGGACACCGCTCACGCCCGGCAATCTTTCCAACAAGTGGCACGTCAGTGTTGCAGCTCCTCGCGACTACCGCAAATAGCAACACTGCGGTTCTTGGCTGTCGAGATGGACTTTCCTTGCTTCTGGCGTTCTGCACTCTGTTGAGGGGGCTCTGGCTCGGTCAGTCCTGCTTCCTGGGAGTCCCGAGGATCTTCCTGGAGCTCTTGGCCAACTTAAAAGCAACGCACACAATCTGGTGTTCCTCTCCCTGGCTATTCGGTTTCCAGCAGCAACTCTATGGAAATTCAACCAGCTCCGAGGAGGATGTCCAGGTGGCTTACTTTGGAGTCGATTGGTCCCACCAACTCAAGGGGAGAAGTCGCACTCGATACGAATTTGGAGTCTCAGCACAGCAGCAGGGCTTCACCGGGCAAACCAACGGTCCAGGAGTTGCTGCAGGCTCCCTCTTCAAGCTCTTCTTCGGTTCCTTCGTCCAGTGGGCGACTCTGCCTTCCAAGCCAAAAGCCTTGCCTTTTATTCAGTTCTCTCCCTTTCATTCCAGACTAGCTGTCAGTCACCCAGCAGGGTGGCTGTCTTTGCTGGACAGTCAGCCGGCCAATCACCACAGAGTGCATTTGGGTCTCCTAGGAGACTAGACACGGAGTTTCGGACACCTCACTCACTTCCTGCACACCCCAGACACCCTGGAGTCGGAGGCGGGCTTCACTCGTGAATCCCACCAAAGGCAAAGCGAACAATGGGACCAAACATTGGCATGCAGAGTAAATCTCAAGAAGGACCTTTCCACAAAGAAATGTCGAAAAAAGAAGACTGGGCCATTTTAACAAAAATGGCACCCTTGGGTGCTTTACTGCAGCTGCAAACACAGCCCACGGTAAATGCACACCACAGTAGTTATAATTAAACCACTGCCACTAGCCATTAAGTGAGAAAAAGGGTAACATAAAAATGTTACATGAGAAGCTAGATCAAGGGGGTACTAGGTAACCCCTCCAGCACCCTATTGTAAGATAGTGTGTGCTGGGTCTAGAAAGTTACAGATGTAAGTAAAGTCAATTTCACTTTACTGCTCTGGAAAACAGTAGTTTTTAAACCTTTTGGAAATCGACTTCCCTGTGCCACTGCACTGAAGGTGCTGTGGGACACAATGTAAAATATGATGTCTACGGAGTTTGTCGGGCTCCATAACCAAAAGAAACACAAACTCCAGAAATCACATTAAAATACATGAGAGAGTGGGGAAAAGTGTCTTGCTCTCGCCAGGTTTAAAAAAATCAAGTCCTCAAAATCCAGCAAAGTTGCTGGGAGTCTCTAAGGTGGAGGGAATTAACACATTTCTGAGAAGTCTCCCTAATATCACTCTCACAAGTTCAAGACAGGTCTCCCTCCTTCGGGCTCAGACCCCTTTTTACAATATTCACAATTTGGTCTCCCTCGTCAGGCTCGGACCATGGATCCCCTCGTCCGGGCTCAGATCCTCTTTTCCACAGTGTTCCCAACTTGGTCTCCTTTGTTGGGGCTCGGACCATGGATCCCCTTAATTCGGGCTCCGATCCCTTTTGATACCAGAATCGAAGACTTTCAAATGTGCAGGGCCACTTCGATTCACTTCACACATTTTACACTTGACATCAATCTTCTACTTGCGTTTCTCTTGTCAAGATACCGTACAGAGACTTTCGACTGAGCACATTCAAAGTGCCGGACCACTCTTCAACGGTATAGTATCTTTCCTTTTAAGGTTCAAATATTCAACAGCAATTTAGCTTCACTCGCGTCTTCATCACACGTGTTTAACAATGTTAGTCTTCACAATGTTGCCGCTTGCAACCTTGACTTCAGACTGCTCTGTCATCGGTCTCCGCAACTCACCGGCTGTGTTGTTCTCTGTCGCTTCTTTGTTTTTGCAGCCAAGGACGATACCACGGCATCTGCTGCTCCTCCTCGCCTTGGTCAGTTATGTGGGAAGACCCTCCGTATCTCCGACACACAATGCAGGATTCTTCAGCCTTGTTTCCTGGCGTTACGTTTTCTACCTTGAAAATGTTTTGAGTAACAGCTTCCAGCCAAAAAGGTCAAGGGTGTTGCCCCTCTCACAAACCTCTCGTGCCTGGTCGTCTTTCTCCCTTTGTTAAACTGCTGACTCGAAAATGCTGTACCTTTATGTGTTTTGCCTCGCTAAGAGTGTGCTCTCGTGCTCCACCTTTTATCCATGTTGCGGAAGTGGAATGGAGGTCAGGAGTGAGTGATTGTTGATAATTGCAGGCCTCGCATGACCATAGTATTGGGACATGTCATGTACAGGGCTCGGGTGGGAGTCTGTTTTCTCCCAGAGCGGGCTGTCCGTGTAAAAGTGTTCGTGCAGGCAATGGGGCAAGAAGTGAGTGAGTTTCTAAATATCCATCGGGTGGGATAGGGTAAAGGTGTTACAGGGAAGAGGGATACCGCGTCTCACCATCTGGTGTCCCACTCCCCGAGGACCCCTCACCCAGGTGATCCTCCCGCACTGGTCCAACCCCAGGAACTGGATCCAAAAGCGATGGCTGTGTCCTGGCCACCTGAATGATAGATCCCCAGGGACTAGCGGGTGAAACAACTTCTGGTTTCTCACACTCCTTTTGTGAAAGGTGCGGGTCACAGGAATACAACTGGAGCAGACAGAAGCTCTGAATCCAACGGCCAAAGTCGCCATGAATGGGTTAAGTGGACGTGCAGGGAGAAACCAGTGAGTTGGTCTTTAATATGTGACCCAGGAGCGCTCCGTAAGTAAACTGTTTGCTACTTGTAATCATTTTGAATACCAAACTAATGAGAAAGTATTTTGGAACAATACTGAAAGTAAGCGAGAGAGGAAAGTTTGTAACCATTACAGCCCAAGTAAAGAGGGGGCAATATTCAAGAAAGTCTGTAACCAGCATTACCGAGGTAAAGAAGGGGTAATATTGAACCGAAACTGTAGCCATCTTGGCCAAAGTAAAGAGGGGGCAATATTGAATCAAGATTATATCCAGCACTGCCAAAGTCAAGAGAAGGCAATATATAAACCAGATCATTACCGGTATTGTCCAAGACAAAGAAAGGCCATTGCAAATAATAGAGGAAACAGCGTTCTTGAAGAGAGACATTTTGAAGAGAGACATTACCAGCAATAAACCGGGTGTGATAAAAGAAACTCAGAAGTGGCAGGAGAGAAGCCCTACCTGGGGAAAGTATCAATCAAGGGGGAGAGGAACATAACCAGCATTGCCAGTGGCAAACCAATCAGTGGAACAAACAGCATCTGGGTGGTGCATCCTTATGGAAGAAGCTGTGAATAAACAGCTGTGAATCTCAGACTTTCTGGTAATGTTTACTTCAAAGATCAACAAGGGAGTTGCATCCAGGCAGGCGAGTATACCAGGAAAGGGATTGTTAGTGTTAGTCCTGGCAGGTTAGTGAACCAGGAAGAAGATATTGAAGCACTACATTGTAGTGAAAGGTTGCAGTTGGAAGAAAGTGGAAAGGCCAATAAAAAGTTTAATGAACTGTGGTAAAACCCTACTGACAAAAACATTGTTGTTTATAAAGAAGGGTGAAGTAGATTTCTTTTCAAAGAGGAGAAATTATATTGAAACGTTACCTGGAAAAGTGAAAACCGAAACTTTTTGGTTTGATAAACAAGAGCTAAAGGAAAACTTTATTCTGAAAAGTGATGAACCTGGTTTACTCATAATAAGACAATCCAATTGCCAAGTGAAACCCTGAAAAAAAAAAAAAGAACTTTGTGTGAAAGAAAACGTGGCTATTGAAAGGAACCTTGTGTTGCACTTGAAGCAGAACTGGAATATTGCAAAACTTTTCTTTAGGAAAATACTTTTTTTAAAAAAGATCCTGCTTTAAATCCGGGTAAGGGAATCCTTGGTTATGAAAGCTGTATTTGAATATTACTGTTATTTTGTTGAATTTGAAAAGCCATCTAACTCCTGTATGATTGTGTTGAATATATAAGTGTAAGAGACAGATAACTTTTGATGTTAACAGTGTTTTCCTTTAGTCTTAGTCGTATAGGCAGAGAAATCCACGTTAGGTTAGGGAAAGTGGAGGCGTTTGTCACACAACTAGAATTTAATAAAATTGCTACCTGAGAAAAACCTTCATCAAACTGCTGTCATGATGCCTACCCCCGGGGACCCAGACCAAGTCCAGCAACCCCGGAAGCAGGCATCAAGTTATTCGAAGCAAGCCCAACAACCCCTGCTAGGGGCTATTTGGGCGCAGTCCTGGCGTCTATGGCGCCAGGCTCATATGGAGAGTCAGTCCTGGCGCCATAGGCGCCAGGCTCATAGATTAAAACCTACCTGATGCAGACCATGCTGCAAACTTACCTGATGCAGACCATGCTGCAAGAGCTCCAAGCCAAAAGAGGCTTGGAAGGGACTACTTTACCTAGGGACTATTTTTTACTCGGGTGGGAGGAATATTTACCTGGGACTACTTTGGAGGCTATTTAAACCACGCCCAAAGAGCAGCACACGCTTCGCGTTATTCTGCATCCAGCAGCGTAACGCTCACCGTGCCTGCAAGTCTGCATCCAATCTTCTGCCACGCCCGCCTCGAGTCTGGAGCTCCTAGAAAAAGGGAGAAAGAAGGAGAAAAGGTTAGAACAAGAGCAATACCTTTGATCCTTACCTGAATTCCCGATCCATCGCGCCTTCGAGCTGGAAGAAAGAAGTTATTTTATGCGCGTTGCCTCGCCTGCTGCAGCGCCGCGCTGAACTCACCGGCCTTCGCAGCATCTTCACATTCCACCGCATCCTTCTGCATGTTCCCGCCGCACTCCGGCACCTAAGGGGAAGACCAGAACAGCAAGGTGAGCCAAGGGAATACACAGAGGCAATATTAGTTACCCCTCATAGACTTACCTGATTCTACCACCGGGGGTACTATTCCTCTTCACGGGTCGGCGCAGCTTCCACTGCATCCACGCCGAACCCCGGCCCCTAAGGGGAAACAAAAGGACAGCCAGGTGAAACAAAGGGACAAACAAGGGGAAACCTCCTCACCACAACAGACTTACCTGATTTTACTGCCGGAGGCATTATTCCCCGAGACTTCATACTTTCTCTCAGCGCCTGAATAAGGGAGAAAGCAACAGGTTACATATGGACATTATTTTATCGAACTGTGTTGGATAATACAAATCCTTACCTGAATATTACCGGTTGCCACGAGGAACTCTTTGCTAGGGTCAAGCTGCAACCTGCAAGGAATCGGACAGAGTGAAAGTCAGACATTTGTACTCTTACGAACTACATACTTACGGCGTCTTGCCAGGAATCTCAGAGTCAATATTGTTCTGGAACTCACCAATTCCTTCGAGCCAGTGAAGCAACTGGTTATCTACGCGCCCCTGCGCTCAATGCAGGATGGAGAGCTCATCTTTCCAAACCATCAGGTGAGACTATAAGAGGGGACATCAAAGGTGATCAGTGGGGAGAACAGCGGGAGTGGGGGGGGGGGTTAACGTTCAACTCCACGGTTGGTAATTCCCTTTCTCCATTTGCAGAAGAATATTCCTACGAGCCAAGCAAACGAAGCTAGGTGGGCCAGTCCAGTCCGTCATCTCGGCACTACGTGTCACATTGGTGGAGACCGCAGCTGTCCAGTTCAGATCGACGCCCCTGTGGGAGCCAGGTGAGCGTAACAGCTGCCCGCCACACATTTCCGAACCCTCACAAATGGTCTGGCAGAATGTCCATCAAAGTACATTCCACCGTCCTGTGTCATAAGCTACTTCTATCCCTCAGACTACAACTAAAAAAGTCACTTACAAAAGGTTCCTTCTTTAAGGAGAATGGCTACCTCCCCCCGTTTCTTGGATGGGGTTCAACAAATATTCCCTCAAAACATGAAGGGGAATAACTCCCTTCCTATGGCTTGCAGGTTTCAGACAGTCTTTACACAATGTTCTCTGCAAGAGATTGGCTCCCTTCTCCTGGTGTGGCTCTGTACAACTTGCAATAAAACCAGGGGGAATGACTCCCTCCCCTGGTATGGCTTGGTGCAATGTAGAGCAAGGCCAAGGGGAATTACTCCCTTCCCCCTGGTGTTTCTATTAAAACCTCTGATGCGGTACCAGTAGAATGACTGCCTTCTCCTGGTATTGCTCAATACAGTTTGCTTCCAGCTTGGCCTACACTCTCACACTAACTTAATCCCAAATCTCGTTAGGATCCTAGACCCTTCTATGGTCTCTAGTGGTTTCCTCTTGGATACTGATGAGAAAGAGCTCAAGAGTTTTGATTGTTCATGTTGGGGTTCCTGACCCTTCTCTTGTAACTAGTGGATCAGCCACAGACTTCCTCCATGTTTTGTTTTACTTCCGTTGGGGTCCAAGACTCTTGTATCTCCAGTAGTCTCCCATTCCCCATTGTTGTGGTGGACAGGGTCCCAGACCCTTCCCTGGTGGCCAGTGGGCTTCTCTTCCACACTGGTACAAGGAGGAGGTTGGATGCACTCTCAAGCCTTCAGGAGTATGTCAGTGGGATGCCTTGTACGAAGCCAGGTACGGGGTTCTTGCGCGCCTTCTGCCTGCGTCCCCTCTGGGTCTCCTATACCACCCTTTACCTCCTTACGGGCTTCAGTACGTCACTGGGGCTTCCAGGGATGGAGATCAGTCTTCTCAGCGTTCTCTTTTCCTCAGGTCTGAAGCCAGATTTTAGATCTCCCACGCCGAACGCTCTCTGCATCTGTTGCTTCTCCCATCAGGCACTGCAGTTGAGCTCCACGATGGGGTGGACTACTTTGTTAGTCCACTGTCAGTTTGTATACAATGAAGCCTGTTCTTGAGTGTTGGCTTCAAAGTCCCTTGTTACATTTGACAGGTTGATCTAGAGGCCATCTCGTCTTTTTACCAGTATTGGGAGCAGTATTTGTGTTTTCTATGTTCTTCCTCGTCTTTGTGTTTTCAAGCCTATTTGTTTCTTTTACATTACAGTAGTATATGGTTCTTTAAATAAGAAGGTTGGGGAAAGAAGGATGGACTACAGAATGTGGAGATGTTTTATTATTCACTGGGCGAATCCCAAGATGGTGGTCCTTGTTGTCCCCAAAGGGGGTGAGGTCCTCCGCATGACATCCTCCCGGGACTACTGGGTAGCAGCCTCACCTCATGAGAAGGGTCTCCCCCTTTGGGAGAAGTGACGACACCTTGTGAATCATCACAGTAAGCACCAAAACACTGGATGCCGCCCCCCCCTGCTCCCTTTCCTCTTCCTCTCTTTAAATCCCACAATAATGACCATCTTTCTTCGATAAGAGTTATCAGTGATTTCTTTACACTTTTATTTGTACCGTTTTTCTGTTTGAAAAACTAAATAAATTAAAAAGATTTAAAAAGAAAATCGCTATTTGAATACAAATACTACCAGTAATGGTGAAACATACTCCTGGTCTCGCTCAAGATAGAAGAGGCATACCTAACCAGTAATATACCATTTTTTTTCATGCATACTTATTTTTCCATTACTGTATATAATGATAGTACAACGTTAGAAAGCAATTCATGCTCATGATAATCTACTATTGTATATACACCATAACAGAGGTCTGCAACCTTAGGCTGTGCAAATGTTTTGGACTACAACCATCATCAGTCTACACCAGCATAGTCAATGGGGAGGGATTGAGGGAGTCACAGACCAAAACATCTGGGGAGCTTCAGGTGGCATACGCTTGCAAGACAAAGATGACATTTGGGCAAAAAAGTAGGTTGCTCTTATCCGGATGACGTGGTGTTCTGTAAACATGCATATTTCCCATGATGAATCTGAAGGTCACCTGCTATTTCCTTTGCCTTGTTATATGGTAAGGGTCTACCCATTGCTTGTTATACTAACAATTGGTTGTCATTTGAATTTGCAAGGGGTTTGGGAAACTGTTCCTTCTCATTTATATTACTACCCTTTCCTGGACTGCTCCAAACACATAGTCAAACTACTTACAATGTTTACTTTGTTCTTCACCATGCTCTGACAGACTAGGTTACCCTGTTAACATTTGTTATCATCCATGGTTATGTTGCCATTTTTGGCTCGCTATGTTTCGCCATCCTAAAGCTAAAGCTTCGCTAACATAAGCCTGAACAATGTTTGCACTGTGAAAAGTTGATTAGAAACATGCTCACAGGGGGGCGTGGCCTGGAGCGCTGGCTATGCAGTCGCTCCCGTGATGGCCTCCGTGGAACGCCCGCTGCATCGCAGCTTTCTGAGGCTCCCATGCCGCGTTTTTCTAACCCAACTAGGTGAGAGGGTGTGAGAAGGTTTGGAGCCCTGCCGGAGTGCTGCTGGAACCCAGAATCGCCAAGATGAAGATAATCAGGCTCTTCTTATCCTGCGGCCCCTCCGCCGCGTAATCCAAGATGGCGGACGGGACCCAGCGCAACGATCGAGACGCGGCCTCGCCATCGGAGCTCCCCCTGTGAACCCTTGAATCGATCTAGATCCAGGTATCTCTCGCCTCACATGATCGGAGGGACCCGAGCCACACGTCTACACTCCAGCTGATACTCCCGACGGCGCTTCGGGCGGCCATTTCGGAGAAGCACGGACGGCGGAGGGCGCGGTAGGTGCACCGGGCCCCGGGCCTCCTTGGTTTTGGCCCACCTCCCCGGACACCCCCAGAGGGATAGAACCCTGCAGCCATCCCAACACACGACACGCAGCCGCAGCCTCCCTGCTCTCGCCCTCTCCTGTATCCCTCCGCCTCCACTCCGGAGGAGGGGGCCGGAGCCGGAGAGTTCTCGGGGGTGCACCGCAGAAAACCCCTGCCTTCAACTGTGAGGAGGCCGCAACACCCTACTGCCTCCGACACCTCTGCGGGAGTGGACCCACTGGCTCGTGGCTCCGGTCAGCGGCGCCGTGCTCTGTCGCCCTCTTTACTGAGCAATCCACCTTGAAATAGTTTGTCTACGGCCACCACCATCACCAACAGCCTCGCTAACTCCCGTGGCGATCTGGGTCCTCACCATCCACCCCGAGAGACCATCCTGGACTGGTGTGCTCCGGTATTAAAATCGCTCCCTCTCATCTCCCCGCTGTTTCCTGGGGCGCCCCGGCCCACATTTACCTTCCCCTTGGCCGCCTTGGTCCCAGGGAGACCGGGACAACACAGCAACCCTCTTCCTCTTCACTCGCACTGAAGTCTCCTTCGCTAACCAAAGTCCAACCAAGACATCGGACCCTTATCACAACCCTCTGAGAGGCCTCAAACTATCGCCATCATTGCGACTGAGCCACCTGCTGCCGTTAACCCACTCCTGTCAGACCACACGATGTCTAAGCAATCGAAATCCACCAAGTCCTCAGACATAGCTACAATGCTAATGTCAGCCGACAAAGCGAAGAAACTGGACAATCCCCCCCTCCATCTCACGAGAATCCCTGGACAACAAGGGACCTCTAGCAACTAAGGAGGACATCCGGGAATTCATGGCTGACATAAAGACCGAATTTCGATCATGTATGTCTGAGCTTACTGCCAAGCTGGAAAATACTGATAAAAGGGTTTCGGAGGTGGAACAGAGAGTGGGAGAGATTGAGGATCGCGCCCAGGACCACGCCTCCTCCCCGATTGAGATCCAGCGTTCCGTTGGGCTTCTGCAGGACAAGTACGAAATCCTGGAATATAAGCAGGAGGACATGGAGAACAGAGCCCGGCGTAACAACCTCCGCATTCGGGGGGTTCCCACATCAGTCCCAGACCAAGGGCTAGCCGAATATGTAGGCCTTTTCTTTCAATCTCTTCTCCCCGATCTGGAGGACTCGCTATTGCTACTGGATCGCACTCACAGGCTAAATCCCCGTCGTGGAGTGGAGTCAGACGGCCCGCCTGATGTTATCACCAGGGTGCATTTCTTTACGACAAAGGAAGCCATATCGGCAATAAGTCGCTCCAACGACGAAATCACCTTCCAGGGGACCCCCCTTCAGATCTACCAAGACCTATCTCCGTTGACCCTTCAGAAAAGGCGAGCCCTCCGCCCACTAACCACCTTCCTCCAAGCCCAAAAAATTTGCTACAGATGGCTCTTTCCCACAGCTTTGCAATTCTCCTATAAGGGTACCATGCGTAGGATCAAACATCTGGGCGATGCTGAAAATATATTGCATCCGGACTCCGCTAACACCTCGTCCCAACAGCCCACTGAAGCGGCGGCTAACCCGGACCCTATAGCCTCCCCTAGGCCCACGCAAAACACATGGTCGAAGGTTCCGAGATTTAGGAGGAGGAAATGACCCGGAGCGACCCCACGAGGGACTCTTCGGCGCCCTGAGACCCAGCTTAGTGAACCCGGCGCTGTGGAGCCGACCGCCACCTCTGAAAACATGGATGATCTCCATCCCCGATGCAGCGGGCCTCCCCCCACGGCCCATGCCCAGCTCCAAGGTACATTCCACCTATGAGTCCTTGGAGCATTTCACTCAGACTATTTATACCTTTAGCCATGTTGGCTATTCTCTGTTACACGGCCCCTTTGGCCAGGGGAGGGCCTGACCCCATAACGGGTCCCCCTCCCCCAGTTAAACCTCGGACCTCCCGTTGGCGGTCCGAGAAAAAAACCCAAAAACAGGATAACAGATGGTCACATCTCCCACGACATAATGGCTGATTCTTCAGTAGCTCCCCCCCCTCCACAAGTCTCATCAGCGACCCCGGATCTCGCCCCGGACCAGCAGTTTTGGAAGTTTGTCTCTCTGAACGTCAGGGGATTAAACTCACCGCCTAAACGCAAATCAATTCTACAAAAACTTCAGAATGACTCTGCCGATGTGGCCATGCTACAGGAAACTCACCTGCTCCCGGCAGACTTCGGCCGCCTGCACTCCCGCGACTTCCCAAAGCAACTCTTCGCATCTGGAAGCTCCAAGCGGGGCGGTACAGCAATCCTGTTCCGGAGGGGACTGAATCCCCAGATTCTGGACTCCATAAGCTGCCCGGAGGGACGCTACATAGCAGTGAAATGCCTCCTGGCGGGACAGCTGTTCTCTTTGGTCTCCGTGTACGCACCGAACTCTGGCCAGGCGCCCTTCTATGATTTGCTAACCGCAACCCTCTCTCCCTTTCTGGAGGGCCAGATAGTGATCGGTGGGGACTTTAATGGGGTCCCGGACCCCGCAAAAGACAAATCGCATCCACCCTCCACCGGGGACTTCACTACGGCTTTAGCCCTTTTGCGATTATTTAGAACCCTAGGGGTGGTGGACTCATGGAGGGTACTCCACCCATCTGAAAAAGACTTCTCTTTCTACTCTTATGTTCACCGGACATTCTCTAGGATAGATCTTCTACTGATATCCCCGCAGATCTTCGCTTTCACTGAAGAGGTAACTATAGGCTCCAGAATCCTATCCCACCACGCCCCAGTAACTTTGAAAATCCGAGTCCAGGGACCCCCGGATCCCCAGAGGCGTAGATGGACTCTATATGATCCCATCCTTAATGAGATGCCACTCAGAGACGCAATCGCAACCACGATCAACAACTTCTTTGAAGAAAACTTTAGTGGAGATACCTCCTTAGCCAACAACTGGGATGCAATGAAGGCAGTGGTGCGGGGAGAACTGATTGCCAGAGGGGTAGCCTATCATAGGCATAAACGACAGATTTGTCAGGGTCTTGAAGAGGAACTTGAGAGGGCGGAGAGGATCCATAAGGAGAAGGGCTGGACCCCTAGAACGCAGCGAGCTCTCCGAATAGCAAAAAAGAAAATTGAAGCACACTACGCTGAACATACCGCCCACCAAATGACGAAGGCTAAACAGTTCTACTATGCCAAAAACAAAGCAAATAAACTACTGGTGGCTAAACTGGCCAAGACAAGAAGGAATAACACAATTGTGGGCCTCTGGGATCAGCAGGGCAAGACTCAATACTTGGATCACGACAAGCTTCAAATCGCATCGACCCACCTGACCCAGGTAATGACCGCCCCGGCCCGGGACGTCAAAGAACAGAGGGAGTACTTGCAAAGGGCGGCGCTCCCCCGACTGGAAAACGCAGCTCGGGACTCGTTGGAAGCCCCAATCACCAATGAGGAAGTCGATGAGGCGATAAAATCCCTTAAATCCCGAGCCCCAGGCCCAGACGGCTATACGACGAAGTTTTATAAAGTCTTCAAACCCCAACTAGTGCCACCTCTGGTACAGCTGTTTAATTCATTCAGGGACACAGGTACCATAACCCCGTCGATGCAAGAATCAATCACAGTTTTGCTGCCCAAACCTGGCGGTGACCCGAAGAATCCTGCGTCCTACAGACCGATTGCTTTGCTCAATATAGATGTCAACATATACTCCAAGATTTTAGCAACCCGCCTGTCCCGGATTTTGCCAGAGATAATCGACGCCGACCAGAGTGGCTTCATCACACACCGCTCTACCGCTGATAACATCCGTAGAGCTCTGAACCTGGTGGATCTTGCCTCCCGAGACTCCCGAGAGCTGGTGCTTCTGGCCCTGGATGCAGTTAAGGCCTTTGACAAGGTGGACTGGAACTTCATGAGGCTTACCCTCGAGGCCTTTGGCTTTGGTCCAGAGTTCTGCGCCATGACATTGGCTAACTATACAGCGCCCAAGACCCTTCTCAGAGTCAATGGCATCCTCTCCCCCCCTATCGACCTGACCTGTGGAACCAGACAGGGATGCCCGTTATCGCCACTGCTTTTCGCACTAATTATGGAACCATTCGCCCAACGGATCAGGCGAAACCCGGCGATTAAGGGCTTCCAATCGAATACAACACACCACAAACTGGCTCTCTACGCAGATGACGTCCTACTAACTATCACGGAACCTCGTACTTCCCTCCCTCAGGCCCTAGCTGAGATAGAGAGCTATGGAAAGGTCACAGGCTTTGCTGTCAACTTCCAGAAGTCGGCTGCCATGGGGGTGGGTCTGTCCCGAGAGATCCGGGAGGCTCTGGCCCCACTATGTCCGATACAATGGACGACTAAGAGCATCAGTTATTTGGGTGTCCAGATCCCAGCTGTCCCGGGGGAAGTCTATCGAGCAAACTTTCCCCCACTATTCACGGACCTCGAGGCAGACTTAAAGCGGTGGGCGGCACAGGAGATTTCACTGATGGGCCGCATCACGGCCTGTAAAATGAACTTGCTACCAAGGCTCCTATATGCCTGCTCTTCGCTTCCAGTACCAATCCCGGCACCTGCTCTTCAGAATCTACAAAAGAAAATGTCACGGTTTATCTGGAAAGGGAAGAAGCCCAGAATCCCTAGGTCCACGATGCTGGGCAATGCTAGACTGGGTGGCCTCGGAGTCCCAGATCTACAAAAATACCAGATGGCGGCCCAACTCGCCTGCATCCGATCCTGGCAGATACTTACCAACCGCCCGAGATGGGTGGACCTCGAACAGGCGCAACTACCGCTCCCGCTACGTTTTCTCCCGCACATCAATCCCTCCGAGCGCCGACTGTGGCAGAACCTCCTGAGGACCACCAAACACACTATTGCTGTCTGGGATAAAGCGCTGAAACAAAAGAAAACCCCAGTGGGACTTGGCCCTTTCTCCCCGGTGTTCCTGAACCCAGCTTTCTCCCCTGGCTGGTCCACCCGGAACTTCAGAGCCTGGATTGCGGGAGGCCTGGAGACCCTGGGGCAACTATTCGAAGGGGGACAACCCTGCACCTTTGGGCGTTGTAAAGAACTCTTCCAACTTCAGGAACAGGATAGATTTACGTACATTCAGCTGCGCCACTGCTGCTCCCATCCTCAGACCCGCCAAGCTGCCACCCGCCCTCCCACAGCCATTGAACTGACCCTAAATGACCTCCCAACCAGGGGGAGAATTTCCACTCTATACAAACGCCTCCAAAATGACTTCCTAACCTCTAAAACCCGATACATGGCCCAATGGGAAGCGGACCTAGGCCACCCAATCGAGGATCAGCTATGGGTTGACATTTGGTCGCGGGCGCACACTTCCTCATCTTGCATTACGAACAGAGAGGGCGCATACAAAATCCTTCTTCGCTGGTATTATCCTCCCCTGAGACTACACCATATGAACCCCACACTTAACCCGGGCTGCTGGAGGCAATGCGGCCAAGTAGGGTCTTTCTTTCATATGTGGTGGTCCTGCCCGAGGGCCCAGACCTTCTGGAAACAATGCCTAGCAACAATCGCAGACATCACTCAGATACGACTTCCCCTGGAGCCCGAGCCCATCCTCCTGGGAGCCCCGGTCCCCGGGATCTACCCTAGATCTGGCACTAGGGCCAAACTACTGTCCCAATGTCTACTGGCAGGCAGAAATGTAATAGCTCGCACTTGGAAAACCACAGAAGGACCACTAATGCCTTTTTGGTGGATTAAAATTTGGGACATCTTAATCGCGGAGAAGGTGACGGCTGCTGGGGCAGGCCGTCTACATCGCTTCCAGAACATCTGGGGCCCGATCCTGGACTTTGATCAGAATTATCCAGCCCTGACATACAAGCCCCAATTAGCCACGAGAACCTTACGGGACGAGAATTCGCAGCTGGGACAGGTAGAGGAACATTAAGACCAAGGGGAGGGGAGGGAAGAGCAATCAACTGTATCGCTTTTGTACCATATGTCGTGACTGATTAAGTTTTGTATCACCTTATCCTGTTTGTTTAAAATAAATATTTAAAAAAAAAAAAAGAAACATGCTCACAACCACAGATCGATGCAATGGGAACGAAAACCTGGGGTCACTACAAAGTTTAGCTGTCAGTAGATGATAAAGCTGAAGTCTCCCAGAAGCACAGTTTAGTCTAAGGCAGAACATCTTTCTTTTAAAGACAAATGTCACAAGTCAAGGTCTCCTTTGAAAATGTCACGTGATGGGCGCTGGTGGCAAGGAACATTAGAAGGAATGTACATGTTTCAATATCTGTGGATTTTCTGTATAACTATGCCTTCGAATATTAAAGCAGGGTGCATTTACTCACTGATTATCTGTGTGTTGGTCATTGAATGAGTGTGTACCTGTTTCTCCGGAAGAAATCCCCTTCAGAAAGGAGACTGCAGAGATCTCATACTGGACAGTGGTGCACTTTATCTCTGCTAACACAGGCCGAGCCAAGCTGCTGCTGCTGCTGGGGGAAGCAGGAAGGGAGCACTCTGGCTAGGCAGGTCTCATTTCTGTTACCTGACCAGTCAAGGCGTGCACACCTTATCGCTGCTATCTCTTTATTATACAACACACTTCCCAGTCTGAAGGGTATGCCTGGGCTAAAAAGGTGAAGTAGGTTTATAAATAGGGAACTAATTTGGTTTAACAGCTGTCCCGCTGCCTATTTTGAAGCTGTGGTATTTTTCGCCAGCCTCTTCCCTTTTAATCATGGGGAACAGACATCCACACATACATGGGAGCAACTATCAGCAGGACACTCCTGCTAGACAGATGGAGACAGCTTATGAGGAGAACCCATTTACAGCTATAGTACCACCACGTTACCCACCACTGCCAGAGTCGCATCACCTGACTCCACTACCCCCTCAACATCCCAGCACTGCTTTTCTCCCACGTGCATATCTTGGAATACAGAATCACTTGAGAAGCCTGTCTAAGGACCATTATCCCTCCACAATGAGTCTGCAACAGTTGAGGGACTTCAGAAGGACAGGGCCAGGGGTAGTCAAAGCAATATGATGGTCTTCAATATGACCTACAGGAAAGTGCATCACACTTTGGTTAAGACACTACTAATAAGGGGTTGAGAGACCGACTGGACAATGTTTTGGATGAATTACAGAAAGATAACATACCACCTCTAGAAGATGGGAACAGGGGTATCCAGTCAAGATAATTCCAGAGGGATTCCTTACTGTGCCTTGTGTACTGTGCCATGTGGCCTGGACATCAGATCAGTCTGTTAGGTAGCATTTCTGCCAGTCCTTACAAACCCTTGAAAGTTTGCTAGGGAACTAGAAAGCATCATGGATTCCCATAATCTACCACCGCAGATTTGGCAGGATTAGATAAACAAATCATTACATCAGAACAGCTTCAAGCAGCTGGAACAAAGACACAATGGTCCCAAAGCCTTAAAGATCAATTAATGGGGAACGCTGCTGGAATACATCAGAGGCTGGACATGACAAATATTGCCCTAAAAAAAGGAGTTAAAATACTGGGCGTTGCACTATTCAGGCCCCCATATCAGCCCCCATGGGGCTCCCAATGCCAGAACTGTCAATAATTTGAACACTGGAAGGCAGAGTGCCCCAATAGGTGTACACCATATATGCCACAGATCCCACCCAATGCATACGGCTGGAGTAGCCAGACCCAACTTACACCCTGGAACCCTAAGCCATCACCAGAGCAAGGATACCCTCAATTACATGCAAAGGCAGCCACACCACCAGCCTAGCCAATTGAACCCACAGGCAAGCCCATATCGGATGACTTTCAGATTTCTCATAGGGACATGAGGCCCCAGAACAATGCATGAAAGCGCCCACGTTTAAATTAGGCACAACCAACCCATCGTTGCCGGCTAAAATACAGGTGCATCACACAAACTGCCTAGTAGACAAAGGAGCTTCACAGAGTACTCTTAAAACCCAAGATTTTCCCTTGCCATGTTCTGGAAGAGCAGTAACGACAATGGGAGTGGGAGGGTGTCACAACACATCTACTTTTAACCACCCCAACTGTGATAACCCTGGAGTACCTCACCATGACAAAGGCATTCCTACTCAGCCCAAACACCCCATGGGATCTCCAGGGTATGGGCTGCCTCAGCATCATGAATGCAACCATTTATTGTAGACGGCAAGGTTCATACATTCACCTACCTCAGGATCCTGCATTGGCGTTAGATCTCCTAACAACAATATAAGCCTGTATATTAGCAACACACACAGAAGTACTAAAAACATCGCAAACTCGGTTGTCCGAGTGGCTTCAGGATGTTTCAAGGCACTTCATGAATCACTCAAAGTATCCCATGCATTATCTAGTGTCATAAATTATTGCTTCCACAACTCTTCACCCATTCCAACGAGGATTGCACCAGGGTTCAGCAGTTTTTTTATTTTTTTGGATAAAGTCAACCTAGTCCGCACTAACATAGTGAATAATGTAAGTAGAGAGATACAACAAGGAAAACCGGTGGTTGGTGAGAGCGGAGAACCAAAGTTCCACTTTAACCTGGTTACTGAGGTAGCGATGGAAAAGAAACACTAAAAAAGATATGTGGCCCACCTCCTGCCTGAGCGACATCTTCCCATCTAAACTCAACTTCAGCAATCTAAAAGCTTACATCCGCTTCCTAATACGCTTCGTCAATGCATACTTTAGCCATAATCTGATCCCTGACATCATCTAACCGGTTGTGGTAACACAACTGGCAAAAAAACAGGCCTGAAGGCCAAAGTAGCAAGTCATTTGGCCTATCACCAACACCCCTTTACTCTTGAAGATTGTGGACAAGATTGCTACCATCCAGCTACAGCAACACCTGGAATGTGCGGGTATCCTCCAACCGAGGCAATCAGGCTTTCCAGCAAATCATGGGACAGAAAGCATCCTCCAGGATCTCCAAACACACATGCTGGACACCCTGGATCGATTTAAGTCGGGGCTGCTGATGTTACTAGATCTGTCCGCAGCGCTCGACTCGCTTGATCACAAACATCTGTTGGAAACATTAGTAACCACAGGCAACTGCTCAGTAGACATGACGAATTGGATCTGTTCCTTCTTGAGCAACAGGCAAACTAGGGTGTGCTGGGGCAATGCCACTTTGGAATCAGAGCAAATATACTGCGCAGTGCTGTAGGACGTGTGCCTATCACCAGCCCTGTTAAATATTTACATCAGGCGCCTCTATGACCTACTGACAAATATAGGGACTCAATTTACAAACTACGCAGAGGTTATTCAACTCTTCATGAACTACGCAACTACATCCGCAACTCATACAGGCTAGTCAACTTATCCGAGTCAGTAAAGAACTAGATGTACAATAACTGCATGTGCCTTAATAGTGGCAAAACTAGACCCCAAATAGGCAACGATAAACATCGAAGGCAGTTGCAGCCCTGTGTTGAATAAGGTGAAGACCCTTGGTGTTTTCCTAGAGGCCTCCATTGGAGCTGATGCACATGTATGTGGCATGGTTAAGAGATCCCAGTACCATCTGAGAGTGCTTAGGCAAAACAAACCTTTCATGACATCCAAGAACTGCTAAACCCTGGTCAGGGCCATCATCATGTCCAGGCTCAATTTGTGAGCGCTGCTAAGAGAAGAGATCACATTTTGAGCACTAGGAATGAACGGCTGCCTGTGGCCGTGAAGAACAAGTTACTCTCTTACCTGGTAACGTTCTTTCGATGGGATGGTCCGACGACATATTCCATATCTATGACAGTAATCACCGCAGCACAGCTGCAGTGATTACTGTCATAGATATGGACATACGTTGGAGGACCCAATCCCCTCGAAACTACGTTTCAAAGTAATCTCCCTGACCCACAAGTGCCTCTATGGTAATGCCCCTGCTTACCTAAAATACAGTCTCAAACTGTATGAGCCACGCAGACCCCTTTGATCAAGCAACACCCAGTGCTTGGTTAATCCAAGAGCAAAATGAGTGAGGTGGGGGATGGGCAGTCTTTCCCCATACAGGCAGCCCAGGCCTGGACTCCTTGCCCATAGACCTAAGATAGGAAAACCATCTGCTGACATTCCGAAAACGCATAGAGACTCTTATCTGAGTAACAGGATGTTAGATCCATCCTTATGCTTCGTCACATGGTCTTCCAGTCCTGATGTGCACCCAGACGCCGAAATGGTGACAAGCGCTGCAGGCTGCACCTTTTATTAATTTTGCAATGCAACCCTGTCCATTAAGTTGTACAAATCATTTCTGCCACTTTAGAATACGATACTGGAGAGGTGTTGTAATTTTGCAATTCTTTCATTTTTCTATTTTTCTTATCTTCTATTCTTAATTGACAGAATAGTTGCAGTCAGACTTAGAATTGATCTTTGGACTGTGCACGCAGTTTAAGACCGGGGTCAGTATTAGGACCCTATCAAGGTATCCTTTTCTTTATCTTTATGCTCCCCACTCTCTCTTCCCCTTTTTCCAATTTGCTCTGACCATCCCCGCAAGACTGGTTCTCTTTTCTTTTATCTTGGGGGGCGATTGCACTTTGCACTTTGTATTCATCCTGCATTGCAGGGAGCTTAGGTGGTTGTCATGCACTTTATCTGAACATATTCCATATTGTCTGTTTTTATGCTGTTTTATCATGCATTCAGCACCATATGATATGTGATTTAATATGTGAACAATAAAGACTATTTGATTTTATATTATCCTTGACCTGGCCTATCCCCTCATTTGGGCTCTCATATTGATGGTTACTTACCTTGCTTGATTCTTCTAGCATTTTTTCCCCGCGTTACCCCCACCCTCTTGCTCACTTGGCTATGGCACGTAGTCAATAAATAAATACAAATAAAAAATCTATTTGTTGAAATGTCGCTCAAGTATGGTTCGTAGATCTGTTCTGCTCCTTAGAGCGGCCCATCTCCCCACCCTCACCACGCTGAAACCGAGCCTCCTGATTGGCAGGAATGACCGCCGCTGCCACATGTGTTGTAGGCCAAATGTGATAAACACAGCACAGCATATATGATATGATAGGTTATTTATAACGCGCTTAATACCCAGAGGTTTCTAAGCGCGGACCCGGGGATCGAACCCGTATTGCTCCGTGTCTTGCTTCCAAGACAAGCACATTGCCACTCAGCTATCCTCCCGGGATTAACCCCTTGTGTGAGTTTAAAGCATGTATATATAAAATTGTTCACAGGTTTTTGTACATAACCTGAACGCGATATGCAAAAGTGCTTTTTGGAGTTACTGTCTTAATTCCTTCAACAGGTCACTAAATGTGGCGCTATATCATGTTTGGAGAGCCGCAGTTTTGTGATTAGATGAAAGTATGAAATAATGAAACTTTGCAACGCTGAACCCTCAGGATCTAGATAAGTTAGAAACTGTAATTTTGATTAAGTATTTTAGGATTGTATTTGAAGTTATTTAAGTTGTGGTTGGATGTTTCAATACAATGCATAATTGAATGATTCTTATGAAAGTATTTGTTTCAAGATTGACTGTATTTTAATTTGGATATGTGAAATAATTCATAAAACGCATTCATTTAAATTTAAAAATACATTTTAAAAAAACAAGACACTTGTGGGCAACCGGGTCCAATGATGCCAGGCAACTTCTGTCAACAGTAGTCATACCCTTGAAACAAAATGTCCCATTCCCGAAATTCCAACAGTACCCCCTTACACCACAGGCAACAGAGGAGGGTTAAAGTCATAATGGATGGCCGGTTGACACAAGGGATACTTGTGTATACTATTTGTCCCTGAAACACGCTGATCTTCCCTGTGCGAAAAGGTGAGATATTGCGAGAGGTCAAATGGAGACTAGTGCAAGATGTAAGGGCAATTAAAGAAATTGTGGCCCCTAGGGTCCCTGAGCTGCTTAACTTGCACACAATTCTCTCAGAAATTCCCACGGACACCACTGTAGTTGATTTATGCTCAGTACCTTTCTCTGAGCCAGTTGCAGTTGAATCTCATTTCCTTTTTGCCTTCTCCTTCCAAACATGGGGTAATCAAAATTGCCAAATGACCTGCACTAGGCTCGCCCAGGGATTCATATATTCCCCTACCATCTTTTGCACAATATTGCATGCCGATACAGCATCTGTTTTCCGAAAGATTCGACGCTCATTCATGACATTGACTGTCTACTACTTTGCTCCCCTGAGGAGCAGCAGCACAAAATAAATGTTCATTATTTGTAACTTGGCAAAGTCAAGCTTAAAGGTGGCCCCATCCAAAACTCAGTTGCGTCAACCTGAAGTGAAATACTTGGGACACATCTGAACGCCTGGCCACCGGGCCTTCGATCTATCCAGAGTAACTCTAATAATGACCATGCCCCACCAAACACAAACGCTGAATTACGATCCTTTTTGCAGGTTCCAAGTGTATTGCTGCCAATGGATTGTATATTATGCCATTTGGTTGAAGGAACTGCAGGGTGCATGTAAGCGGGGGTTGAGGGTGCCCAAATGAGATCGTCTGGACACCAGTGTTAAGGGAAGGTTTGATCAAATGAAAATTGCACTGTGGACTGCCCCGGCGTTGGGCCTACCATGTTATGAGAAACCTTTTGTTCTTTGTGACAAGTGCTCAGGTGTAGCATCTGGGGTTCTTACATAGGATCATGGAGGCAAGTCATACCCCGGTGCATAGTTTTCTACACCTCTGGATACAGTGGCTCAGCTTTTTCCAGCATGTTCTTGAGAGTAATTTCAGCGACAGTGTTACTGACAAAGAAAGTTTCTTTTATACACTGGAGGGTAACTCCCTACTCTGTATGGGACTGGGAAGAATAATCCAAAACCATCAGGATCCGTCCCAACAGGAAAGTAAACTTTAATTACTGCAGTAGAAAAAATGTCCTTCGCACTGTCTCACTCCATGATGAATAGAAAAGGATCACTACTAAACTGGGTGCTGCTAGTCACTATCTCTGGTAGCATCCTTTTGTCGGCTATTTGCTCAACAAAACATCATATAAATGTACGATTCAATCACACAAGTTGATTTACCATTCTGGCAATTTTGTCAACTGTAATAATATACATGCACTCCATATTAAAGCCTATTCATGGAAAAAGTCAGTTTATTACAATAATTGTCATAATTCCACAAAATCAAGTATTAACATTTTACAGAAAAAGAAAAACCAAGCATGAAGAATCCTTAAAAGTCAAAATAACCACACATGGGAGTTAATTCCCTAGTTATTTTTACAAATCCTTTTCAATAAACGAATAGCAACAAATAACATCAAATGGTAATCTATTCATTTGAGAACAATGTCTCACTAATCTTGCAAATCTACTCGGGGGTCTACGTATGCTGCCTATTTGATTCTAAAAAGGGATCCCACTCAGGCATAATTGAAACTCAAAATGCAGGGGTAAAGTAATGTACCCTGTTGTAAATGTGCAGCGCTTTGGTATAAAGAGCTATATAAGACTAATAAATACAGATACAAGTACGTTTCGGCGTATAGATGAAATGACTGCCTTCCTCAGGCCCAAAAGTCAGATGTGCAATGGGCAGGACCACTGAGGAAAAAGAAATAACACAAAAGGGAATTTAAAGTTCACCACGATCCCCAGACAACACCCATAAATAAACTGAAATACAAGAAAGGTCAACTGAGTCAGCGATTAAAGAAAACAAGCCTGGTGTTACAAAAATAATTTATAAAAGCTACATCCTATAAAAAATGCCTGTCCACATAAGAACATCTCTTCACATGAATATGGCTAGAGTGCTGGTGGATATAGGTAGAGTGTGTGCACCTATTTAGTTGCTGCAATTGATTTAGGCTATCTTTTGACAATTAGGGTCCCACATGCTGTGCATTTCCGTTGTTTGCAAGTACGAATGCTCTTTAATGATCCATCCATCACATTAGAGCATGTGGGCCCTCTTAATGTTGCTTCACTGTTACCAGCACCTGTGCTGGCAGATGAAGATTTACATGATTGGGTTACTATGGTTTTCTAATATACTACTGGCAGACATGACATATAGTAGGATTTTAGGAGGGCACACTATTTTCGTGGATGGCTGATCCATGCCCCTCCCCTCTTCTGCAGTACACTCATTTGAATATGCTGTTTGTTGAATAGTTAAATGATTAATTCAATGTTTTGTTGGAGCGAATGACACATGATCCCCAATCTGCTGGGAGGTCATTGTGTTATCATCTGCATGTCATCTTGCATCCGCTGACTCAGTCACCATCTATAGGAACAGTAGATATGCTTGGGGCATAGCCGATGATTTTGGCCAATTTTGAAAGAGTGGGTGTTTTTCACCTCAGCAAGGACACTGAGAAACCCAATGGTATTCTCCCACCTACTCCTTTGGGATCTTCCATTCAGGTGGCTTGGGAAGGGCCATCACTTTTGGAGCCCAACCCTGGGGGGTGGACAAGCGAGGGAGGATCACCCGAGTGGAGGGTCACAAGGGATTAGGAGGAGGATACCCAAGAGCGAGACATGGTATTCCCCCATTTCCAATAATACGCCAAACCACTCTCCCTCAGCCTTCATGGGGTATTTTCAATCTCACCCCATCTCCCCCTCCAATTTCCAGCAAATACTGAGACGAGGGGAATGCAACTAGGATCAGTGAAGATTACCCATAGAAACATAGGGAAACCTACTATAGAAAGAGCACAAGTTGTCCCACTAATCGAGTCGGGCAGGGTCAGGCAATTGATAATAACCACTCACACCTTGGCTTCACTCAAAGTAAACCTACCCACGCACGACAAAGGTCGAACTCTCCACTGGATCGCAGAGTACAACTGTAATGTCAACATCACGTCCATTGCTCCCCAGATCTGGACGGGCTATCATCTCCTAGCTTTTACATTGGCAACCAATCTAGCCACAGCCCAGACCTCCCCGCTTTCCCCACCTACCCTCACGAGGAATATAAAACATACGACAGTCGACAAACTGCTGCCCCACATATAACCCAATCTTAATTCCTTACACCAACTTGAACGCCAACTCCCTAGTTGAACAGTATAACGAAATGAACTCGGCCCTTGACAATATTGCACCTCTCAAACTAAGGAAGAGTAAACCTAAAAAACACCTCAACACCTGGTTCAACACTCACTTAAAAAACCTTAGACTACTTAAAAGAAAGCTTGAAGGTGCTTGGAGACTCTCACCCTCAGCAGAAAACAAATGAAACCTTACTAACATCTCAACCCAATAGAAGAAAGGCATCCTCCTAGCTAAACAGGAGACGTATGATAACAGAATATCACAATGAAAATCTAGCATCAAAGAATTGTTCATTATTCTAAAAGAACTGGAAACACCCATAGTACCGCAAGAGAACTGCACCAAAGATAAAATGGGGTGCTCCAGTATCCAGCACGCCTCAACTAATAAAGTTTCCAACCTACAAACCAAAATCGCCCATAAGAAAGCCTCTCTAGCACCTTGAACTTCTCACAGTATAGCTCCATTGCCGCATTGCAAACATGAAACTCGCTTCAGCTTCTCTAAAGTTTGTCATTGAGGTGGAGAAGGGCATACTGGGACTCAAACCGTCCAATTGCAAGGGTGACCAATGCCCGACACAACTTATTAAGGACGCTGCGAGAGAACTCGCGCCATTCATAACTAAACTTATCAACTCCCCATTCACAACTGGTAGGTACTGTCCTGAACAATTTGAAAGAATCATGGGTACTACTCAAAAAGCAAACCCTTGACCCCGCCATACCCACTAATTTCAGACCCATCACGACTGTGCCATTTCTCTTAAAAATCCGAGATAAAGTGGCCTACATTCAAATACAGAACTTCCTGAATCTAACCTCCTACTAGGTTCTCGCCAATCCGGATTCCGTCCCCAACATGGTATGGAGACAGCTCTAATTGGTCTTAAGGCCCAAATAGATGAGCTCAGAGATAAGGGCCAATCAGCCCTACTCCTCCTACTAGACCTCTCAGCTGCATTCGAATTGGTTGACCATAAAGTCCTACGCAGCCACCTAGACTCTGAGGCTCATTTCTCTAAGGAGACTATAACATGGATTGAGTCATTCTTGAGCAACAGGACCATGAGAGTCTTTTCACCATCGGCATCAGCAGACCCTATCCCTATAACCTGCGGTGTACCTCAGGGATCTTGTGTGTCACCAACACTCTACAATGTATTCACCAAACCCCTCTTCCACGAAATGGACCATTTGGGTATCGCCTACACGAACTATGCAGATGATAACCAAATCCTCCTACCTCTTGCCGGAGATTGCGTCGTGGATTTCGCTTATGGTGAATGGAATTTATGGCATCGTTCAGGCATGGATGGCCACCCATGGACTATGTCTGAACGATGACAAAACTGAGCTTATTATCCTAGGCAGCTCGACCCACCTATCTAAACTAAGCCCAGATTATGCCAGCTTCGCCATTGATGGAAATGACATAAAAGTAGCTAAGGAAGTGAAGACCCTAGACTTCTATCTAGACGCTTCCCTGAACTTCACTAAACAAGTCAACTCCCTAGCCTCTGCTACCGCATAAACGTGCAAACTAATCAGAGCTAGTAAACAATTCCTCCCCACTGACAGTTGCCTTATTCTCGCTAGAGCCCTCATACTCTCTAAATTGGATTACTGTAACATGCTCTACATTGGTGCGAACAAACAGATTATCCAGAAAATACAGGTACTCCAGAACAATGCCTTGAGAGCAGCACTTAAGATCAACAGAAATGAACATATTTCTTCCACCAGAAGAAAATACAAATGGTTATCGACCTTTGATAAAATCCAACTTAAAATGGCCTCCCTCATATACAAGTGCCTCAATAATAGAGCACCGCCATATCCTACTGATAGAATCAGCAGAAAAACTTCTCTTAGACCGACTAGAACAGCCAACTCTAATTGCCTCCAAGTACCACGCTTCAAACTCTCCACTATTGGGGGACAGAGAGTCCCAGTTAAGGCTGTGCAATTGTGGAACTTCCTACCTCCTGGTCTTAGAGAACACCAGTCCTTCTCCAAATTTAGACAGAACTTGACTGACTGGCTGAAAGAAAATGATAAATAAATAATTATCCTGATAAACATTCATAGACCGTAGACCCCTGTGGCCTTGGCTTCTCTTGCTCGGGTCCCAGACCCCTTCAGGCCTCTCTTGCTCGGGTCCTAGACCCCTTTGGCTTCATCATCGGGTCCCAGACCACTTTACCCACTGTAGCATAGTCTCTCAGGGTTCCTGTAAGCCTCCCGGTCTCCCAACCGTCCTCTGGTTGCTCACCGGTCTCCGTCTGCTGCTTCTGCGTATCTCGTCTCCACTCAGAGACCTCCTTCTTCCGAGCTCTGCCGCGGCTTCCTGCTTTTGGGCGTCGCAACCCAGGAGGACCAAGCTCTACAGCTCCCTCGACCAGCTGGTGCTTATTCTTCATGCTTACAGACACGTCCCAGCCACAGCAGAGCTCTGCTGAACGTCTTTGCTGATGGGTAAACGCCCCGTCATTGGTAGCTTCGTTTGGCTCTTGACTGCGGGCACCACAGCTCCCAGTTCTTCCAGGGAGAATATCTCTCTGCATTTGTATTTCCCGCTATATCAGTTGTGCCTTGGCCAATAGGAAATCTATAAAGAATAGAACGTTCAGTATGGTTCATAGAGGTGCTGCTTATATTTCTACACTTCTTCCTTGTCTCAGTACTGATCTTGAGAGTTCCCAGCGAGTCAGTTAATTTCTTCATTGCCTCAGAACCCCCTAACTTACTGGTTTTAAGAAAAGGAATACCAGGGACAGTGTTGTAGGGTGTTGTAGGGTGTTAGTGAGGATTGTTGGTTAGGGTTAGGTGGGCTGTGGGGGATACCATGTCCTCCCCAGGTCATCACTAATCCCATAGGGGGCTTCCCTCCCATGAGATCTACCCGCTGAGAACCCCCCACACTCCCCCAGGGGGACTATCGGGTAGCAGCCTCATCTCCCTGGCCTCATAGGAATGGGCTCCCCGTAGGGGAGAAGTGACGACATCCGGAGATTCATCACGAGTCAGAGAATCCCCTCAGAGTCAAGCTCAGAAAAGAGCGGGAAAATGTGGGAGGAGCTACTTAATGGTTTGGTACCTTGAGGGCCATTCAAGGGATAAAAAGGCTTGCACTTCTTCCACAATGCCCATACCAGGAACAGCCTCAGATGAGAACAGTGATGCAAACCCACTGGCTGAACATTGCAGTTTGAAAGTGTTTTCACCCTCCCCTCTGCTTCTCTGCTCTTTTCACTGTTTTGATTCTATTCTCTTCTCTTCTCTTCCTGCCCCTTCTCTCTCTCTCTCTCTCTCTCTCTCCTCCCCCTCTCTCCTCCCCCATACTTGACCTAGTATGATAGTAACAAATGTTTGTTTCCCCCCCCTTTTACTTGTAACCCCCCTTCATCTCCCTCCAGCAATATCTGAAATGTCATCAGGCCTAGTACGATAGTCGCTTGTTTTATTCCTCTCCCTCCTCTCTCCTCCCCTCTCCCTCACTTCGTGTAATTCTCGGTCTCTACCAGAAATGTCATCAGGCCTAGAACTGTAGTCGCCGGTCTGTTCGAATTTCCTTCCTATCTGTGTCTTACCACTTGCACTATTTGAAATGTTGCTAGGCCGAGTACAATGGTTAATTTCACATTCTTGTTGTTCATGGCCTGTAAGAATCTTTTGTATATTCCCTTGTTCCCTCCCTTGTCTTGAAGCGCTTTGAAACACATTGTGTATAGGCGCTATATAAACGATCATATCCCCAATAAGAAAAGCAGTCAACCATGTTCCAGTGATGAGCCTGCAGGGTGGAGCCCTTAGAGAGGCAGCTGTGAGGTCACAAATAAACCAGCCAAAGAACACGGTCAGCAGCACCAGACACAGAACAATGGACCTGGACAAAGAGCTGTCAATCTCTATATCGATAACCATATAAACTGGTGATCCCAGTTAGATGGCCTATTTGACACATTTGAGGCCTAGACATTGGCCAGTTGTCAAAAACATAGCTATGAGAGATGCACTTACAGGTGTGGCAAACCAGTAGTTGACGTCAGACTAAGACCTGCCATGATTAAAGGATGTTTATTTAGATAAAAAAGAAAACTATCTAGCCCTACTGCTATGTGAGAAGTTCCTTGCGTAACCAACTAAAAGGGGCTTGTCAAAGTACAAAAGAACTAGTCTTAGTCCAAATCCTATTAGATAACTGGCCCTACCACTTAGGAAATTAGGAAAAAAATAACAAAAAGAAGGAGCAAAAGCCACTGTCCTTGGCCTCTGCCTGGCCCAACACTTGGATCTCTTTTTCAGGGCGTTTTTAAATGTTCCATCAATTGTTCACAATACAGTTCACAACCTCTCTACAGGTTTGGCATGCCAAATTTTTATTCCATATGGTTCCCTCTTTTAAGGAAGAAAGGTTTTAATACATTACCCCAATTTCCGACTTGGTGCTTGATAATGTTCCGATTCGATACTCCATGACTGGAACCCTCGAGGTGCTCCCTTTCCCCAGTTTGGACTGTCTCCCCGTTTCTCAGGGCTCTCTGGCCCTCCGATAGGCTTGCTTTAGCTTGGCTAAGATTGGGCGTCTGCCGTTCGAGTTTATCTGACTCATAACCGTTGTGGCCTTCCCAGCCTTGGCGGTTAATTCTTCTCAATTCTTAAGAGCTCTCTAAAGTCCTCTGGTCCTTGGACAGGCTTTCTTTAGCTTGTTTTTTTTTTTTGTGTTGCCTATGCCTGCTCTGGTTTATCTGCTCCCATAAGCCTTGTCCCTTTCCCAGCCTCGAATAGAACTGTTCTGCCATCTCAACAACGTTACCTCTTTGGGAGCGTTCCCTTCTGCTGCTTGGCAGCCAATCTCATGCAGAATTTGGGGTTCCGGCTCTCCATTGCAGTCTGGTCTCAGCGTCAATTAACGGGCCCCAGGCCCACCACAGCTTCCGTGTGCTCAAGCTACTAAGCGAGATGGTCGCTTTACCGTCCCAGTCTCCTTGACCTAGGCTTCTTTGCAGGTCGGGACGCCAGCCTTTGGCGTCTTGCAAGTGTTTCCTTCACTCTCCACTCTACGGCTGGCTCCACCCCTCCAGGACATTCTTGCACAAGCGTAGGATTTTCGCTTTTCGATTCCAAGTTCCTTGTGGTTTTATGTACATCATCACAAACAAAAGGGTTGTGTTGCTGCTCTTTGGCTGTGGATTTCAAGCGAGATCCAGCATTACCTGAAGCCCAAGAAATGGAAGAAATGTCACTATTATGTGACTCCAAAACAGGGTCAACAGTCTTACCGATGTACACATAGGCAGATAATGTGTTCTGGACAAGTAGTTCCTTGTTGGAATATGAGTCCTTGCTCCCAAGAAGGGAGTGACCTCCCAGACAGGTCCCCCTTACCCAGATCCCTAGAGAGGTTCTTGCTGAGCAGACTCCTCTCCCTACCCTCAAAGGTGGAGGCTCCCCTCTGGTGGGAAGGGTTGAATAGTCCAGATTCGTCACACAGGTAAGAAAATTAATATTTGATGCGCAGGAGCTAAAAGCAGTTCCTGGATATCTGGTATCAGAGTGAGCAGAAGCTACCTCTGGGAAAGTAGCTACTGTCTCTCAAATCGAAAGCACGCATGAGATGAAAAACTGTAACATTATCTCTATATACAACCCATTATCCTATAAATGTCTTAAGCATTTCCCAATAATCTATTATACACTTTCCACCACACACCGGAATAATGTCAAATAGGTATGTGTGTGTATACCACCAGATAACCTATGAGCCAATAGTAGCTGTTGGTATCAAGTCAACTATAATATCATAGGCTATAACCAGGAACTGAATATCTCCCTGCATTAGGTGCAGTCTTTTCCCTCAACAGGAACAACATCATGACTAGACGACAATTCTGGTTAGACTACTCCCTGATCATTGGCAAACGGATGTGTCCCTCCTACGAATGAAGAAGAAAGTGATTTTGCATGCTACCCATTATCACCTACAGATACATCAACAAAGTAACTTGCAGAGACTTTGCGAAAGTTTTTACTGACCACATGACAAAATGGACACAAATGTGGACCCGGAGACAGACCCTTAGTGCCACCATGAGATCAAAAAGGGTCTACCCCCTAATGCCCACAAGAGAAAAATCTGAAACCAATAATACATGGATCCATAAGAAACTTGGCAGACATCAAAAGAAGGGGAGGAAACTGGAAGGTCTTGGATGTGAATGGCAGCCACACCTTATGCTACCCTTTCTGCTCCCCTAACCCGGTCGGGCAGATGCAGCAAGTAAACTCCCTTGTGCCAACTTCCATAGCACTCCAAGTGATTTATCGGACAGGTTACCTTGTTTTAACTAAGCACTGCAAAAATGTTCCAACTGAGAGAAGATCAAGTGTTGAGTGCCTTTGTAAAACGTGCCTAGGCTTGTGTTCCACTACTTTTGCATGAGACTGGGCATGCATTACAAAGACTCAAGGGACCATACGCAAAGTAATATATACAACCTTTTCTCAATTCACCTCCAAGTAGAACTAGTGATTGCTTTCATCTTAAAACAGAATAATGGTTGCAGCTCTTACCTGATTTGTCAAGCCTTTCTCTACAACAAGGTTTCTGAAAACAGCTTCAGCTATTGGCGACCGGCAGATATTACCTAAACAAATGGAATAAGTGCCTTAAGTATATAGAATGATTATTTTAAAACAAAATAAAATGTTTTTAACACAAGTGGGAGAATGTTGCATTACATTTATAAAGCACTTGTATTCTGTACATGAATGTATAACAGACGTATGGAGCCAGGCCTCAAAATCTGCACTAGCCACTGGCTGGTGATAAATCTACCCTTGGAGAATAAGAAATGGTGTGATTTGTGTATGTGGGCAAGAGCTTGCAACCTGAAATTAGTAGCAATATCAAAACGCAGGAAAACATTACAAACGCACACAAAATTATATAGATAATGAATTTTGAACAAATCATAATGCTGACAGCGTGCTGCAAAGACTGTTGTCCAACTCCCTTATTTCTGTGTCCTTGATTTTTAACTGGTGCACAAAACACAAGGAAATAAAACAGCTCTCTACGGTGTTAAAATTGCTGCATAATGCACACCCACACACAAGCATCTATATATTGAGTCATGGTTGCAAATGATACATCGAACTTTACAGAAACCAAATATTCTTTCCAACTTTCGTTACCGTCAATCAACTTTTTCCTTTTGTGTATGCGGCTTTCTAGTAGTTGAACGTGCACTACTTGGCCTACAATCTCAAAATGTCCAATTGGATTGTTAAGATTCTGAAGTGGTGCATTGTACAACGATTATGAAAACTGTGTTAGACAAACTCAAAGGGCGAAAAACATTATTTTTAAACATGTGTAGTAGATGCAGAGGGAGAAATGGGATAAAGTTCATACCACCAAACATTTGCGATAGATGCAGTTGGTCAAAAGAGATTAAGTACATACTAGGGCTGGGCGATATAATGAGTTTATCGATATAGCATGAGACAATGGGCCTCATTACAAATCGCCCGGTATGGAAACAACAGTGGCAGTAAACCCGCTGCCACTGTTTCCATGCCGGGCGATCACAACTCCTGCAGGCGGGAGGTGATGTTCCCGCCAGGTCTGACCTGGCGGGTTTAACACCGCCTGCCTGCAGGCGGACGAGGCAACACCGGCAGCATTACGAAATGCTGACGGTGTTTCCATGATCCCCATTCCCATTGAGTCCCATAGGACTCAATGGGAATGGGGATTAACACCATTCTGCCTCTGTGATTCCCGGGAAACCGGGGTTGTAATGCCCCAGTAATTCCAGGAATCATGGAGGCGGAATGGGAATACGAGTCCGGCGGTAACCAGGCGGTTTTACCGCCGGACTCGTAATGAGGCCCAATGTCATTAACATCGATTGAATATATATTATATATAAGTTGCTGTTTCCATAGGAAGAGCACTTTCTGGGTGGCTTATAACTTTGCTCTCCCTGGACGAATGCTCTCCAAACTTTGCATAAAAAGTATATGGGCCACTCTGAATTTGTTATTTGTTTGCAAAGTTTGGTGATGTTTGGTCGGGGGGGTGTGGGGGGAGTTATAGGGGGGTTCCCAAAACGTCTTTTTTTCCCATAGACTGAATGTGGGGAAAAAACTTTGCGCACGGCTACAGGCCAAACGTTGAACGGATTTGCACCAAATTTGTGGCAGGGGCTTGGACCCGAAAGCGTGCTTTAGTAAATTTGGTGACAATCCGTCCAGTACTTTCCTTTAAAACGACCAAAAAATATGTCTGAATAAATTAGTGATATCTATGTCCGCTCCGCGGTCACATTTCCCTGTTCGCTCCGCGGACATGATACCGATTGGCCTGGGGGGTGGCGTCATCAGCGCGGGCACGCGACGTCTGCGCCGATTGGCTACAGCGAGCCGTGATGTATGTCAGAATGTGTGGATGCGCCCGACATCTTGGATCTGAAGACAGCGCGCTACTTACCAGAGGCGAAATGCTGTTTTTAAAACTGTTTTGCTCTCCTACAGTGCGTGGGGAGGATCACAGAGTAGGAGACGGATGAAATACTGTACTTGTTTGGCCGGCAATTGTCCATTATATATTCTGCATTGGCGCCTTCTTCAAGATGTTTGTACCGGCAGAAAATGAGGGATCTAATAAGGCTACTATTTGAGTCCGTGCTATGTACAGGCACCTTGAAAATGTTGCAGGACACACGTGGCGTTAGTGACCATTAATTTTGAGTGCATTTCCCCATTATATTACATTTGCCTATGGGTGCGTTATTGCTTAGTACGTCACCATGGTCGTGACATGCTGGAGTGGTTGTGGGCAGGGCCTAGATATTCTGCATTGGCGCCTTCTTCATGAGGTTTGTACGTGCAGAAAATGAGGGATCTAATAAGGCTACTTTGAGTCCGCGCTGTGTACAGGCACCTTGAAAATGTTCGCAGGACACGCGTGGGTTAGTCACCATTAATTTTGAGTGTATTTCCCTATTATATTACATTTTACTATGGGTGTGCTATTGCTTAGTACGCCACCATGGTCGTGACATGCTGCAGTGGTTGTGGACAGGGCCTAGAGTCTTGGATCCATGACCGTAGGCCAAAGGCCATACTTCCAAGACTGTAGGCCCTGCCCACAACCACCGCTGCATGTCACGACCATGGCTACACATGTAGTATTATCGCTTACATGGTTGAGGGGAGAGTGTACAACGAAGTTATAAGCACTGGAGTTATAAGCCAGTGCACATCAACACATTGCAATAATATCTATGTACAAACAGGTAGGAGTGCAGTGTCTGGTTAGAATAAGTGAAGCATAGCACACCTATCAATACACCCGTACTACTGTACATCACTGAGATGATCGTGGGCAGGATGTAGAGTTTTGCTTCCATGGCTGCAGCCCGTAGCCCATACATCATACTCGTAAAACCTTAGGCCCTGCCCAGAAACACCACTTCATATTAATGCAGTGCATACACTCGTCCTATAGGTTAGCATGTCAGATGGTTCTGGGGAGGGTGTACAGTCTTGGCTGCATGGCCGAAGCCCATGCACCCAGAAACGACCTTGTTAGCGCTGGAGGTATAAGCCATTGTACAGCTATACATTCAAAAGTACGTGGACATATATCTTAACCTCTAGGTCCTGCCGTCACCCACTGCAGCACATTCGAGAGGGACGTTAGTGACTGTGTTGCTTTGGTGGAGTGGCTGTTTCCATAGAAAGAACGGTTTTTGGCTGCCTTATAACTGTCCTACCCTTGGACGAATTGTCGCCAAACTTTGAAAAAAGAATATATCGGACACTGACTTTGGTTGGAAAGTTTGCTCATGTTTGGTGCAGGGGGGCGAAAGTTATAAGGGGGAAGGGTTCTCAAAATTTCTTTTTTGCCCTTACACTGAAGAGGGGAAAAAGGGCATGCTCACGACCATGTGGCTCTTTCCCAGATTGTTTGCAGAACAGCGTGCAGTAAGGTAGCTTTGTTCGGTGGTCCCCTATATTTTACTAATGTTTTTGTGTGCGCGGATACCGCCAGAAACCGCTCCAAAACAAGAGAGCATTAGACTTCTCACACTCAAGTAATAGTATTTCACAAGGTGACCTTTGAGGGGGCCCAATGGGGGCCCAATGAGCTGTGGAAGCACAAAGTGAAAAAGTGCAGTTTTCTTGTCTGCAAAATGATAGGTTTAAATGGAAGTTTGTGCTCACTGCACCACAACCAATTACAGCGTGTGGATTAAAATGTGTTTTGCACTAATATTACCCTCAGATTGGCCTCTTCAGTTTTGAGAACTAAGGCCATCATCTGCACTGTTTGCTTGAAACAGTGCTTCTGAAGCTGTATGGGAGTAGAGGTTCGCATAATTAGATTTCATTATGTTGCTTCAAAGCAAGAATGTATTTGCCTTCTGAGTGAAGGACACACGAGTTGCTTTTTTGGTTGACCGCTCAGTACGCCCGCTCATTCGAGTGAATGTAAAGGGGCAATTGTTTTTTGACCTTGAGCCCAAGAGAAACTTGCTCGCTATTCACGGAATGAAAGGGTAAAAAAAAAAAAGCAGCAATCGATTAGGTTATGTTTTAAAAAGTTTGTAAGTGACATGCATATCAGTCAACGAAGATTCTTCGCTGCAAACACATTCGTGACTGATTTGCCGAAAAAGAATGGAGGCTGTAAATATTTTGTAAGTTTACTTTGGCCCACTGTACAGCAAACCGTGCTTTATTTTTACATAACTGCACATCTAATTGTGCTAATATAATTGACGTATTATTTTTTTGCCCTTGTACAATTTTCCTGTAATGTTGCAGAGTATGACTGCACTCAACCTTTTTTACTATTTATATTTCTAATTTGAAACGCTTACTTTGTCCACATAGCTTTGTGTATAACTTTGCACGTTTTTTTGGTCCTCTTTGAAATGACGAGGCGTAATTTTCTTTTATTTGTCCACTCTTTTTTGTTTCATACCTTAATTATCGTCTTTCTGTGTACTTGCCATTTTGTTTTCTCTTACGGCGCATGCAAAATCTCACCGTTACTAACCTACACCTATAGGTACACTTGGACATTAGTAACATATTACTAAAATTTCAACTTTGAGCACGTATTTTTGTGTAGCACTTTGCACATTTTCTATTTGATCTTTTAAAAAATGTTGGTACAGGTTGGTTACTGACACTTATTTTTTGTAACCTTTCCCGCCTAGGTATATTTTGCCGTACTGTGCGTGCCATGGTTTTCAAATTCCGAGTGAGGGCTTCTTCGGACGGCAAATACAACTGCTGGTGAGCGATTGCCTGTGCAGAACAATAATGTGGACTGACACTGTAAGCCCGCTTTGTCCGTTCGCTGAACTCGTTATTCAGAGCAACGTGACATCATTTATGGTGCTGTAGGCTCAACGTCATGACGAATTCTGGGAAATTACTGTGGAAACAAAGCGACTGCTTCAACCAAGACCCCAAAATGTCTGCGCAAAAAAAAGCCTCCTTATCTTCAACATTTGCAATGCCTCCCTAACCAGCATTGTAATCATTGCATTGATTATGCGATCATTCCGATGGTCTCTGCAAGTTTGTTATTAAATAAATCTAGTTTGTAACCTGCAAAATGGTCACATGGCCTTTACCATTCCACTGTTTTATTTGCAAATGTAACTTATTACCTTGTACGTCGCTGAATGTTTATTTACAGGTTCTGTGTCACGCAACGTACTTGCGCTCTTTGCAACCTACAATGGAAAGGGAAGAGGGGCCATGTATGCAATAACCGCCTTCCCTTTCTATGGTGGCCATCTTGAAAGAGGATTTTCTTTTGTGATCCTTACTGACAAAGTCGCCTCGGATTACAACAAGTACATGTCCTTTTTAGTAGCACACGTTACTGCATTCGTAATTTAGACTATTACTGGCAAAGATTATTGCGCCTATGTACTTTACAGAGAAATAAGGAGTGCGTGGAGTGTATTCAAGTTTTATTTTTTTTCAATTATACTGTGAAAGGTCGTTGTTAACCCATTATTAACTCAGTTTACGGGTGGCTTTATTTTTTGCCACGGCAGGCAATAAGGTAATATGCGACCGGCATTGAGCAAAAAGGCATCAAACGGTAATATGAGTGACTGCATGTGTGGCAACACATTTTTTCCATCTTTTATGTGCAAGGTAGCAACACAGTTTCTTATGCTTTTGCATTACACCACTGCTGCTGTTTCTTAGGGAGAGAGGCTGCATTTAGCGGATGTCTTTTTCAGTTAAGTACAACTTTCCCTACCAATATATAATGTGTAATGCATTCGCAATCGCTGCATACCAATACGTGTTGGCGTTGTCTAAGGCAAATGTTGAAGGTGGACGTTGCTACATGAATATAAAATCTATTTCCACACTGCCCAACCGGCATACTTTGTTCAGGTAAGTGTGTACTGATTCTGGGACATGTCACAGTGCTGTACGACAGAATATTTTCATGTGGCGTTCTTCGGAACCTATATATTGTTTACCAAACGACCCATCCTAAAGGAACCTTTTGGTTATGTTGCACTACTGAAAATTTGTGCCAGGCAGTACAACAACATTTTTTTCTTAGGTACACCTTATACGTAAATTGTACTACTAAAAACCTGTACAATTCACCAAAAAAAAAAAAAAAAACCTTTATTGAGGGGACGTTATGGTTAAGTTGCCCTAACAAAAACCTGCACACTTCACTACAAAAATACTTTCCACCTCCCCTTTAAGCTTCAAACTAAAACCGAAAAACCCCTGAAATTCGACAGTTATGGTAAACTAAGCCCCCAACCCTGCCACTGCCCCTGTGCACTGCTAACACTAACACCCAGACCATGAAAGATGTTATCTCAAATGTCAATGATGACATAAATGACGACATCACTTGTTTAGCCCCTTTCTTTTCCTTCCCGGCTATATATATGTACATTCAGAAAAAAAAATTCACTAAAGGAATGTTAGACTTCACAGTGAAACCAAAAAACACTGCACATTCCCCCATTATGGTAAGCTCAGCAACCATAACTCGCAGCATCTACGTGCATTGCTAAGACTAACACCCAGGACATCAAATACGACTATCACAAATATCATTGATGACATCACTGATGACATCACATGTGAAAATAATGTTGACGAAAAGTCCCTACCTATAAGGGGTTCTATTATGTTGGTAGCAAAGTGTCAGGGGTGATTGTGTAATGTTAAATATGTAATAACTAGCTAACAATTCAAGACTTCATACACACTTGTACTAGTACAAACAATACATATGAAGACCCAAGGCATACAAATCAAAAGGCACATACAGGGAAACTCGAGTAAGGAAGAAAGAAACAGAATCATCCGAAAGTTTATCTTCCTATATACAAATTAATTGTGAGTTTGAGGCCTGCTATTGCCCTATGCATATGCATCATGAGCTCAGACCCTAAAAAACACGACAAGGTTACCGTTTTGATATACAGCACCTTTTCAATTTTTATATTGTGATCGTCAGTGAATAAAACCACCTGGCCTAGATTTTGCAATGCACCAAAATAAGTGAGGCAGACATGTGATGTCATCATTGATGTCATTGACATTTGAGATAACATCTTTCATGGTCTGGGTGTTAGTGTTAGCAGTGCACACGGGCGGTGGTAGGGTTGGGGGCTTAGTTTACCATAACTGTCGAATTTCAGGGGGTTTTCAGTTTTAATTTGAAGCATAAACAGGAGGTGGAAAGTATTTTTGTAGTGAAGTGTACAGGTTTTTGTTAGGGCAACATAACCATAACGTCCCCTCAAAGTTTTTTTTTAGTGTGTATATATATATATATATATATATATGTTCATATACTACAATTATTTACTTACATATGTATTTGCACTTTATTTTGATCAATGTCTTATAGTGTTTGTGACATCTTGCATGTAGATGGCGGCTTACAACTGAGCATTTAACACAAACAATATTGAGATATATCCCAAAAATATTGAGAAGACTTTTGGTCGATATCGCCCAGCCCTAGTACATACCATACAGACAAGTACAGTAGGTGTAATCAAAAACTACACTAAAGCGCTCCACTCAACCCTAAATCATCTTCTGTGGAGCTCCTCTCTACCCACCTCCACATTCCGATCCCGGCTCATCTGCTACCCCGGCAACCTTCCTTGAAAACCATAGGGTCTTCTTCAGGTATGGCACACCATTGCTTCCTAGTTGTAGTATATAAAACCCCCAAAAACTAGAGATGAAAAACAACCCACTACATTTTGGCATGCGTGATACGGCACCCAGATAATGCAAAGGCCAAAAAGGGTAAACAAATTTGCCACATAACCAAGAAAATATCTTAAGACACAAATAAAAAAAACTTTGAAAGACCAACAAAAAAAAAAGTAAGTCAGGTCTGCTTTCGTAGATTCACAGCAGTAAGTTAAATCCAGTAATGGATTGAAAAAAATAAAAATCCATGCCACAAAGCACAGAAACAAAAAAAAAAGCTTCACGTACACATAAATCTCACACATCATTACCACACCAAAGCGTAATGAAAAAGAAAACCCAGCACACTGCAGTTCCATTTTCGCTTTCACACATTTCCTGTAGACTGCGACCAACCATCCAATCACATGCATCTGTGTTTAAAAATAAGGACACAAAAACCATCATTTTTATTGGTCATACGTCTGATGGTAGTGTAAATATAACCCTGGAAGAATAAAGCAAACTGAAATTTGAGAGGTAAAACCAACTTTTACTGATCATCCCAACTTTACTATTATCAAAAAATCATAATATAGATCAAAACAAATCCTGGGATCAGTTGGGTTCGGGAGGAATTGGAAAAGATGAGCGTCGAAATGGTGCTTGGTGGTTCCTCACTGCATTGGCAAAGCACATCTTCTAAAGGAAAATGGAATTGCAAATTAGGGGATGATTTGTTTAGCTGGTATTGATATGGCACATTCCCTTGCGACTGCTAAATCAATTTAAAATGAATACATATATGTGTACAGATTTTGTACTTTAAGAAAATAATATGAAATATTTAACTTATTTTTAGCTTCTTTATTTAAAATGTCACATTGCTTTAGATTACTTTCAATGTAAATGTAGTGATTTTTTTGCTCTTGATAATGCCTCATTTTCAGTCTTGGATACAAGAACATAGAAGCACATCAGATAACATACTTAACGCACCAGACAATCTCAAAGCCTCCCCCATTCTGTGCCAAGCAATCAACAGAAAAGAACCATTACAAAACTGGACTCTGCTAAAGCTGAACTTCTACAGATAAATATTGCAATGTACACAAACTGAAGAGACTTAAAATAGGGGAAATCGAATCTCAAAATAAAATTAACTCATTAATGTACAAAATATTAAATGTGACAAATGTACCAATAAACTGCATAAGTACAACAAATCTACAATAACGCCAAATTCACAGATTTAGTAATATAAGTGGAACTAGCAAGCTCGGGTTTATACAGAGTGCGACTCGATATAAACCACGCAAACACCATGCACAATCCAGGCACAATAAAACATAGCGGTTGCCTGCAGAATCACAAATATTACATACACATCAAACGAGAACTTATTGCAGCAGAAAAATGAAAAGGGACGCAACAAAAGTACTTCAAAACTCACAGTAGAGGCATTTCAAAAAGCAAATCAATATAGAATGTATGCAGTATAGCATAAAATCAACTTTAACAATCATAACAATTGCTCATCCAAACGTTGCAGAGGTGATATAAAATATTGTAAACATTTACATGGCAGAACATTTAGGAAAAGAAACATCTGCATATATACTATGCGTTTGTGCTAGCGCAAGTCATAGTTAAGACTAAGTCTCTATGGCGTTTCAGGAAATTACTTTACTCAATTTTCGAACGCTTGCATGCAAAACTCTGAATATATTCCAGACTAATATTTCGAGGAAGCCGCCTGTGCATGCAAAACTTCAATTTCTACATTAACTTCTTCATAGTTTAATGAATGTTTACTTTGATCGCATTTTGAACAGTTTCTAAACATGGAGTATAACTATAGGGGAAAAAAATGATTCCGCGCAAATATGACAAAATTGGCCACTTCGATTTTCCAGGTGCCCAGACTTTATGCGGAAATGACGAATGAAAACATTTTGAAAATCTTCGTGGCTTGGCTCATTTTCAGATATTGATTGACAATGTATCGTATAGATGACCAGGCCTTTCAAATTCTTAAAAATGTCACTTCAGCTACCCTCCCCCAAAAAATAACCTAAGCTGTCCAAAGATGTATTAAAAGTAACACTGCGTTGGTGCACATCACCATTAATAAATAGCATATTTAGCGCAATGCTGCCACCCAATGAATGGCCAGCCACGCACAGTGAAACATGTATTTGCTATTTACTGCAAAGAACGTTTCTTTGCAGTAAATGGCAAATTAAATGTTCATACATTCCTGTACTCGCCATTGAAGGCGAGGACAATGCAAATTCTCATCACCTTTTATGAAAGCTCCTCGGCTATGGGAATTGGCGAGGAGATTTTGCCAGCCCTGTAAATTACGCATGCGCAATGATTTTGGACTGAAAACAAAGTAAACCAAGTACAAACTATACGCCAACCATACGCACAGCAGCCAGATCTGCACACAACATATGCACTCACTCCCACTGTGTACACATTCCAACATACACTTAAAGCAAAGAAATACATAATTACACACACACTAATTCCAGCAACAATATGCAGACATTATCGTGACCAAACACAACATACACTAAGCAACATAATTGAAGCAACAATATGCAGCAAATATTATAATGACCACACACAACATAGTCACTCGGCCCCACTGCATATGCATTACAACATACAGCAAGGGATTACATAATGTAAAACAATATGCTGTACACAAACACAAACGTAAAGCAGGCAATTACCGCAAAAAAGAACGTAGGCCTTAAACACTAAATCTATTCCCGTCATTACTCAAATGTACTGCATCCACCCTAATAAATACTGTCAATGTGACTTTTAATATTCCTATGAACAATACAATATATGCCATGCCGAACTGAAAATGTATATAAACATCCAATTAAGTTTATGCTCGCACGATTGATTTTACAATTATTAGCTGTGCAACAGAAATGCATTTTAAAAATGTAATATCTTTGACTCAAACATTGAGTCCGTTTGAAATGCGTTCTGGGTGCAGCATTGGAGATTTGCTTCCAATCCCCAATGATGGCTTCATTTTTAATACCGTAAGCATTTTCTGAAATCAGTAGAAAAACAACTTGCTTTTGCCCAGGCCAGTCAATGACTGTTTTGAATTACTGCTTGATAATGCCGCAGGAGCCAAAAGCAGTTCTTTAGGTTCCCATGAGAAACAGAATTTAGATCGGGGGGGGGGGGGACTGGACGATACTGGCAAAGAGACACACAAGCTTCTGCTGGGCTGAGAGAAAGTGGACGCATATGATCTGGTCCGGTCGGTCCAGTTGTGAGGTTTCTGTATGCCAAGCCTGGTTTGGGAAGCTGTTTAGTGAAGTTCTTGGCAGTGATCAAGCGGTGCACAACTAGGATGTAACTTTTTTCTAATTCTGCATTTTATGTTGTAACGTTTATTTGAGTTAATAAACGGCCATATAAAGAGCCAGTTTTATAATCTAAGAGTGAATTAATTCTTGCATTCCAAGAATACTGTCGTTTTTTCTTAGTGTATTGGGGAAAAAAATCAATAAGCAATATAAAGTCCATTTGGGCCAAATCACACATCCCACAACGCCACCAAGTAGCCATCTGGAAGTTGCACTGATGATCCCCAATAAGGGTGAAACCATGTATGGAGTCGTCATGGCAGCCTTGGCAATGTCTGTCTTGAGTTGATTAAGCTATGTATAAAGTAGCCCTGCCCACTTAGACAAAGAATTTCCTGGACAATAAGGTTTGCATCAGAGCTAATTTGCATACCCACAATGCCATACTGTTGTGGCTCAGACCTGGAGTTGAACTTCCAGATGGCTACTAGGCGGGGTTGTGGAATGTGTGACTTGGCTCAAATGGGCTTTCCTACTTTCACATTTCAGGTGAAATGGATTTTTCCAAACCTACGATAGCTTTCTTGGGATAGATATATAGAGATATATATATATAGAACAAAACCTCAGTTATGGTAAGCTAAGCAACCATAACTCACGCCACCACCATACACTGCTAAGACTAGCACCCAGGACATCAAAGATGACATCACAAATGTGTGGGATGCATTTACCCACTCAGCAATACTTCCTCACATCATCCAGCTGCACTTCAGCAGTTAACAGCAAAATGGCTGCGCTGGCTCCTTGGAGCACCATTACCATGCATAAAAACTCTGTTTTACAGCTACAAAATGAGGGCTGCACCATCTTGCTAAGCACCTATTGCGCATGATGGAACAAGGGGGCACACTGAGAAAGCCTGCCAGCGTGTTTCTTACATGCACCAAGTAGAAAATTGAGAAGAAGCACTGCTTTGCTGCTTGATCCACATTCCCCTTGAAAAAGGAAATATTTGGCCTTTATAATGATGGAGCCCTGACGCTATTTCCATCTGTTCAACATCACACTGCTTTCATCAATGAGGCCCTGCCATGCCCACCTATATCCAGATTGTGCTCCAGCAAAATAGAACATTATACCTGAATGACAGGCTTTGTCAGCCAAATCTGAGAAATCAAAGGAAGCTTTACTTTCAATCGCATGGGAAAACACTTGACTTGAGTTACAAAATGTCAAAAATCAATGCTGCTAAAGAGACCCTGGCTCTCTGGGCCTATGTCAATTTCAATGGGCCTGTGTCTTAAACAGATTGTTGTATAAGTGAAACTGAATAGGGCTGCAAAACAATGTTGGAAATTCAGAGAGAAAGCCTTTTCAAATGGTCGGCCCAGCAGACTTCACCATGCGTTAAAATGCGCTTTTGCAAATAAGGAAAAATGCCTGTTTTAAAAGTGTAATGTTGAAAAAAAGCCCTGTTTTGGCCTAGCAATGTAAAGGTTTTTTTGGCTGGGAAACATATATGGGATGTTTTATTGAACAGGCTTGCTTTTGATTTAAAACAAAATAAAATAAGAAATAAAGACACAGGCTGCCTTGTGAAAACTAGCCAAACAGGTTTCTACCATGGCTCAAGGGACATTTGGCTGACAATAGTAGTGGCCTAAACCATGAAAGGAGTAGCCACCATAGATTCTAGGACACATGGGTGATAACTGCTACCTTGGAAAACTTTGAATGGGCAGAAGGCCGCATATCACAGGCACTCACCCTGGTACTCTCATAAGGACCTTTGTTTGAGCTGAGGCCTCTTACAATAGAGATTCTGGGACACGGTCATGTGAAATAGGAAATCACACGTCCCTACAACCTCTAACGGGAGCTTCAAAGCCAACTCAAGAGCAGCCTTGCAACTATGTCCTTATATTGTGAACAATGCTGACCATTTTGCAACAGGACTTCGCAGGAATGTAAAAAGTTAGTTTAAATGTAATTTAGTGGTTTTTAATTTAAGATGTGGTATCCTTCACTGCCACATTGGGAATAGAAATGGCAGAGAATTGGACTGTTTGAGGAAAGTGTGTATGATGCCACTGTGAAATTCAATACTTGCATGTCTTATGATAATCTAAACCCATATATAAAGTTATAGAATTTTAGGTTGAATATTTACCACTGAAAATAACGAAAAAGTATTAGATGGGAGAAACAAAGTCCTACAGACATGAGGGTGGGACTGCCATGCTCTGCATAAAATATGTAATCTGCCTATATCATTTGTTAAAATGCCACAACTGTAAAAATGTGCCATTTATGTCAAAACTGGATTTTAGCTAGAGTAACTGTGGGATGATCCTATGCATTGTAAAGCCACATCATAGAGCTGATGTCATGTCTCTAAAAGTCCAACCAGCTGACAAGAAGGCGGTAACATACGCCCCTGTTCATCCAGTTGTTAGAGGCGTGCCTAGCTTGAGCCTGCCCCACCATATAATCCTATGATGTCACCATGCCTTATAAATAAGGGAGCATGACAGAACTCTACACTCTTTTCTGAATTTTCCAGCACCTGCGTATCCAGATATTCCACATTCACTCTGCAAAATTCCAGACCCCACTGCCAGAAAAGGGATAGTTGACCTAGGCCTTCCTATCCAGGCAGAACCACCCTTCAGCACTAAAACCCCATAACAAAATCCCACTAACTTCAGGGAGAAAGGGGAAAGGTGGCTGAGCCTGCTTTGGGATTCTCCAGTGCCACCTGCTTGCCCTGCTTACCCGCTCCATCCAGCTGAGGCGTTGCTGTGCAGTAACCAGACCTTTGCCCAGCTGCCTTTTGCCAGGAGAGCCAGCTATCCCGTGACCAGAACATTTTGAGACCAGAACCTGGTTGGCTGTCCCAAATTCCAGTGCCGATTGTGAGTATTTCCCCATCCCATAGCAACACATTGCATACCCTATCTTGACCCCGTTGTCTTTGCCCTATTTTCCAAGTAATCTTATCCATACCCTGATAACTTGTCTAAACTGTCTAATTCTCTGTGCACCCTGTCGTGCACACCGTCCGTTTTTCTACTGTTAGCGCAATTCTTTCATTCACCTCACCTTGTAACTCCTTATAATATTTGGAATAATTTGAATTAATTCCCACATAGATCTGAACGCGGGGTAAAAGGGTTAAGTTGCAAATTAACCCGGGATCGTACTGTGTCTTTCTTTAAAAATTTAGTCTGAATAATCTAGTTTAAGTAAACCGATTTCCTCCCTTTAACGGCTTGATTTTACCAAAACCGACCTTCCTTTTATATTGCAAATCTCATCCAGTTCTTCAGCATTGGCTCTCCTTTCACTTCTATATTGTCCCTGTGGTGTGCTCTATCCCCAGTCCAAAAACTGCATTCCAATTCAGAGGATTTCCCCCGTTTTACTGAAAAAACATTTTTGACATTTAAAACTACAAACTAATCAAATGTAACTTTTCCATGTATGATTTGACTGCACTGTGTTTTCAATTTCAACCTGCTTTGTGAACGGTGTAACTTTTGTGATACCTTACCTTATAGTTACTAGTGATATGATAGCCCTGAGACTGGGATAAAACATATGTACATCATTATTTAATTACACATATAATTAATTATTAATTAGAGTGTCATTTTAGGCCATTGCACATTTTTGTCTCTTATTTTGTGAGGGAAGGCTGGATGATTCCGTTTGCTGCCTCCTATGCCCGACTACCTGCTGCTTCTTTCTATCCACTTAGAATTAGATTAATTGTGGGTTGAGGGAACATTGCAGGGGGAAATCTTAACTCTGGTGCCATCTATCCTAATTGAAAAAGTGCTCCTATTAAATTGTGCTTTGGATATGTTCTTGTAGAAGGTTACCCAGGTGTATTTCAGTAGTTGTTATTGTAATCATCACCCCGTGGTGATTGCTGCCCAATATAAAAATTGTGTAATTTTCATGGTGCCTTGTGACCCGGGGTATTTGTAAAAGGGTGTGTGCGACGGGTAGGGTATTGGCTCAATTTGAATTTGTTGAAAATAAAGAAAAAGGATTCTAATTGAGCGCTACTTCCTAGATTATGGGCAAGAGTCCTGATCCATTGGGTGACCCCCGATTGGATGAAATCACATATCCGGGCCACTTGTGTTTGTTCACGACATATGTAGGCCAGGTAGTTTTGTTCACAGACAGTCAGAATATTACAATTCTGAAAGGTGCTATAAATCTAGACGTTAACCTTGTCTTATGTTCTTAAAGTACTTTCCTTAGGGTTTGGTCTCAGCTCATGGTGCACATACACTGGGAAATATGCAGGCCTCAAACACACAATTCATTTCTATACATGAAGCTGACCTTTAATGTTACTAACATTTTCTGATGATGCAGTTTCTATCTTCCTTAGTTTAGTTTCCCCGTATGTGCCTACGATTTGCATGCATTGTGGGTCTTCATATGTATTGTTTGTACTAGCACAAGTGTGTAGCAAGTCTTGAATTGTTAGCTAGTTATTACATGTTGTACATTACTCAAAACTCTGATATGGTAGCATTCATTATTGTACCGTCCAGAATTACAAGATTATAAATATTGTACTTCTATTGTGCATTCTGCAGCCATTTGCCTGGGTTTATGTATGATTAGGTCCCTGTATTGACAACACTCCAATACAATGTTTAGATGAGTAAATGTTTTAATAATTAGTTCATGATAGGTCTCCTGATCACCCCTGACATCTTGTTACGAACATAATAAGCACAACCCATTGTAGGGACTTTTCATCAAAATTAATTTCACATGTGATGTCATCACTGATGTCGTCCTGGGTGTTAGTCTTATCAGTGCACAGTGGTGGTTTGAGTTATGTTGCTTAGCTTACCATAACTGACGATTTCTGAGGTTTTTCGGTTTTACTTGTAACCATAACGTCCTTCAACAAAGTTTTTTCATTGAATTTCATAGGTTTTTATTAGTGCAACTTAACCATAACATCCCTTTAACAAAGTTCTTTCAGTGGATTTCCTGGGTTTTTACCAGTGCATGCTATTTTCATAGAACTTAATCTCATACTTACCCCAATATAGCAACATTTTTGTTTTCACCTTAAAACTTGCCATTTCCCATCATATAGCTTCATTTTTAACACTTCTGTGCAGTTTTTGTAACTTTATCCACAGTTTTTGCATCCATCAACATCCGCGACCGTCTGACGTAATCACAGACCGTCCGGACAGTGCCATGTGACCATAAGCTCACGCGCGGTATGATGTGTCCGCACTTCACAATTGGGTCCGTGCTTCAAGGACAGTTTAGAACTGCATTTTCTAATTATCTAGGAACTTTCAAGCTCAAAATGTAAAAGCCCAACGAGCACAGGAAAGAAACCTTCAAGTTGCCAGAAAGCAGCCCACAACCGTAACAGGTGAACGGCAGAGTTGGGGAGGAGCAGAAGTGGTGTTGTAACTGCCTTGAGCTGCAGGAAAGAGTGTCATGACCTACAGAACGTGCCCTTTTTGGACTTCCTGGTCCTTGTCTCAACGGGGCTTGCACTCCCTGGTACTCCCAACATGGGCGTCCAGTGTGAATCACCTTCCTCGCTCTACACGTTGGACGTAGCGTGTTCTATTAATAGACCACGCCCGCCGCGGCTCCGCGCGTCTCAATGCTATTGCGAAGTAGCGACCAGACGTGTGCTCCGTAGCTCACGGTATTGCTTCCCTGATTCTGTCCCTACTAACTCCATTCCTAGTCCCTCTCCTTTCTTTCTTACTTCCTGGACTCGTGTGCTGAGTAGTGCACGTTTTTAATTCCCCGTATTCCTGGATCATTGCATACTGGAACTTTGAACGCACGCTGGAGTCGGAAGAGACTCGTGCAGCCTTATTCAAGGCCCTATCCGTCCGCAAGAAGGCATCGACCAAGACATCCAGCAAAGATCGGACTCAGGTGAGAAAGGGGGGGGGGGAAACTCCTTGACAGTTTGAGATGCCACCCGACCGAACTCGATATCGACATGGAAGCGGCCGTTGAGGACCTGATGCGTGGCATGCAAGAACTAACAACCGAGGTACAGAATCTAAAGGCGGAAAATGCCGTTCTCAAACAATTAGTTCTATCCCGTGATTTTGCCACAAAAGAAAGTGTGTTGCTGGGCGGCATAGTTGACAAATACGATGGGTCAGCAAAAACCCTTCGTGGATTCCTGGATTCATGTTTGATCCACTTTACTTTCAAGCCCTACTACTTTGACTCCCAGGGCTAAGGTGGGTTTCATAATTTCTCACCTTTCAGGAAATGCCTTAATCTGGGCTACGCCCCTTGTTAATTCCAGCAATGCTCTCCTAGATGACTACGATGACTTCATACAGGCCTTTAAAACCATGTTTGACCGCCCAGAGCAGGTCTATAGTGTCCAGGAACGCCTGTTAAGACTTTCAGCAGGGATCCCAGGATATGCTCACCTTTGTAACCCGATTCAAGCAATTAGCCAAGGAAGCTGATTGGTCTCCTGAGGCGAGTTTTACCCTTTTCAGGAGAGGACTGAATGAGGAGATTAAGGATGAGATGGCCAGAGTGGCTCACCCAAACTCATTCCAGGCACTAATGGACCTTGCCATGCAAATAGACTTTTGTATCCAGGAAAGGAAGGCAGAGAAGAAGAAATCCAGAGGAAATCCTCCGAAAGTGTCCTTTGAGAGCACCACCAAGACAGACACAAACCCAGGCTAAGTCACTGAACCAGAACCCATGCAGATAGGAGCCTTCCGTGGATCTATATCCCCGCAAGAAAGGATGAGAAGGATTCATACGGGGTAGTGCATGTATATTGTGCCTCAGATAAACACTTGGTTAGAGAATGTCCTCTAGCCCCTCCTCAGCGTTTGGGAAACGCCAGCTCCCGATCCTAAATAGAGCAGAGCTTCGGGAGAGAGATGTTTGCTCCACATCAATTCAATCCTTGAACTCTCCTGGACAAAATAATTTGGTGATACTGCAGGTCTTCTTATCGCCCTCCAAGAATAAGACCTATTCTATTTTGGCCTTGGTAGACTGCGGAGCTATGGGAATATTTATTGATCAAGATTGGGTTGTTAGTCATCACATTCCATACGAGACACGAAGCACTATGCAGCCGGTGGAAGCAATCGACGGAAGACTCCTCACTTCAGGGCCCATAAGCCTGCAGACTAAAGAGATCCAGCCTTCTATAAACCATCACCAAGAGCGGATTAGTTTAGACATCATTAAGTCAGCCCACTACCCCATGGTATTGGGTATGCCCTGGTTACAGAAGCACAATCCGTATATCAATTGGACAGCAGGATCACTATTCCTAGGCTCAGAGTTTTGTATGTCTCACTGTCTATTCCTGGATCCCTCCTTGACACCCCCTAAAGAACCACCAAGAGAACAGCAAACAGCACTCATGGTTTCCAATATCATACAAGTCCCTGAGGCCTATCAGGGATATGCTGATGTATTTTCAACTGCCATAGTCCAGGCCTTACCCCTCACAGACCTGAAGACTGCGCCATAGATACAGATCCCTCAGCAGTGATTCCCTTCGGCAGAATGTTCATCCTTTCCGAACCTGAGAAAGAGGCCCTCCGAGAGTACCTGGATACCAACCTTGAAAATGGCACCATAAGACCTTCAAAATCTCCAGCGGGTACTTCGTTGTTCTTTGTTCCCAAGAAGGACACCAAGGAACTCAGCCTTGCCTCGACTATCGTGGCTTAAATCAATGCACCCTCAAAGACCGGTACCCATTGCCCTTGATCTCGGATATCCTGGAAGCTGTGAAAGGCGCCATAATATTCAAGAAGTTGGATCTCTGGGGTGCCTACCATTTGATCCGTGTTCGGGAAGGAGACGAATGGAAAACAGCCTTTAGAACACCCTTTGGTCACTATGAATATCTAGTCATGCCCTTTGGACTAGCTAATGCCCCCGCAGTTTTTCAACGTTTCATGGATAGGGTGTTCTCTGACATGTTATTCCTCTTCGACATTGTCTATCTGGACGACATATTGATCTTTTCCAAGGACCTTCTAAAGCATGAACAACATGTAAAGGCAGTATTACAACGACTCCGTGAACACAAACCTTTAGCCAAACCCGAAAAATGCTTGTTTCACGTTACACCTGTTCACTACCTAGGATTCATCCTTAGCCCAGAAGGAATTGGTATGGACCCTTCAAAGGTAAAGGCCATACTGGCATGGCCCGCTCCCACGTTCATGAAACAAGTTCAATCCTTCCTGGGGCTTGCCAACTTCTACCGGAAGTTCATATCCACCTTTTCCGAGATCGTTCAGCCGATCGTTGCTCTTTAAAGAAAGACATCCCCTTTATCTGGCCTACACCGCAAGATAAGGCATTCCAACGTTTAAAGGCAGAGTTCACGCAAGCCCCCATCTTAGCCCAACCCGACATAAATCGACCATTCCTAGTGGAAACGGATGCCTCCAACTACGCCATAGGAGCGGTGTTGAAGCAGGAATTTGAGGATAAACTGGAACAGCCCATTGCTTACCTTTCACGAACCCTGACTCCCAGTGAGATACACTACTCCGTCCTGGAAAAGGAACTGTTAGCCATCCGCCAAGCCTTCACTGAATGGCGACATCTACTTCTGGGTGCTAGACATCCAGTTCAGGTCCGCACGGACCATCGAAATCTTCAAATTCTACAGTCATTGGAGTGTAGGAACAGTCGTCAGGCGCGTTGGGCCTACTTCTTTGCCCAGTACCAGTTCCACATTGGACTTGCATATTTACACTCCCCCTTTTGTTAATTTATTAACAATTACCCATCCTCCTATCCCAGTCATATTTTGGAACCCATGACTTACAGACTTCACTTAAGCTTTCTTCATATGCTGCATACTTCTCAGGTGTACAGGTCAGCAACCCCCATCAGCATCACAATCTATCCAATGCTTAGTATAGTTCTCAGGATATGGAGGTGGTTTAAAGAGCGTATCTGGAGGACCAATTGGATTACTTATCTGAACCATCCGGTGTTGAACCTCACCATTCCACATATCTGTATATGAGCCTGTCTCGAGAGGGGTGCAGCAGTGTCCCTGGGGTTCTTAAGTGTAACTGAGATGTACCCTTAGCCCCAACCCCTCTGCAACACCCCAAAACTATTTGGAAGGCACAAAGATTCATGTTCCCGGATCACAAAACCCGATTGCTGACGCCTTATCTCGACGTCCTGACTATGTAACTACTGAAGATAGGGCCTATCCTAAAATGTTTCCCCACACGATCTTTGTAGCTCAAGCAGTCAATCTCCTGGAAGAAATTCAAGTGCAAACCCAATCCTCTGATCTGTGGAAGGATATTTCAAAGAAGAATCAATGGAATCTAAGAGTCAAGGAAGGATATTTATTCAAGGACAATGCACTGGTCATTCCCACGCAGAAATTACAACAAAGAATATTAAACCTCTGTCATGATACCCTTCACTCCGGACATCGTGGCATAACCAACACCCTCCGCCTCATACAAAGACAGTTTTGGTGGCCTGGAATGAAGACCGACGTACAGCAGTACATACAAGCTTGTGCTATCTGTAGTCAAAATAAACATGATAACAAGAGACTGGCGGGTCTTCTACTGCAACCTACACTGCCAACAAGGCCATGGGAATTCATTGCTACAGACTTCATTGTGGAATTAACACCTTCCCGAGGATACACGACCATCATGGTTACCATTGACTTGTTCACTCATATGGCTCATTTTACACCCCTGTGTAAGCTACCATCCTCGTCCGAACTTGCTGGAATCTTTCTGGAACACATATTCCGTCTGCATGGACTTCCTTCCAAGATCATATCTGATCGAGGACCTCAATACGTCTCACAATTCTGGAAACATCTCTGTCGCATTTTGGAAAATCCAACGCGCACTCTCTTCAGGTTATCATCCCCAAGCCAACAGGACCACAGAACGTGCTAATCAGACCCTGGAACAGTATCTTCGATGTTTCGCCACCAAGGTTCAGGATGACTGGTCGCTCCCGATACCCGTGGCTGAATTCGCCTACAACAATTACAATCATTCAGCACTTAAGACCAGTCCCTTTTATTGTAGCCAAGGTTTCCATCCATCGGTTCTACCCTCTGTTCTCCCTCATCCCACACCGGTACCTACTGTCGACTCCTGGATCGAACCCCTCATCAACCTACACCAGGAGGCCAAAGAAAACTTAGAGAAGGCCAGAACACAGACTAAGAGGTATGCGGATTCCAAAAGAAGACCAGGGCCTTCTTATGCAATTGGTTATCAAGTCTGGTTGTCCTCAAAATTACTACCCCGAAATCTACGACCGAACAAATTGGCCCCTCGGTACTATGGTCCATTTCCCATCAAGGAAATTATAAATCCAGTCTCATACCGGATCAAACTACCAGACTCCTGGAAGAAAATTCACCCAGTTTTTCACACATCCTTATTAAAACCCTACATCCAATCCTCCCGGAAATCCTGCAGACCCCCTCCGCTGCTGGTCGACAACCAACTGGAATATGAAGTGTCCCGAATATGCAACTCCAGGTATAAACGGGGTCAGCTTCAATACCTGGTTGAATGGAAGGGATATCCTCCTAGTGAAAGAACCTGGGAACCACTTTCTAATCTCAAGGCCCCTCGACTGCTCAGAAAATTTCACCTCATACACCCGGGCAAACATGGAGGAACGGGTCTTCAGAGGAGGCATGCTGTCATGACCTACAGAACGCGCCCCTTTTGGACTTCCTGGTCCTTGTCTCAATGGGGCTTGCACTCCCTGGTACTCCAAACATGGCCGTCCAGTGTGAAACACCTTCCTAGCTCTACACGTTGGACGTAGCGTGTTCTATTAATAGACCACACCCCCCGCGGCTCCGCGCGTCTCAATGCTATTGCGAAGTAGCGACCAGACGTGTGCTCCGTAGCTCACGGTGTTGCTTCCCTGATTCTGTCCCTACTAACTCCATTCCTAGTCCCTCTCCTTTCTTTCTTTCTTACTTACTTCCTGGACTTGTGTGCTGAGTAGTGCACTTTCTTAATTTCCCGGGTCCCTGGATCATTGCATCCCGGAACTTTGAACACACGCTGGAGTTGGAAGAGACTCGTGCAGCCTTATTCAAGACCCGATCCGTCTACAAGAAGGCATCGACCAAGAAATCCAGCAAAGATCAGACTCAGGTGAGAAGGGGGTGCGGGGGGTACTCCTTGACAAAAAGATGAAAGAAATCCAATTAACACAGCCGGTGAGTTACGAGGGAAACAAGTCTGGTTGATGTTAAAGGGAAAGTGACTAAAATTTGAAAGTTGCACGTGTGTCGATAAAACACGAATGGAGAGAACAATTTTTGAAAGACAAGTATACAAAGTAGCAGAGCAGGCCTGCGAGATGAAGTCGCCCATTCGAATGTCTCTGAAATGTTATGAATTTTGAAAGATATTCCAAGCGGAGATGAAAGGAAACCGTGATAAGGAAAAAAAGTTGAATAAGAGGAAAGTGACATTTGTGAACTGTGAAATATGCCAAGAGGGCAAAGTAATATACAAGAACTTTTTAAAAAGGCCAAGAAAGCAAAGAAAATAAAAACTATGGATAAGAACTACAAGAGTTAATTGGTGTCGAATACGAACTTTTTAAAAGACTAAAAGAGAAGAACTACAAATATCAAGAGGTATTGGTATTACACATGAACTTATGAAAAGGCCAAGAGGGCAGACTAAATGAGAAGTGAGAATCATAAGTACCAAGACGTATTGGTGCCACAAGATAATTGATTATGAATTGAAGGATTGTTGAAAGAGAGGTCAAAGTGGTCATGCAGAGGTCTATGTAAATTCCTTGAAGTCTCGAAAATCTGACAGTGAAAAGATATGAGATAACGTAGGGAAGGGGACCCCCACAAAGGATAGGCAGGATTAAGCCCAGTAGAGGGAAGTCTGTGCAGAACTGTGACAAATTAGAATATATGAACTGAGTACTGATGACAAGGCGTGCAAAGCCTAAAGAAGTGATTGAATCTGCCAGAAGTTTAAAGCCTAAGATTGAGCCGTTCAATTGTACCAGTAAGCCAAAGTGTGCAAGACTGAGAACTGTGCCATCGACCCATCCTTTGTTTTTTGAGAGACCCTAGACTCCCTGGGGAAGGGAGTTGATGCTGAAGCCATTCTGACATTTCCTTTTGAGACACCACTTCATTTTGAATTGCCTTAACACATTTGTAATTCTAAGGAGGGCAAGCTTAGGTTTTCCTAGTATAGGCCTTTTTATTTTGACCAGACTGACTTGGACGTATTTGTTATTGTTCAATGGTCGAAATCACCATTTGTTTTAGAGTTCGGGACTGTTAGAATGCTACCATCCAAATCAAAAGTGTAAATAAAAGGTTTTCGAAACTTGTATCCATTGTGTCTACTGCTCGATGCCTTCCTCACACACTAAGGATGCATATGTAGCAGAGCACGCTCATGTGGTGTTCGAGCTAAAAAACATGGCGCTGGTGCGCAGTGCATTCTGGGGGAACTCAGAGCCATGATGGATATTTATCCATGCCTCAGTGGAAAGCTGCACTTGCTTTGCGAAACAACATGTTTTCAACGTTATTCGCTGATGGGTTTGGAATGCAGGCCTTCTCAGCCAAGGACACGGCGCTGGGAAAGCTAAGATCCGCAGGTGCCGGCTGGTACCTGATAACGAAGTTTGTTTTGGTTTGCTATGCTTGCGCCAAGGTTTTGAGATGAGTTATGGAATTGTTTTCCGGGGCGCTTAGGAGAGGGAAGCGCTCTGCTCCTTGAGGTTACTGTCGGTTGACCCAGCTGGCAATCAACGGTCACCCATCAATGCGCAAGCGCATTTGCCAGAAGGTTCGAGAAGGTGCCACCCCTTGTTGAGGAGGGCATATATGCGGAAGCCCTCAACGGTCAGACGGGACATGCACAAAGACCTCAGTCGGAGGGGGGACGCCCTGGTCCGATATACCTGTGGGCTGTTGTGCTCTTGGCCTGGCTGTTGTTGGGGTCTTTCAGCCGCTTCTGGCGAGATGAGGTTTTGTCAAGATACGCCCATGGTGATGTATTCCTGCTAATTTCCTATGATTTATCTGATTTATGCTTGTATTGTATATATGCCTAATTACAAATAAATAGCCGTATAAGTGCTACTTACTCTCTAAGCGTGCGTGTGGTTGTAAGTCATTGCGTTGTCTACCTGCGTTCAAAGTATTGGCTCTGCGGCTGCGCTGGTGATAAATTACTGTCCGTGCACTATTGGCGAGCAATACATTTTGGCGACGAGGATGGGATGGTTTGTGATGAATTGTTCCAACCATTAAAGAATCCGGTTGAACGCAGATAGGTTTTGCTTACATTGCGAGCGAAAGGTTGTTTTCATTTGGCAGAGAGTGCTGGACGGTGTTAATCTGTTCTGTGTGTGTGTGCGTGTCTGCACAAGTGACTGCGGTGTGGAAAGAAATATTTATATATATATACAGAGGCTTTGTACATTACTGCAGTGATGAATAGTTTGTTCAAGAAAAAGGGAGTTCTCGCTGGCGGTGAATGTCCCGATGTAATGATTCCAGGGTGGGCGAAAAGCCCATATGATAAGTTGGCTCAGTTATGGGCATGCGGTGCAGGGCTGTGTGAAACATGGGATTGTGAAGTGGGAGACGCTGATCCGTCAGAAGTAATGTCTTGTTTACAACAGATTTCAGTAGAGAGGGGAAAGGAATGTGCCGCGCTAGGCAGGCGGGGTTGGGTTCTCCTGCATGCCTATCGAAAGATGCATCAGAAAAATGTGGAAATGAAGGATAATATTTTGCGATTGGAAAAAGAGTTAGCTGCTGAGAAACAGATTGCATTAATGCAGCAGATTCAGATGAAACTTTTCAAAGACAAAGCTGACAAATATCAGGCTGTGGCTGAAAGGGCAGCCGTCAGAGTAGCCCGATATAAGTATAGGAAAAGACGGGGAGGGGTCAACCAAAGAAAAGTGGCAGCGGTAATCGCTACTGCAGATGTAAATTGGGATCCCGATAAATGGGATGGAGACATCTTTGACTCAACAAGCCCAGAGAGTAGCTCGGCAAATGAGTCAGATTCTAAAGCAGAAATTAATCAGAAGGCAGTGGCAGCCAAGCCGGTTAGAAGACGCCGTGCTGGGCCCCACCCGCAGAACCCTGGAGGCGGTGTTGTAGATTTAACCACGTTGGAAGATTACACTCAGCAGGAGGTTGGAGAGATTATTACTCGTTTGAGGCAAAAGTCAGGGGAACCTTTATTGACATGGATGGTGAGACTACTAGACGGGGGAGCGGCAGGGCTGTTCGTGGATGCCACAGACTCACCGCGTTTTTTGCCTTTGTCCAATGACACCAGTGTACAGGAGGTTTTAAGGGCAGGGCCGCCCCCTGATGAGAATGGCCAACCTCCACAAATGTCTTTGTTGGATTTAGCAGCCCAAGCATGTAACCGCAAGTACCCCATTACCACAGATTGGCCCAGTGAGGAAACAAAGTGGTATACTTTGAAAGAGGCGATTCAAAAGGTCAGAGAGCATGCCATGAAAGAGGCGATTCATATAGATGCTCCAGGACACATGGGGGCCGTGGCGCTCTCAGTTTCAACCAGAAACATGGTGATCAGAACTGCACCGCCCGCATACAAAAGTGTCATTATGACTTTGCTCGTAGGTATGACGGGCAAACCCACAGATGAAGTAGTGGATGCCATTCGGCAACTGGCAGATTTAGGGGAGTGGGATAGGAGTGACAACAGGCCACGGGAGAGAGAGGGGCGTAGCGAGAGAAGAACTGAAGGCAGGAGACAAGATAGCAGAGACTCCCGAGTGTCCAGAAAAGACATGTTTTTGGCCCTGTTAAAAGATGGTGTGCCACGGGAAGAAATTGATGGCATTGAAACCAGGGTCATGTACGAACTATACAGAAAGAGAGGGCTTGCAGCCAAGGAGCGCTACAAACAGGTTAAGAAACAGGTAGTGACTAAACCAGAGGGGGACACCACCCCTTCTGCCCCTCCTGAGGAAGAACAGGAGGAGGGGTCTATGGGGACACCTTCCCCGTACCAACCGACATATGCTGATTTGAGGAAGGTGGTGAGTGCAATGCTAAAGGCAGAGTCAGGTTACACTCATTCAAAATTTGACTAGGGTTATGGCCAAGCCCCGGCAGCGTCTGCTCGCATAAAGGTGGATAGGCGGCCCCATGTTAATGTCAAGATTTTTTGGGGGCCAGGAAATACGCAAGGGGTGCGAGCATTGATAGACACCGGGGCGGAGGCCTCTTTGATTCACGGGAATCCGACACGATTCAAAGGCAGACACTTTACTATTACAGGACTAGGGGGGAAGGAGACCCCCGCAGTACAAACTGAAGTGGAAATGAAAATAGGCAGTTTGGCTAGGCAGAAATACCAAGTGTTGATTGTCCCGATACCTGAGTACATAATTGGCTTTGACATTCTGGAAGGGTTGACTTTAGGACTTGGAGGTAAAACATACCAGTTTGGGGTGAGTGCATTAATTTGTACACCCATTACAGTAGGCAAATTGAAGATGCCCCCAGTACATGTGCCTGTGGCGACCAAGCGGGTAGCAATGAAGCAATACCGCATTCCTGGGGGGCAAAAGGAAATTTCAGACACCATCAAGGAGTATGTAGAGGCGGGGGTGTTACGACCTATCACTACCGCCTGGAATAACCCCCTTTGGCCCGTCAAAAAAGGGGATGGGTCTTGGAGGATGACGGTGGATTACCGCGAGTTGAATAAACACACTCCTCCATTGGTGCCCGCAGTCCCAGATGCCATTACCTTGATTGAAAATGTCCAAAAGTTTGAGGGGACTTGGTATGCAGTGATAGATTTAGCCAATGCATTTTTCTCTGTGCCAATTGCTGAAGAGTGTCAAGAGCAGTTTGCATTTTCTTGGGGCGGGCGTCAGTACACCTTCACAAGGTTACCTATGGGGTACATACATAGCCCGACTATCTGTCACCGGCTGGTGGCAGAGCACTTAGACAAGATACCGTGTAAACCGGACATACAAATCTCTCACTACATTGATGATATTTTGATTCAGGGCAAGGATGAGTGCAGTGTGCAAAACCAGTTAGAAGTCATTATGGAAGGATTGAAGAAGGAAGGGTGGGAGATTAATCCGAACAAAATTCAAGGCCCAGCTGAGACAGTGACATTTCTAGGAATTCAGTGGCATAATGGGCATCGAGAAATGGTGCCGAAGGCCCGACAGAAAATACTTGAGTTTACCACGCCAATGAATAAAAAGCAAGCTCAACAGTTCATAGGGCTGTTTGGGTTCTGGAGACAGCACATTCCCCATTTAGGGCAGATACTGGCCCCCCTTTACAAAGTGACACGAAAGAAATATGAGTTTCAGTGGGGGGAAGAGCAGCAAAAAGCATTTGAGTTGGCAAAAGACACCGTGCAGCAGGTGCTCGATCTATGGCCATTGAAGGAAGGCGAAGTGGAATTGAATGTGTCTGTACAAGACAATTATGCTAACTGGAGTGTGTGGCAGAAACAGGACAGGAAACGTGTGCCATTGGGGTTTTGGAGTCGTAAGTTGCCCGATGCTGGTAATTCATACACTCCATTTGAAAAGCAGTTGCTGGCATGTTACTGGGCCCTGGTTGATACTGAGCAAATGACGGTGGGCCATGATGTATTGATGAGGCCAGAGATACCGATTATGCAATGGGTGTTGAGTTCTCCTAAAACACACAGAATAGGACATGCCCAGGAAGCCAGCATAATTAAATGGAAATGGTACATTCAAGACAGAGCCAAATCAGGAAAGGGTGGGGTTGCAAAGTTACACGAGCAAGTAGCCAACATACCGCCCTCGGATTACATACCACCAGAAGTGTCTGAGAAACGCGAGTCTCCCGTGAAATGGGGAGTACCATATGGTGATTTGACCGTAGAGCAGACAGAGCATGCCTGGTTTACTGATGGCTCAGCCCGATATGTGGGAACAGAGCGATACTGGAAAGCGGTGTCATATAATCCCAAGACAAAAAAGATTTTGACGACGTCAGGGAAAGGGAAGAGCAGTCAGTTTGCAGAGCTTTACGCAGTTTACCAAGCCTTGAAACAAGAGACCCCTGGTCGATGTCATTTGTACACAGATTCATGGTCAGTGGCGAATGGGTTGGCAGTGTGGCTGCCAACCTGGCAGAAGAATGGGTGGAAGATTCATTCGAAAGAGTTGTGGGGAAAAGAATTGTGGCAAGATATTGCAGAAATGCTATCACAAAGTGAAGTCACAGTGTATCATGTGGATGCGCATTGTGCGACAGATTCATTGGAACGTTGGTTTAATTCTGTTGCAGATGAACACACCAAGATTTCATCTGTGGATGCGGAGCCTCAGGAAGACGATTTGGAGGGTTTGGCCAAGTGGGCTCACCAGAAATGTGGGCACCTTGGAGAAAAGGCTACTATCAGGTGGGCACAAGCTCGAGGAATTAGTATTCCTTTAGAGGTAGTGAAAACAGTCATCTTGCAATGTCCGGTGTGCCAACACCAACAGCATAGGCCTATCCCTCAGATTGTTCACGGCACGTTGCGAAGAGGAAAGTTACCAGGTCAAATTTGGCAGATCGATTTTATCGGTCCTCTGCCAATCAGCAAAGGTTGTCAGTATGCATGCACTATTGTGGATACTTACTCTGGATACATGATGGTTTTGCCATGCAAGCGTGCCACACAACTGAATACCATTAAGTTGCTAGATCAGATCACGTTGCATTACGGAGTGCCTTTGCAAATTCAAAGTGACAACGGATCACACTTCAAAGGCAAATTAATTCAGGACTATTGTCAGGAGAAGAGTATAGAGTGGCTTTACCACGTGCCCTATCACCCGGAAGCGGCAGGGTTAATTGAAAGAATGAATGGGTTGTTGAAGGAACAGCTACGTAAGTCTGGAGATGGCAGTTTGGCAGGTTGGCGTGATCGCGTGTTCGATGCGGTGCAAGTGTTGAATAATAGACCGGTGAACAATCATGAGACTCCATTGTTGCGACTAATGACTCCTGCTTTACAGATTCAACCGAACCTAGTTAGAGAGACTCTATTGTACTGGGAGATTACCCCGGGCTGTTTAGCTCCCTATCGGGCGACTCCCGAGTCAGCAGGGGTAGACTTGCATTCTCATGAAGAAATCAGATTAGACCCGAGAGGGATTGTTGTGATTGAAACAGGGATTGGGGTACAAATTCCTCCAGAGCATATGGGATGGATTGCCCCTAGATCTGGACTAGCATTGAAGGGAGTTCAAGTGCTGGGAGGGGTCATTGATGCTGATTACCAAGGCGAGATCAAAGTCATCTTGATGAATAGTGGGGACCAAGTGTTACCGATTCATAAGGGTGATAGAGTGGCTCAGTTAATTATCATTCCTGTTAAGTTGTCCATGATTAAAAAGGGGGAGCCTCCCACAGTGTTAACTACCCGTGGGGATCGTGGTTTTGGCTCTTCAGACAGTATGATACCGGGTGCAAAGGTGTGGGTCGAAAGGCCAAGTGGTCCACCCGTGCCCGCAGATGTTATTGCATCAGGCAAAGACCAGATAGTTTTAGTAATGGAACCTGGTAAAGACAAATGGCAGTATGTGCCCGCAGACAAATGTTACCTAAGGGAGTGATTTTCAACACTGATATCTCTTTTCTGGGTTTGCCTTGTAGATCCTGTGTCTGGCTGGTGTGATTGTGGGACTAAATGGACTCCATTTGGGAGAGTCAAACGGCATAATGCTCCGGATAAAAAATGCCATGTCTGTGCCAACGATCAATGTGAGTCCGATGATGAGGAGCAATGATGTCCGAAAGCAACTCGATACCGATGCCAAAAAGCCAGCCAGACCAACGACATGGATTCATGGAAGGCGACGAACACGTCAGGTGCAAGTCCAAACAACATCGATGCCAGCTATGCAAGAGGCGTCTTTAGGACGGCGAAAATATTCCCCGATGATTACCCAAACGGAGAATATGTGGACGTACCTGGCACAACAAGTACTTAACATTACGCACTTTTGCTTAACCGATGTGCCCAATGCTGAAGCTTTACTAACTACATGTTTAGTTGCAGTGCCAACGCCAGTTCCGGTTCTAAAGCACATTTTTGGCGTCACACACAATGATTCGTTAGTTCAAGATTCCGATATCAGACAATCTTTTTCCGTCTATGAGTACTGCAGGTTTTGCACGGAAACGGATCGCAAATGGAGAAATTTGACACGTATTATAACCTACAATATAACTCAAGGCGATGTGTGCTACTTTATGACCTGCGATGCTAAAGAAATTGGCAAATGCCAACAGCTAAATTTAACCAAACAGAAGAATCAAACTGTGTTCGAGAAACGATTGTGTTCACGAGTTCCAAGCACATGTACCAGTGTGAATAATACTATGTCTTGCAATCATACCGTAATAGCTGCCAGTCATCTAAATCATGTGAAACTTCCAACAGGATGGCTCTTTTCATGTGGTAACATCACATACACTTACATTCCAGCTAACATTTCTGGAGGTCCGTGTGCCTTAACTCGATTAGGACTAATGATGTTTCCTTTACACCCAGCAATATCTCGAAACAAAAGATCAACTTTTGAATCTGTGGGTCTATCCCCCGATTGTGATTCACATGTGCATTTGCTATCAGAAGCTGAAGTTCTAGCATTAACCCTTTCATTAGTAGGAGTTTGGGGTTTATCTGCTGGGGGGTACAAGTCTTTGATCAAATTAGCATGTTTAGTAGTAAAAGGACTCAATCATACTTCTCAAGCTTTAGAAGAGTTACTCCTTGACAGCAAAGTTATTAGAAAAGCTACTTTGCAAAACAGAGCTGCTGTCAATTACTTATTGCTGAAGCATAATTTAGGCTGTAACGCAGTTGAGGGTATGTGTTGTTTCAATCTAAGTGACCATTCACGATCCATTGAAAGTCATATTCGAGGTTTGAGGGATCTCATTCATCAAGTGTCCCAAGAGCAAACTGGGAATTGGTGGGATTGGTTATTTTCATGGATTCCCGATATTGGAGGTACACTGCGTTATGCTTTTGCTTGCATTTGTATTATATTAGCTATCATAATAGCTTGTTGTTGTTGTATTCAATGTATTCCCAACTTGGTTTTAATATTTCGGCGGTTTCAAAGACCGCCTCCTTTACCACTAGGCTATGGAAGGTAAATATCCAAGGGTGGATTGTGGTGTTCGAGCTAAAAAACATGGCGCTGGTGCGCAGTGCATTCTGGGGGAACTCAGAGCCATGATGGATATTTATCCATGCCTCAGTGGAAAGCTGCACTTGCTTTGCGAAACAACATGTTTTCAACGTTATTCGCTGATGGGTTTGGAATGCAGGCCTTCTCAGCCAAGGACACGGCGCTGGGAAAGCTAAGATCCGCAGGTGCCGGCTGGTACCTGATAACGAAGTTTGTTTTGGTTTGCTATGCTTGCGCCAAGGTTTTGAGATGAGTTATGGAATTGTTTTCCGGGGCGCTTAGGAGAGGGAAGCGCTCTGCTCCTTGAGGTTACTGTCGGTTGACCCAGCTGGCAATCAACGGTCACCCATCAATGCGCAAGCGCATTTGCCAGAAGGTTCGAGAAGGTGCCACCCCTTGTTGAGGAGGGCATATATGCGGAAGCCCTCAACGGTCAGACGGGACATGCACAAAGACCTCAGTCGGAGGGGGGACGCCCTGGTCCGATATACCTGTGGGCTGTTGTGCTCTTGGCCTGGCTGTTGTTGGGGTCTTTCAGCCGCTTCTGGCGAGATGAGGTTTTGTCAAGATACGCCCATGGTGATGTATTCCTGCTAATTTCCTATGATTTATCTGATTTATGCTTGTATTGTATATATGCCTAATTACAAATAAATAGCCGTATAAGTGCTACTTACTCTCTAAGCGTGCGTGTGGTTGTAAGTCATTGCGTTGTCTACCTGCGTTCAAAGTATTGGCTCTGCGGCTGCGCTGGTGATAAATTACTGTCCGTGCACTATTGGCGAGCAATACAGCTCATATCTAGGATTAGGAGTAAGACGGATGTATCAAGTTTTGAACTGATTTTGGGCAGCATTAGGGAGGAGTATCACACTGACACCAATAATATGTGGTATAACCGCATGCGAGCAGTGGAAAGAGAGAGGGCAAATGATACAGGTTATGTTTGCTCCCTAATTCCACATGCGACTGGCACACCCAAACTGTATCACGCAGGAGGTTCCAGCACAGATAGCACACTGTTTAGGTAATATGGCTGCATGCAGGTTTTGAGGGTTGTTCCAGTGACACAGGGACCAAGTACAGTGGGTGGAAGAGGGTGATTTGGTTTACGAGGACATTTACATCAAGCAAAAGAAGATGGCAGTAAAGGAAGAAACAAAGGATGTTGTATTACATTATGAAGCAAAGGAACTAAGGAGGGAGGAACTATCATTTACTATACAACACACTTTCTTGCGAAAATGAAACAGGACAGGCATTGCCCTGGTGTTGGACAAGACCACAATTGCATATAGAGGGTGCTGGTTTTTTTACAAGGAGGAGTGGGTGGAAGGGCTCAAAAGGATGTAGGGCAGAAGGATAGGTGGGATTTTCAGAGGAGGTTGCTATACATAACACGTGTTTCAGCATTTGGGAAAATAATCTGCAGACTCTAACCTTGATAGATAAAATAAGCAACTAGTTAAAATAGCGATACTTTCACAATCTACTTTGGGTTTCAGATCCAGGACAGCATTAAATTGGGAATAGAAGGTACACAAGAACAATGGAATTCCCAAGCCTACGAAGGAGGAACAGCAGCACTAATGGACCACCACTGAGCATGCGGCTCCCTGGCCTACACCCAATTACCACCACGTTGGGCCAGAGTTTGTTCTCTTGTTACCCTGCAGTCGTACCGCATTCTGGTCTTGTGTCCTTTGCTCAACATCCTGTTCTTCAAAATGTGTACCACAAGCAGAGGTCCCTGAACTTGCAAAGACGTTGTCGCAATAACAATTACTTTTCCCAGGAATCCTCTCACACTAGCAGAAATACCTTTTGTGAGGAGCCGGGATTGAGACATGGACACAGAACTCATGACTGTGTTCACAAACTTAATAATAAAGGGGTTGGAAAATGCTTCACTGTCCCTACTCTAGGAGGCATTTCCCTACCTCAACCAAAACTAAGGGTCAGTCATGTGTCAAGATGTCCAAAATAAAATGTCCTTTGTCCGAAATCCTATCCTAGCCCTCACATTCTAAAAGGTAACCCTAAGGTGCTACACACATGTTCAAGTTCAAAAGAAAGGTGCAACTCCAACACAAATGTTCCCAATAGATAGTGTTCACAGTCCCAGGGAATGGCTCCCTTCCCCCTGGTTTCTCTTCACCAATGCAAAAGATCAGCAAGACGATGAAAGTTCTTTTGAACCCAAGAGAATACTTCCCTCCTCTCGACGTTGCATTCCACTCCTAGGGAAAGGTCTCTATTCCCCAGGTCTGTTCCAACAACTTAAAGTCCTAAGGGCATGGAGATTCTTTGTTCAACAAAAACAACTTGGATGCAAAACAACTAGTATGCAGGTCCCAGCCTCACAGGACACCTGGTATACTCCCCAGTCAGGTTCTTCTCCACATTCAATGCAATTTGACTCTTTGCCTGGTATACTTTCCTGCCAGAACTTTCTCATGCAGTTCACTGTACATACTTGCAAATTGGAGTTGCTTTATTACTCCTTTTGACATATCTGGTTTTAAATCCCTTTTCATTCACTTCACTGGCTTGTATTTGCCCTTGAGAGCATTGCTGAAGCGCCCCAGTGTCGCAGCTTCCCTTCTCAGGACTCACCAGCTTTGTGTGTCGTTCTCCAGTTCTCTGGCAGTAAAAGTGAAGCAACACTGCGGTGTCCAGTCTCTGCTTCACGGGCACACCGGTGTCGCATAGTGGCTTCCACGTCCTTTGCGGCTCAGGCTCTGCTGCTCAGCCCTCCTCCGTGTTTGGGCTGCACTGTGGCTGCTTCTCAGTTCCTGTGGCCATCAGGAGGACTTGCCTTGCCTTCCTACTACGATCCCAGCACAGCAAACCCATTCCAGCAGTTAGTTCTTTCTGCGGTCTCTCCCCCCAGGCTCCACAGTCTTCTCTGCTGCTTTATAGTCCCTCGGTCAGCACCAGGAGGTCGAACCTTCCCCAGAAAGCATCTCTTTGCCCCATGCCGGCAAGGGTTTTTAAATGTCCCGGCACCCATCATACGCTCATAACCACTAGAGCGCATCCTGGGCTTTACCGATCCTCATGGCTCTGTTCAGCCTCCTCGTCCCATTGTATCTAGAAACATGCAAAACATAAGTATTTCTTAGCATTCTAGTCAAAGAATATTGAAAGATGTCCTCAGTAGGTTTTATGGGTGGTTGAAGGGGACTGCCACAGTATGCTATAAAGGCTAGAGAAATGGAGGGGACAACCCTAAAAGGGAGAGGGGGAAATGGGTTTTCATCTGATGATGCTGGGTAATTTTCTTGAGGGTCCCCTCTCCCCCATGTGGTCCTCCCTCATGTAGCCGCTCCCAGGGTCAGAATCAGGTAGCGGCTGCCATCCCCTGGCCACATGGGAAGGGGCTACCTTTGGGAAAGTAGGGATGACTTCATCAGATTCACACTATGGAACATCGCCTTTTCAGCAAAGCAGCAACCTTATTTACATCACTTTTTGCACCAGGTATCCAGATTGCAGCGAATACAAAATGGATCCAGATCACTCGCTGGGAGCTATTGCAGCTTGCGAACGTAACAGAGCAGGGTTTGAATGCTATCAGGTAAGCACTCATGGCAGTTAGGTTGATCACCCTGCAAAACAGATATGTCCTCAACCTCATAACAACTATGAAAGGAAGAGTGTGTGCGAAAACAAAAAGTTTGTGCTGCACGCTCGTGCCCTCAAATGATGCGGACAATGGCAGCTAGAATGAAACTATCAATGCACTGCACACACTCCACACTATGGAGAAAGAAACAAACAGGGTGGTCGAAGAGGACTGGTATAACAGCATTTGTTCTTGGATGCTCACGTGGTCGAGAAATATCGTAACAGAAACACAGGTTTGGTAGAAAAAGTCACTAAACCACAGCGCTTGTATGAATAAATATAAAGAGTGCACATAGGCTGCAGGTGCCTGAGAGGTGTGGGAGTACTGCCAAGTACAACCCACTGTTGTGGAAACAATTAGAGCACGGGCAATTCTCAGTCGCACTGCGCCCAAGAGTCCAATATAGGCATGTGTTGCAAGATGGGACCTAAGATAAATTGAATGAAGGACAGTGCCAGAAAACTCTCTCCCCCATTTACAGCCTCAGATGAAGAGCCGGTTTAGACTCGAAACACGCGTCAGGCTACTTTGGAAATAAATCCATCGGACTTATAACCACATCTCTCTTCAATTACTTGCAACACATGCCTATATTGCACTCTTGGGCACAGTGCGACTGAGAATTGCCCGTGCTCTAAATATCGTAACAGTGCTCGTTCCTATCCTCGTGATGATCATTGCTCTTTGTGCCTTCCAAATAGTTTTGGGGTGTTGCAGAGGGTTTGGGGCTAAGGGTACACCTATGATGTCAGTTACACTTAAGAACCCCAGGGACACTGCTGCACCCCTCTCGAGACAGGCTCATATACAGATATGTGGAATGGTGAGGTATAACACAGGATGGTTCAGATAAGTAATCCAATTGGTCCTCTAGATACGCTCTTTAAACCACCTCCATATCCTGAGAACTATACTGAGCATTGAATAGATTGTGATGCTGATGGGGGTTGCTGACCTGTACACCTGAGATGTATGCAGCATATGAAGAAAGCTTAAGTGAAGTCTGTAAGGCATGGGTTCCAAAATATGACTGGGATAGGAGGATGGGTAATTGTTAATAAATTAACAAAAGGGGGAGTGTAAATATGCAAGTCCAATGTCGTAAAGGTGTGCGCAAGATAAGAAAATGTTTATCAAAGCATCAGACTCCTGGTAGCGATGTAGGAGTCACGTACATTACGTGGTGTGACATTGAATTGAGAGTAGATGTAGTTTCTAGTGCGCCAGGCCACTTTTCTGAGCTATGGTCATTTAATTTAATTTTAATTTGCTGCTGGGCAAAAGGCTTCAAGCAGAGAAGGTCAGGGTGGAAAGGGATGCGGAACAGTGCTCATCTAATTGTTGCGAGAGGGAGAAAGTTCTCAGGGACTTGAAATGAGACAGCAGGTGCCTTCCCAGACGATAGATGAATGAATACATAATGGTTGTGAAGGACACAGTAAGATACGCGAGAAGGCCCAGACAGCAGCATTGCCAAAATTAAGAACTAGAATGTGAGCACAGCGCCCCCACTGAGGGCAGGACATTTGGGTTGGAGTTAAAAGTGCCTTGGTAGAACGAATACATAGAAGGAATTAATTTCCCAGGAGCAGGGCCGCACACATTTTTTCATACAGCTATTCATTGTGAGACGATAACTAGAAGATCATGTACAAAGTTGGCAGCATGTCTCAAAATGGGAGTTGCAGGTGCAGGGGCGGGGGCGGGAGGCCAAATGGCCAATTATGGAGAAGGGATTGTATTGTTCTGTGGGATGCAACAAGGTTTTGACCTCACTGATTTTCACTCACTATATGGATTAGTCTGTCTCAGTGGGTTTGCTACCGCCCAAGCTGTCTCAGGTGTCCAATTAGGGCAGAGCTTTTTTTATCAATTGCACCATGAAGAGTGCCAACCAATGGCAACTCTGCATTTAGTGCCGACTATGAAATTATGTCATTTTTGAAGGGTGGTTTTTTCAACTGTCACGAGAAAAGAAACTTCCAATCATAACTTTCAGTTGTTTAGGGGCTTGTTGACAAGCCGCCAATTGAAATGTTAGAATTAGAACTCATGTTGCATTTAAAGAATATGTTAATTTTGCAGTTTTCTGCCTTAAATATTGTAGCCTGGTATGTTGAGTTTGTTCTCAGTTCAATTCCACTGAGCCGTCTGACATTATCCCGGGCGTATTTGCAAAAAAGCTGTTTTTCTTGCAAGTCGTGCACTCCATTTTTGATTACTTGAGCATTCTTTTTTGGATTACCTGGGGGACTGCACCTTTACAGAATGCTTCAGATATCGTCAAATTAGACATTGGACCATTAAACTAAAGAATCTAGAGGCTGGGGCCTGCTCACTTACTGCCTTGGAACTAATTGTGCAAAAGTTACTCCAGATTGTATAAACTCTTAAAATAGATGACTTCCCGGATTCCTTATATTTTGCGATGGGAAGGAGACCTGGATTATTTGGAGGCAGAGACTTGGAGAAGATATGGGCGAGAGCCGCAGCTGTGGCCTGATACCTGACAAAGAATGTATATAAAGTGATATTGTGTACCCAACCAGTCTTAATAGCATTAATCCCTGTATTCCCTTTTTGCTGGAGGAATTGTGGCCAGATGAGCAATTTATCCTATGCTGTTTATTCTATGGAGGGGCTCTAGTGCTCCGATGATTATTCACTTGTTGCTGGCTGCTCATATTGTTTTGACTAAAAGCTGGAAGACAGTGGAGGGATTGCAGATGAGGTAGTAGCTGGGGCAGAAAAGGTTTGTACCATTTCCACGTGGAACCTGAATAAGCATGTTGCAATTCAGACTTCCCTTTCATGAGAAATTTCCCTTGTGGGCTGTCAAACCACAAACGTTGAGATGCTTTCCTTTGATATGAAGTCGGATTTTTAGGTTTGTATTGCTGGATGATTTTTCTGGTTCTGATGCACTTATTAGTCAGTGCTCTGCTGCCCTGCACCTGATATTTTGATATCATGTTTGCGTTGCTGCGATACACCTCCTTTGAGTATATCTCTTATGTGCCCCACTTGTTGGGTTGGTTGTATTTTGTTTTGATCTTTTTATTTTTTGTGTTGCAAAATGTATAAAGTCTTCTAAGAAAAAACACATGCATGTGTTTCAGAACGTATAATACATAATTAAAATGATTTCCAATTATAAAATGTAAATACAATATCAATAACATAACTATAAAATACACTGAAGTATGTTTTGTACATACTCACATTTACACATAAAACATTACATTATAGTAAACAAATGCTGCCCAAACAAAATCATTTTAAAAATGTAAATCCAACTGATGTACCCATGTAATATAATCATAATAAAATAGAATACATTATTTATTTTCATTTATAAAATGAAAACTGTATAGGTAATGTACGTATAACTTTAAACATTAATAAAATACAAAACTAATCCACTTTACACCAATTTGAAATAAATCCATTCATGTTAAAAATGCATGCAAAACATACAATTCAAATGTTTTCTTCATGCTGTGATAAAACATGAAATAATGTTGCACTAATTGAAAAAAAAGGAAAACCACCAACATTACAAATGCCTATAATACACACTACAATTAAAATATATTTTATTTACTTAATAAATCAAACCAACACAAGCAAGGTTAGCCAGAGAGGGGGGCGTGGCTTGGACGGCCATGTAAAGGGACGTGCTCTCGTGGAGCTCCGCTGATCCTACAATGATCCTGGAGGAGAAGTGCGTGCACGGGAACCGGCCGGCACTGAAAAATAATGCCCATGCGTGTGAAGGTGATGGCTACACTCGCTGAAACTTTGATGCAAGTGGAGGGTGAGGACACTGAGTTCTACTCGTCGGCGAGCCGCGGGCCCCGAATCGGCGAGTGGAACAAGATGGCGGCAGAGACAAAGAGGACAACAGGGGTCACAAGATGTAGGTCCTGTAAAGCCCCTGCATCGAACTCCAAGACCAGCGAATAGAAGCAGACCGCGGCACTTGACCGAAATGCGCTGTTGCTTCACTGAGGCGGCGCACATCTGTGGGCACACACCCGGAGCTGGTACAACCTATGGACTGTACATTGCCGAGACTCATCGAGCACATTGGTAACCGATGCTGGGCCTGCGGCGTAATCGGATCGAACGCCGGCGCAACCCAGGAGGATTCATTGTGGCAGCGCACCAATTAGGTGGACCTTTGTGCGGAGGGAGGCACGGCAGGCCCTCGCCCAGTTAACATAGCAGGATGTCCTCTAAAGAAGTTAGACCCAGGATCCGACAGTCCACGATGGAGACCTACGCCAGGTCGCCTAGGGTGACATGGCCAAGACATTGGGACTTGATTATAGAGTTGTATTAAGCTTGTGGGGGGTGTGTTGTAGCATCAACTGGCTGGACCCGCTGGACGCACCAATCCTAAAATAGACGACTGGGAGCTCCTGGGAGGCATCCCTTGTACCCAATAGTAATATACTTAGTTAGGTCACTGTTAGATCGGTGATGCCCCGCGGGGTCCTAGTCCTCGGCGACGGGACAGGACCAGACGCGGGTGGGCCTGAGACCCAGGGATGGAGCTGGGCATTTGTTGGGGCAGGGCAGGGTGGGGGGAGGGGCTGGGTTGTGTGCAATGGATGGGAGTTGGGGAACAGGGAGGGGGGGAAACTGTTGAGGGGGGCAGGCGGGAGAGCCAGAAAACAAACCATCAAGGGAAGCATTGAAGGGAGAGGTGGGTTGGGAACAAACCGAGTAGATGGCATCGGGTAACCTCAGAATTGTGACCTGGAATGTACGGGGCCTTAACAGCTATCTGAAACGTAACAAAGTGATGCTGTATCTAAAAAGGATGCACATTGATGTGGCCCTGTTGCAGGAGACTCATCTCACAAGGGAGAAGTTTGAGGTTGTCAGGCGAAAATGGAGGGGACATGTTGTGGGGGCTACGTATTCTGCGTACGCTAGAGGGGTTATCACTTGGGTGGCGCCGCACGTGCCGCTCCAGGTGCTTAGCTCAACGGTAGACCCAGAGGGCAGAATGGTGGCGGTGACAGGACTCCTGGAGAACAGGGAAGTGCATATCATAAATCTGTACGCCCCCAACCATGATACAGCGGCTTATTTTAGGTCCCTTTACAGCAAAATTAGCCCCCTGGTTGAGGGTGCGGTGGTGTGGGGAGGGGACTTTAATTGCACCCTGAATCCCAAAATGGATTGGTCAGTCGACAGAGCGGGGAAGCCGGCGCCGGCGGCCAAAGCACTGGGGACATTGTTAAAAGATCTAGGACTAGAAGACGTGTGGAGAAGGTTGCATCCAATGGATAGGCAATATTCGCACTATGCAGCACCACATGAACTGCACACAAGGCTAGATTATGTGTTCGTAGCGGCTGAGATAGCAGGTGAAATGGTGGGAGCGGAATACAAGGCCCGGGTACTATCTGACCACTCGCCTTTGGTGGTAGAGTGGCGACACCAACCCCCCAGAGCGCGGATCCCGACATAGAGACTTAGGACTGAGGCATTACAAGATGAGGGGTTCCGGGAGGACTTGAGGGAGGCCATCGAGGAATATTTTGATATAAACATGGGCAGTGTGCGCTCGGTTGGTACAGTATGGGAGGCGTTCAAGGTGGTGGTGCGTGGAGTAGCCATTTCGAAATCTAAAGGGCTCCAGGGGGGCATTGAAAGGGAACTTCAGGAAACGGAAAGGGAGCTGGAGGGCCTCACGCGACATGAGGATACCGCCCGGAAGAATAGCGATAAGATAAAAGACCTACAGTTAACCTGCAGTGGACTCTGGGATAGGCTATGTAGACTAAATTACAAGAAATATACGGCGAGGCTACACGCAGAGGGCGAAAAGCTGGGCAGATTGCTGGCCTGGCTGTATAAGAGTGAGACCCCCCCCGCACAGTGATCAGTGAGATAAGGGATGAGGTAATACCCAGGAGGGGGTGAACGAGGAGTTCCTCAAGTTTTACAGACACTGGACGCAGGGGAGGATAGAAGCCAAGACATACTGGACACGTTAGAGGACATAGAGCTGCCCACCCTGGACGACCTAGAACGCGTGGAACTGGACGCCCCTATCCCCTCGGAAGAGCTGGAGGTGGTGATCCAACATTTGCCCACGTGTAAGGCACCCGGGACGGACGGGTTGCCTAGCGAGTTTTACAAGAAATACAAACAGGAGCTGCTTCAGCCACTGCTTGCTATGTTCAACGAGGCCTATGAGCAGGGGGAACTGCCATTGTCCCTTCGCGAGGCGATGATCATCCCACTCCTAAAACCAGGCAAGCCGGCCGCGGAGTGCGGGTCTTACAGACCCTTGTCCATGCTGAATCAGGACAGCAAAATACTTACGGCAGTGCTGGCCAATAGGCTGAAGAGGGTGATCGGTAAGCTGATACACCCAGACCAGACGGGATATGTCCCCGGCAGGAACATCGCAGATAACCATAGGAGGCTACACCACATCATTGACCACACTGAGGAAGATACTGGTGAGCTGGCCATCGTGTCGCTAGACGCGGTCAAAGCCTTTGACTCGGTGCGATGGCCTTGGTTGAAAGCAGCCCTGAGGGGATACGGAATGGGACCTGGGTATATCAGGTGGGTCCAGTTGTTATACAGCACCCCGGTGGCGAGAGTTAAAACAGGATCCATAATCTCAGATACCTGGCAACTCAGCAAGGGGACCAGACAGGGATGCCCCTGGTCGCCCATGCTATACATTCTGGCATTAGAGCCGCTGGCAATATGTCTGAGGCAACAATACGGGGAGGTGGGGATTAGTACAGTAAGTGGTAGACACCTGGTATCGCTGTACGCAGATGACATGCTCCTTTATCTGCACTATCCGGAGGAGAACTTGCAGTATGTGCTAGAGGTGATGGACCGATATGCCACCCTCTAGGGCATATCGGTGAACCCTAGGAAGTCTAGTCTGTTCCCCTTGGGTAAATACAAGAATGTCCCGTTACAGAGACTGCCTAGCCTGCCAATACCATGGCAGACTGAGACATTTAGGTATTTGGGAGTAAACATTTACCACAGGATCGAGGCGAAGCACCAACATAATACAGAGAAAGCAATAGAGGGGGGTCAAGAACAGCATGGTGTTTTGGTCTAGATTGCCCCTGACCATGATGGGGAGAGTGGCCTTGCTTAAGATGGTGGTCCTGCCCAGACTCCTGCACTTCTTTGTGAATGTCCCGTTTTTGATTCCCAGGAGCCTATTTGTGAGACTTCATAGCGTGTGCAGGGACTTCATATGGGGTAACTCCAGGAACAGAGTTGCCCTGTGGAAACTCAAGAACCCATGTGACAAGGGGGGCATAGGCCTGCCAAATTTTGAGCTTTATTATCTGGCGGGGCAGCTGCTGTATGTGGCCAGGTGGCTGTCGACTGAAGACTCGGCGGAAGCCAGGCTTCTGCGGGAAGACTCGGACCCATACTTTTTGAATGAAGTGGTGTGGTTACAGAAGAACAAACTGGTGGGAAGAGGGCGGCTGTTGAGGCTGGGTTGGGAGGTTTGGCGCAGAATGTGGAGAATGATGGGTGACATAGAGCCGTTCTCTCAGTAGGCCCCGCTGGTGGCACTATGCGTGAACGACTCACAACTGTTCGAGGCGGTCCGTAGATATTGGGAACCGGTGGACCTGGCCACCCTTGGGGACATATGGCAGGAAGGGGAGGCATTGGAATTTCAGAGGTTGCAAGAAGAGACAGGGGTGCATAGAGGCCAGTATATAACCTATGCTAGGCTCATGAAACGGGTAAGGGAGAGATGGCCAGAGACAGTGCTAGCGGATGACCCTGATGCCTCCCTGGAAACGATGTATGATGTTTCGGAAGGCGGGCACGAGATACCCAGAATATACGAGCTTCTAACAGCAAAGGTAGGGAAGGAGCTGCTTCAATTGAGGCAGGACTGGGAGGAGGAAGTAGGAGGATCCATGATAGATGGGCAATGGGAGAGAGCCCAAAAGGTACCATAAAAAGGTATCCCGGAATGCGAGACTCCAACAACTCCAATTGTATGTCACTCACAGGGCTTATTTGACTCCCGGGAAAATTGCAAGGTTTGGAGGCTCGGCTACGCAGAAATGTCCCAGGTGTGGGGAGGTGGAAGCCGGGCTGCTACACATGTTCTGGACTTGCCCGGAGGTGCACAGATTTTGGGATGAGATTAAAACTAAATTGGCTGGTGGGGGAGTGGAGCTGGACGTGGGATCAGCTTGGCCATGCATGCTCGGGATTTTTCCTAGGCCACGGGATTTAAAGCACATAAGCAAAATGAAGGACTTAGCCTACATCCTGACCAAGCGCAGGATCGCAATGGGTTGGAAGGCGGCCCACAGACCCAAGGTGGAGCTATGGTGGACGGACCTCCTCAGATGGGCAGAGGCGGAATCCGTAGTTTGGTTTGAAGCGGTTACTACGGGGGGGGGGGGGGGAAGTAGGGCCCTTCTTGGCCTGGCGGCAATTGGTGACCTCTATGGCAAACCCTCACCAAGACAATAACGAATCAGAGAACTCTGATGAGTGCACAAGCACTGCGATACCTGATAATGCTCCCATAGATGACGTGAGTGTGCCGGCTCTAGTTTGTGGGGTGGGAGGGGGGAGGTCAGAGAATTATACTGTATAATGTGATGGTTTGATGCTGATTATGTACGTCCTAAACAGTTGTAATGTGTGTTATTTTGTTTGCTTTTATTGAAAATAAAAAAAAAAAAAAATTAAAAAACAAAAAAATAAGTTAGCCAGAGATCTCTGCAAACTGTCCTATGTTTTGTACTTCTTTCAAGTTCTATTTATTCCATCGAACGAGCGTGTGCGGTTTTGTCACCTATTTGTAGCTGACACAGGAAAACATTGTGTTATTCAAAATGAGAAACAATTACGGTGTCAAAAAATGTTGATCGATTTGTGTATCAAAGAAGCAGGCATTGCGTGCAGTTTTGCAATGTGTTTGGCATATGGTGGGGGATAAAAACTGTAGCACTTGGCATGGGCAGTTTACAGAGATCCAGCACATCACCCAAAGCATACATCCTCTAACCCATGCATCAATACCACTATAATAAGAACAAGACATTAATTATTAATTCATGTTTAGTTTAAAGCCAACAATCATTTTAGGACAGGGTCCCTAAAAATTATTACTAGTAAACTGACGCCCGCGATGGACATTTGAAGTATCTTGCACAACGTAGCCAAGTGAACATCCTAGTACTGGCGTACCTCGGAGTAGAGTCAGAGTGGGGAGAACAGCAGAGTGGAGAGGAGTCGGGGAAAATGCTCATGGAAGTTGACAGCACCTAAAGAAGCAACACAACAGTGGAAAGCATGTAGGAATAGGAACAATGAGGACACCCAGACACAAACAGTGGGGTCAAATAACAGTGGATAATTTCAATGATGTACTACAATGGGCGATATGCAAGGAGGCTTGCTTGGGGAAAAATCTCTGACTGTGGAAGGAGTCCACCAGCACGTCTTTTGCACTCCCATCCAATGGCCTAATGCCTGTGGACATGGGATCTCCAGCTGCTACCTCATTTTTGAGTAGGGTGGTGGAGTAAACCGTGGACACACTGGTCATGCTCAAGGGGATGCTGACAACCTGCCACACATTTTCTCCCCCTGGTACTCCCACTTTTGCCAACTGGGGGAATTGGAAAAGCTACCTTAGGGTTTGAACCTGTTAGCAACTCTGTTTCTCGCTCCCCACTCACACCCTTGGCAGAAGGGCAGGAGCTATCGCAATGTTACTCAGACTATCAGCCTCTGAACGATGAAGTGTTCCTGGCTCATCCAAAATACAAACTTTTTTTACTGTGACATGGTTTAAAAAAGGGGAGGTGTAGAGTAAAAAGCTTTCACAATAACAAATACAAAAACAGTCAATGATGGCTCAGCATATCTGTAAATTCATTCCTATAAAAAGGCTTCACCAATACTTCATGAAAAGAAATGTGTAAATAATGTATACCTACAATTAACAAAGTTTGTCCTCCACTTAAAATGTGCTTCCAAAAACGTAATGTTAGTATGCTAGATTTGTGATGGACAATCCCTCAATGTAATTTAGAGCATTCTATGAATAGGTGCTTAAGGGTCTGCGGTTGCACCTTGTCCAAGTTTTGTCTAGCACTCCACAAATGTTGGTAGCAAGTTCAATGTCATTCTCATAAATAAAGATCACCATCTTGTATTCGGAAATCTCACCAAATAATTCAGTAGTTGGTCCAAACATTTTTCTTCAAGAGAGGAGCAGTTGAATAGTTTGTGTTTGGCTATGTGTTCTCTGGTATTGGACTCAATCCTGTATCCAGAATTTCTTTTTCAGAGAGCTCAGGTTTATGATCAAATCCTCTGTGCACATATTCAACGTATGTAGTAAGCCCTGACAATTGTTAAGCCAACTGTTAAGGACGGAACACGAACCATTACTTGCCAACTTCTTCAAATCAACAAAAATAAAGTTAGGAGGGGTGTCAGTTCATTTGCCGCAGTGAAAGCGCTTTCCAATTCACCATAGACCTCGGCCCCAATTTATACAGAATTACGGCAATTAGGACCGCATTTGGCAGATATAGCCAATATCCATAACGTCCCTTCAACTTTGTACCAAGCTAATTTTAAACATTGTAGTTCCTCTCCATATAGCAGGCGTATAGTAACATTAGCTTTGTAAAACTTTATAGTTGGTTTCATAGTGTATCAGCTGTATTTGTGATTTATTGTTTTCATTTGGGTAGAAAACGGCACAATTAAGGCACACATTTCTTTTAAGTGAAAAGGAGCTGTTGGCCTCTCCTTGATTGGAAATCCCAAATATTTTCAGCTACTCAGTCGCCAATAGTATGTTCTGCATATGTCAGTGGAACTTTTGTGTTTTCTTTTTAGAGGGATTAAAGATCAAGTTCTTTGATTTGGAAGGATTGATACTCAAGTATGGAGGTCTGGTTGAATAATACAAAATCATCAACATAGGCCATACGCTGTACTGGAGTTGTACCTAGACACATCTCTCCAGGCCTGCCATGTAAAAAACAAAACAAAACAAAAAAAAAAAAAAAAAAAAAAAGAAGGGTACAAGAACACAACCCAGTCGTTAACCACAATGGGTAAAAACACGGCCGTGAATGAGCCATCTCAATCAAGTCTCTCTATCTGTGTCTCACAATGTAAGTTCATAAGTAGGTTTATTAGAGCAATGAGACAACCACATTTTTATAATTATTCTAAAAGTTTAAATCGATTCACCTTATCAAAGGGCCATAATTAAATATATTAGCCGTTGTAGTTGAAAATCTTGATGTTGCAAGTATTGGACCAACCCATCTAATAAAGGTACTCAATCTCTTTCTGAAACCAGATTGGTTCATATCCATAACCTCTGAATGCTGAGAGCAACCCTTTATTTCCTTCAGAACAAGGACAGCAAAGATTTTACATATGCGTTGAGAAGGGCAATAGGACGATAATTGATCGGATTAAATCTACCACCCTTCTTATATATGGGAGCTATATGTGATTTTCTTCTACGAAGAAGGAAAAGAATGTAATAACATTATGTGCCGAAATAATCTGTTGAGTATGAAGGTCCACAACTCGGGGTCTCCCTTGTGCTTGACGTTTGTAGGGCCATCTGGCCCTCGAGATCTGGAGGGTTTGGTTTTCTTAACCAGCTGTAAAATATTGTTGGCCTCAAATTCAAAAATCCAAGTAGAACCTCTGGGTATTTTTAGTTTTGTGGCATAGTGAACTGAGTATGCATGGTTCAAAATAAATTTTGATGAGCAGGCTGGCAGGAGGAGTTGCCGCTAGGGAACCTGGAGCAGTACAAAATGCGCTGCTAATCTAATTTCTATATGAGATTCACGATAACATTTTGTTTGCCCACAATGCATGACCCATTATGTTTAAATGTGTACTAGATGTGTCCTAATTCTTTATTAACCTTCTCAAATACTGAACATTAATGTCACATTTACATATTTGTAAGGTACCAGATGGCCATAGCAATTAAAACCTCCCGGTAGATATTGGTTGCCAGCTAACCAGGCTCTCCGAGGCTAGAAGCAGGAGCTAAATAGCTCCCAGCACTTTTGAACCCTTGTAAACATATAGCCTGAAGAGGTGCTCCTTCCAAACGGTTTCTGGAATAGTATTGGCTTTAGTATACATTTGAAAGGATGCCATATTGTTAATCAAGTACCAAAAACTGAACATGAATTCAGCATCTTTCAGCAACATACATACAATGTTTATGGGATTTTATCCAGTTTGCTGGATTTAGCTTTGCATATTAAGAGACTCAGAAGTCATCTTTTTTACGCAAGAGGCATACATTAGGCCTCAACTCCTTTTTTTCCACCACTGCGCGGTTTCATCACAACAATGAGGTTGACGACAAGCATTGGAGATTATCTACATGTAAATCTTTCACCAAACCTGCTGAAACATTTACAAGAAAATCAGATAACTGGGATGGGGCAGCGTACTCCCAATATTTATAGTTTTGAAGGATTCCTTTTGCGCAAAGCTAAGCTGTAAGGCAGTATGGTCACTGGACTGAGTCTCTATGATGTTTGTTAAAGGAAATACATTTTTAAAAGACAGCTCTGGAGGTAAATATGTAACCCAGTGTAATAAACGTGGACCTAGTTATGAAGGTAAGCATTTAACATCTGGATGCTCCAGGCGTTCATTATGTCACTGCAGTATCTATCCCGGATTACAGCCAGTTCCAATTTGTCTTAGTGTTGTGACGAATCAGATGCGATTGTCCCAGAGACCCTGGCCTGGGACCCTTCTCATGTGGCCAGGTGTGATGCTGGAAATGCATTGGAGGGACAGGGCCTCCATGTCGTTGTCCTGCATTCCTTTTTCATGTGTGTTTTCTGCACAGCAGTGCATGTGGGACTCCTGGCAGTGCAGCTCTTCCTACCCTTATGGCACCTATGAGTGGGGGTACAACCCTATAGCCCTAGTGTATTCTTTAGGCACCTGTGTGTGGCCCACAGAGCAGGGCATGGGTTGGTGACAGCTCCATGCTGAAGTTGACAGGTGCACAGAGTATCCTCCATTTTGGGATACACAGGCCCTGCCATTCCAATCAGTTGATTCCTGATAGGAGACAAGATGGCCCCTGTGGCCTCTTGCTTTCCATTGACTGTAACCTTGTTTTCCCAAAGTCCTGGGAAGCCCTGACTCGGTCCCTTCCCCTGACTGGTGGTTGGGTGGAAGTTCCATATATGGTATTGTGGAGATGTCCAGGCCAGACTGGCTGGAGCCTTCCCAGTGACTGTTTCTTGTGGGGACACCCTTGGGGTGGGACATGGGCAAATGGAGTGTGACCAATATACATTTTGTGTTATGGGTGTCTGGTTTCTGGAGTGTGACATAATGACAAACAGCCCTGCCCAAAACTGGTATGAATGCAGTGCAGAGTGCTGAAAGACTGGGTGCTTGCCCCGATCTCCATCCAGACACTCGGAACAAGGAATGTGGAAGAATGGCCTGAATGCACTGTGGGTCTGATTGGCTGCCTGTCTGAATGCCCCGCTCAATGATTGGCTTCTGAGCTTGGCTCAGCAGTGTGAATGAGAGACCGAACAATATATCTGGGGACCTCCAACTTACTGGAATTGTTCCGAATCTGAAGTCGAAACTTGATGCTTAACCTTGGAGCCCAGCTGGAAGAAGGCTTTGCTATGGCTTTCCTTCGACGCAATCCGAAAGCTGTCGTGTCTCCAAGAACTGATCCAAGAGAGGACCTGGCTAGGAGACCTCTTCCCGAGCTACGAGGGAACATCATACACCAGCTAACCTTCACCAAGGATCCCTGAAGTCAGTCCTCGAAAGGCTGCCGACAGGAGACGGGAACCGCAGAGAAATCCGAAGTGAAGCGCCAGGACGTCGATGACTATCACCGTCGATCGAGGTACGGAGGACTGATGTGACCTCGTCGACCGGAGTCGCAACGCTCCATTGCCCAAGACACTTTGAAATCAAGGACTCCTTGTCCCGCCGGAGAAAGTCAAGGTCGCCGACGAACCGAGGAGAACCCGCTGGTGGGTTTCCCGCCACCCGAAGTCCACAAAGACGCTGAGGAAGATCCGAAAGCCAGCCACGGTCGAGTCTCGATTGTCAACACCAACAACCCGACGCCATTGCTGGGCCTACTTCATTGAACTTTTGCAGCAACAAATTCTCGTCATCAAGGTGCACTGCACACCTCATCTTTGCAGGATGTCCATGACCGATCGTCGACAAGCATTGCCAAGGTTGAAGCTGCTCTCTCAACGACAATGTTCACCTTTTCTTTGCGGAATCTCGACGACCCGTGGCTCCTGCCTTAAAGGGAGTTCACTCAAGAGGGATCCGTCGACGAACCATCGATGAACTCCGCTAAACTCAGGTACATTGGGTAGTAGAACATTTTAGAAGGAACCAAGACCATCTTAAACAATATATGGACTGTGCTTGTTGATACACTTTATTTAGCGGGACAAAGTATTCTGCCATTTGTTAACCCAAGATGTCTTCCTTCCCATGTATATTGTTGTTTCCCTTTCCTATTTGATTTGTATGCCATGAAAATGTCAGCAGTTGGTCCATTTTAAAGGAATCAAGAAAGAGTTAATTGTGGTAAAACATAGACATTGTACCTATTTACTATATTAGAATTGCCAGAGTGGAGTGTTTTGACTATATATATATAGCAAAAAACAAGGAAAGGTGCGCACTCCAGTTCCCTGCATAACCTTCCAGGCCACTGGTATTCTCCTCCGACTGGTTTTTGTGCCAATACACGGATGACGTGTATTGGCACAGAAACCGGTCGGAGGAGAATACCAGTGTCCTGGAAGGTTATGCAGGGAACTAGAGTGCGCACCTTTCTTTGTTTTTTTCGATTTTTGCAGGATCTTGAAGGGTGGAATCTTCAAGACCTGACAAGGTGCTGCACCAGGGTGATATATGCCCGGCTTTGGAGTGCCTCACTGGAGGCTAAACCCCCCCCCCCCTTTCTCCAATGTGGGATTGGGCGTGAGCGTTTTCCTTGCTAACCTGATGACTACATCCACCAGAAGCCCTTGCAGCAGATTATCATCACCTGCACCTGGGGTGAGCTGCAAGTTAAGACAGCCTCCCTGATGACGTGTATTGGCACAGAAACCGGTCGGAGGAGAATACCAGTGGCCTGGAAGGTTATGCAGGGAACTGGAGTGCGCATCTTTCCTTGTTTTTTTCAATATATATATATATATATATATAAACGCCAAAAGCCTGCAGGTATCTGGGCGCAAGTAGACAAGACAGAAACATCAAAATCAAGACAAAGAAGATGGAAATTATTCTGTGAGCAAAAACAATCTCTAAATAAACATTAGGACACACCAATATGACATTTAAAGAGTAAGGAGTAATGAATAATTGACAAAATGATAAGTTTGCACCTTGATAGAGCAGCTCTGCAGAAGAGCAGGGGTAACACGATACGAATGGTCCCCGATAGAATGCCTTCTGGGGGCCTACCCAGGAATAAGCAAACTACGACACATAGTGAAACCCATGGATATGGTATGCATGCTATCTAAAAGATCCATAGCTATGGAATGTAAATCACCCAGGGGCCCACAGTTTGGCAGGTGGCATAAGGAACTGGAGCGCTGGTCAGGAGCCGAAACAACGGTATGGGGAGAAGGAGTGAACAGAGCGGGAGGGGAATTAAGCCCAGCCTACGAGGACTGGAAATCCCTAATACGAGAGGTATTCCACCCATCGGACGACAAACCCCCCTGAGCTTCCCCCTCTCTACCAGAACAATAACAGACTAAAAACGGACTCCAACATCCGATGGAGGAGTCTGCAGATCTGCCAGACCGGGCACTCCCAACCAACCCACTGTCCGGGAATTCCCGATGTCCGTCAGAGGAAGCAGATCGGGCCATGAGCCCTAGTACATACACGTGGCTACGGAGACTAAATGTTTAGTTTATTCACTGTTTTTGTTTTACTTCTTTTTCTCTCCCTTTCTCCCCTCCCCATATTACGTTAACCAGTCATAACTAATTGTTTATTATGTAAACGCTGATAGTTGATAAATGTCAATAAAAACATTAAAAAATAAATGATAAATTTGCACCTTATGTGGAAATTAGATTTGTGGAACGCTATGCACAATCTCCTTGTTCCCGAGTGGTAGCTCTTTCTCACAGTCAGTGGTGCAAATGGAAAACATGTGGTGGGGGATCCCACAACACAAGGGCCCGCGGTGGGTGAGGAGTTGGGGGGGGGGGGATAATGTCTGAGGGGGCGTTGTCTAGAGGGGGCAGGGCACGTAGTGGACATCCAGCAATGCAGGAATACTTTTTAAAAAAACGAAAAAAAAGCACCTGCGACGGTAGCATTGCCTTTTACCACCGGCTTTGGCACTGGTGTGTAATGCACAATGCTCACTACATGTACAAAAGGAATCAGTTGTACATGTAGCAAGCATTGTGCATTACACACCAGTGTCAAAGCCGGAGGTAAAAGGCGATGCTGCCGTTGAGGGCGCTTTTTTTTTATTTTATTTTTTGTATGTATTCCAGCATAGTTCATGGACTTGGGCGGTTGACTCTGGCCGGATCCCAAGATCCGGCTCCATATCTGGTGCCGTATCTCAGATCCGCCGAGAGCCGGCCCAATGACCAGCACTGCTCACAGTTTAATATTGGATACCAAGGAGCTTCTTTTAGCTCCTGCTTATGCAATCTTAATTTCAATCCCTGTGCATTTACCAAAAATGTGCTGTGCAGGCCAAACTGATAGGCCACACCCCCGCCACACAGGAACGCAAGCAACCCCAGCCACGTTTCACCAATTTAGTCCTGGATTTCAGACCAGCAGTGGCAGGGTCAAGACGGACTACAACAGAACGATGGAATGGAAATGTTCCCTCAGCAATGCCACTGCTTATGGTTGAGCTAAAGTCTTCCATAGATCTCTCTTTGGTTTTAGTTCCTCTGGCCAAGTCAGGGCCTGCACTCCACCATTGACTATGCTGAATAGGGCAGATGCGAGATGTAGTCTAAAACATCAGGAGCCAAAGGTTGCAGACTCATGTTCTTCAGTAAAAAAGTACAGGCGTGTGCCTTGCTTTCAATACCTAAGGAATACATCTACACCTCACTGGTAGAGACAAACAAGACGTTGCTTAAGAATGTCAAGGCTAGGTTGGCCTATTTTCAGAATTTCACATGCGGGTGCCAACCTCGAGTTTTTCTACATTAACTAGAATATGCCATGGTTGGGGCTGCAAAGTCCAACAGGCAGCCATAAACTCATACGGTTTACTCAGTGACTGTATACAAAGATAATTTAGCACGTATGCAATGGATACATGCCACCATTCTCGACCAGGTGGGAGGGAGATGTTTCAGAAAGCGGGAGAAAGGAATGTACCCATTGGATTGAATAGTGGGGTTTTAATTAGTTTAGGCGGCAATTTTTTTTTTATCGGGAGTCTCGCGCCTAAATCGGGAGAGTTGGCATCTATGCGTGTGTCCAAGCTCAGCTAACCTAACTCCACGTTGAACTGCCTATTTCAACACCTTTTGCCAACCCAAATAAAACATTCTGGGGTTGGGGCTGGGTGACCAGTAAAACCGATACCAAACGTTCCTGATCGCAGCGTAACGACAGCATTGGGGACCGACAAGTGATAATGCCCAACAGTCGCTGCTCGCGCGTTAATCGCTCACCCAGACACACGAACAGCACAGACTTGTTCTCGGCGGCGGCCATAGCTGTCAAAGTAACTCTAACACACGCCGGGAAAGGGGTCCTTGCAATGCGAGCAATTGCTGAGGTCTACGTCACATGCCGGGACTGGGTGTCCTGTCCGCTGCCTGACTAAAAACATAACACGTTGAGCATGGCTACGCCGTTCAGCAGTACTTCCGCACCACGTGTAAAATGAACATTGAGAAAGTAGGCGGTGTTCAGAAGGGGGCAGGAAATCGCACGGAGGGGGTGGACTGCAGGACAGAGCAGTCGGGCAATGTTGTGACAGCCAGACGTGACATGTTGCGCGGCAATAAGGGGGTGTGAGTCTGATGTCGGTGGGAGTTCCGCTGGGGCTAGAGGGGCAATAGGCGGGGTTTACTTGTGATATGGATGGAATGCGCGTATGGGTTTGATGATGGGTAATGATGAAGTGGGGACTGGGTGTGAACGGAATGGCAGGTGCGGCGTTGCCACGCCCCATAAGGTGCGCCGGTAGATCTCCCAGTAGGTAGCAGGGGAGCATATCTCTCATCTTCAGAGCTGTAGAAGGGGGTCATCGTTGAAGGAGTAAGTACCGAGGTTGTAATTAATAAGAACCCCGCTTGGGAGTTACACAATCTATGGCCTCTCCGGTGCCTCAAAACACAGACTATACAAATAAATGGGCGTATAGGCTTTGTCGAGATCGTGTGATGAGTTGTGCTAGGGAAACGAAGGGCAGAGACAGAATGTACATGCGCTCGACTAGCACCTGTTCCCCATCTTGCTGGTGATAGTTGTAAGGGAATCTGTGTAAGCCTCTTTTCCCGAAGCAGGTACTCGAAACAAAAGCTGCTGCCCTGTCTACGTGTTTGCGTCGATAGTCGGTAGTCCGAATCGGGGGAAAATGTACGATCTACCGTGGTAGAGAGGACAGAAAATCGACTTTGTGCACACACTTTGTCGTTCCTATAGAAACCTTATCCGACCTAGGTTGTTTGGGAGCCCTTTTTTCATTTTCCAAACGAGAACATTAGTACAGGATTAATATTTGTAATAATCGCAATACTTATTTTCTGATGATCCCTAGGTTGTTTATGCAAGCAAATCTAAAATTACAGTAATGATTGTAGGCGTTACCCCACTGCTGACTAGTTGCAAGTAGTACTTAACTTGTTCCTTCGTGCTTTGGGCCCCTCCTTAACCAGTGGCGGGCAACAGAGCAGCCGTTTGGCCTCGTATGTTTTTCAAGGGTAGGATCGGATCGGCTAGCTAGCAGACCCCCACACATCCACTGAATTAAATCGACCCAAATACTTAAATCCTTTCAAATACATATTTTCTGATTTTAAACTACAGTTTTTATCTATTCAGCAGCAATGCACCTCGTTCCTTATAAACTGAAGCTTTTGCATTGGAGTTCAGATGGGGAGTAATGGGGTGTATGAGAAGGGACACATATGAATGACATGAGGAGGGACACACAGCCTGCAGGGTGGGTGTTGTTTGGATATGTGTCCACCCATTGCCTGCTCATGTCCATGCTAATCCCAATGGCAGTTCCCACTCAATTCTGCCTCTGCCTGACCAAATACCTGCTCCCGGGAACTCTTTGAGCTGCCTATAATCAATCCTTACCACCAGGCTTTCCATTCAAAGTGCTTGCAAGTGTTTTTTTAATTTTTTGTTTATTTATGTGCATTTTGGTTTCCAATTGAACCATAAGCACAATACATCATACACATTTCATTTGTTTAAAACGGAACCAATATTACATACTAGATATACAGGAAAAAAAGGCAATTAAGTAAATTAACATGTAATAACAGACTAACCTTTCGTTTCGTGCGACATAGCTATCTCATGTTACATTTCAAATTATTTGCATGTGAATATTTACGGGACTGCTATTATTTCCAAGTCACTTCTTATTTTACAATTTTAATTTCGTCAATACATTTAGCTAAAACATTTTTTTTTAAATAACTCAATTCAACATTCATATTGATAGAAATCTGCTTCTTTAAAAATAAATACTGAAGTTTGTCAATTTTAAACATCATTAAGCTATAAAAATTCGTACAGTTTTGTTTGCTAGATACAGGGTCATTGAGGAATTATTACGTATGGTTGGAGAACATAATACCTATACCACGTGGTATGTTACAAAGTATGCTATTTGTTTATTTCCGAGCTGCCAAATTAAGTCTTACACAATCAGAAATGGTTGTTCAGGGGAACCATGATGGGTAAGAAGATAATTCTGCGCAACTGGAAAACTACTTCGACCTTGAACATTGAGTCATGGATAAGTGAAATGCATGATTTGGCAGAATTGGAAAGGGTGCTGTACAGGAGAGAGGGGAAGATTGGTTTGTTTGATAAAATTTGGGGAAAATTCGTATCATTATACTAGTTAGATGATATTTATGTGTGGGGGTAGGGGTGGTGGGGGTGTACATAGTTTTGTAATTGATGCTTCTTAATTATTATGCTTTATGAGTTTGTTTGATACTGTTTACTGACCAAGCTCCCTAATAACCTCTCTGTGAAAGTTAATTTTAGAATTATGCCTAATACCCTCCCTGTATAAAGTTGAATTGAGAAAATGCCTATTAGCGCGACGTGTGTATATAGTATGGTTTGGATTGCAGGGAATGTTTGAAAGAGCATATAACCCATCATACGCTTACCCTCTTCTTTACACCACCACTCAACTAGAACACAGATATGCTATGACACCATTCGGTATAATTTTTCTCCTCTTACCAACATCTGCCGCACATTCCCCATCATTCTAAGTAAACATTGCTGGTTACACACACCCCAGCCAGGCATTCTCCTCAGGCCTAACGCAGCCACATTCGGTCTGGATAAATCCTGCCAGAACGAACACATACTCCTGATCTCTCAACCACCACACCTACCGCTAAGAAGCGGCTATTATACGAATACCGCACCAGCTGCACACATATCCGGTGCTCACACGCACCTTTGACTCTCTCTACTGATCTGAACTTCGGTTCCCAAGGGCGTTCAACCTACCAGTGCCTTCAGACCATACCAATGGTATATAAGGCGCTATATAAATGCAAAATAACATAACATAACATATATATATATTTTGTTAACTGAAAAAAGTTTAAAAAAAAGGTCTTGTCAGAAACTGAATAGTCGGGATATTCAATGAAATTCGTGTGGCATTGAATATCTCGTGCCACAACTGTTTAGGCGTTAATAATCTGTATTCTAAGTATCTATGGAAAGTTCTTGTCTCCAAACATGAAGTCTTGTACAATTAGTCAAAAGATGTTCTAATGTTTCGTTCACAGACTGATTGTTACAAAATCTACATGAGGTGTCTGGCGATAGCTGTTTAGATCTTGTTGCCAATGGCGCTTTGGTTGACCATAAATGGAATCGTAGTCGCATGATATGTGCTCTGTACTCCTGGTCCGGAAATTTCTGAATATAAGCAGGAACTTGGTTATATGATTTTAATATAAAGTTCCCACATTGAAAGGCCTTATATTGATTACATTTCTCCCATAAAGAGACCCAGTCGTAATGTATAATTTTCTTTTTCACCAGCCCCGGGTTTTAGATTAATAATGACTGGTCTATATCAGCATTTTTCATGATGATCATGCAATATTCTTTCCGGTGCGCATCCGGAAGTGCCTCTGAAGTGCTTTGGCTGTTGGGCTGTTTGGCTGGCGGGGGCAGGAGGCTGCTTTAATGTAGAGGTAATTGTTTGTTTAGATTAACAGCTGCTGAATGGTCTACGCAACGTGGGGTGTTCTTAGTTATTTGAGCACCACTTTCCTCTCACTTTATTTTGTTTTGTATTGGCATACAACTGATTATATTTGATCATGAGGAAAAAAAAATGCCTTTAATTAGAAAAGAGCCGGGAGCTGACTTTTTTGCTGCAGTAAACACGAGACGCGCTAGCCTTGCGGCACTGCCTCTCCCTGAATCCAATGATGTTGATGATGATGATGCTTTACTTCAGTGTACACAAGATTGCTCTTTAATGGGCAAACCCGTTGAGGAGTCTATTGACCCCTCTCAACCACTATTTGTGGAGGAGGAGGCAATTGACCCCACGAAAAACATACATGATACAAGGCCTTCTTTGGAGGACTTGTGTAAACCCAATAAGCCAAATTATGACCACCTCACTGATTCGCCAAGTATTTTTGCACCACCTGATTATACGTTTGATTGTAACACTGCTCCCTTCGAGTCTGATCCTGCACAACCAGCAATGAGCTCCGACATCTCAGCCATGCTGGGCATTTTTAATCGACTGATTCTGCTCAAATTAAGGAAACAGACGGTGGCTATTTCTAGTTTGGCTGCTGAAGTGGGGAAATTACCAGTACGGGGGGGAAGCAGTACTTCTTGCATCTAGAGATGTATTTACTAACCCCCTCCCCACAAACGAGCCAGATGGTAATATAGGGAAATTGACCAGTGGCATAGTGAAGACTCAAACAAGTGATGAAATTATTACAGTACCCACCACACAGGAAGTGGAGGGGTTTTCCCCAATAGGTGACAATGTGGAAGGGAATAAGGCCACGGTGGTTCAAAACAATCAGTCTAGCTGTTGTGAAGGGATTCCAAATGAGGTGGTAATAGATGATTTTGAAACAGAAATATCCAAAAGACAAGGCAAAAAATTAGCCAAAAGAAAAATGAAGTAAATAACAAATCTTCTAGAAAATTTCTAAGGGATAAAGACTTAAAACGCATAATTTTAGATGCTGATGATGTGATATTGCTACCCGAAAGAAAAACAGAAAAACCAAGGAAGGGCATGATCGATGTAGATTTGCAACCATGCTTTAAAGTAACCTCTGACCAAGCCTCAAAGAGTGTATACTCGGAAGGTGATTATGCACTCTATGAGGTAATGAAAAAGAAAAGGAATGACGTCTTTGAAATCTTCAAAGTTTCAATTCAAACCGCCAACAATCCCGAGACAGTTAGCTACAATTACGGATTAGGGTCCAAGGGTTTGGATTACCCTCCATTGGTGCCTGTTACGAACATAAAAATGATCCAACATGCCACCAATATAAGTGAATTACCTGCTTTAGTCAAAAAAGGAGGCAAAACTACTGTCAATACGGGTCTCGGCAGTTCTGAATGGAAAACCTCTAATAGTATCACATGCACAAACCAGACAAATGAATCCTTTCCTTCGGCCTCCTTTGGTAATAAGGATGATCTGTCCACTCCAATCCTAACCAAACCAATGGTAAAAGGGCCGGACAAGTCCGACCAACTTTATAAGGAAGATGACTTGCGTCAATTGATTCTTAAAATGGTCACAGAAAATCTTATTCCTGTAGAGAACAGGCGCAACTTGGGCGACCTTGTGTTGCCCAATATACCAGAGGTAAACATCTTGTATAAAAAGACGGAACAAGAGGTTGAAAGGAAAAAGGATGTTGGGTACTATGAGAATGGTTACGTAACGGAGGGTGGCAGGGAACCGATGGATACTGATTTAAGAAAGCCGGTCAACCCTGATTTACCTGGGCTGATTATGAGATCCCTATTCAATGACGGCGGAAACATATCGCTGAATAGACCCTATAGTTTATCTTTATTCACATCCATTCCTGAGTTAAGGTTAATAACTTCAGCAGACATACATTTAGTCGACTTTATACATAAATTTAGATACGACTATGTACGTCTGGTTATACCATCTCCGCTGGTCAGGTCACTTCTTTTGAAAGAAGCGGAACAGCTGCAATGCAGAGGTTTTGATATTTTGGAACAGAACTTCACAACATCAAATCCATAGCAAATGCACCTAGATTTCCAGGTTATGAGCGGGGCCTAGATCCCAGTGACGAAAGATTAACTGGTAATCTTGAATCCAACTCCAACAAACAAGATTGGAGATTGCTGGCCCTGTCTCTGCGTGAGTCAATTGACACGCTGAAGCAGTTGGGCAAGCCCCTTTAGCGCTCAAAACAACATAAAGTTGCTCAGTTGGAATTCAAGAGGTTGTTTTAACTCGATGAACAATGAGAAATTGATGTTTGTTTTGGCACAATATGACTTTATTATTATTCAAGAATCTTGGTCTACAGTGAAACTTTGTTGGGAAGGATATGATATGTCTGCACTCTGCCCAAGGTGGAAAAAGGAGCCGACCTAGTGGTGGTCTTATAATAGCAGCTAAAGGTTCTAGTCATCTGTTTAAAATTGGGGAACGGTGTGTTTCCAAATGTTTTCTCATACTTGGTGGGGACAAATGAAGAATGTATTCCTTTACTCATCGTTAATTTTTATTGGAACCCCATTCAGCAATCGGATCAACAATTAGAGGTCGAACTGACCAACTTGGGGGGTTGAAATTGAAGTTTGGGCTCAAGAAAACCCAGGGGGGCAACTTGTTACTGGAGATATGAATGCGGACAGCAAATCTGACCGTTTGTACGGTGATGTCATTTATTTGTCCACTGGTACCCAGGTTAAAACGGGGGGAATGCTAAATTGAGAGGAAGATTATGGACACACTTTGCCGAAGTATGCGGACTAGACTTGCTGTATAATGACCACTTCACTTTGAAAGCAAGGGGGCATCAGTCAACAATAGACTAAATATTCCTCTCTTATGGTTTGTCGAAGCGATTGGTGAAATTTGAAATTAATGAGTCAACTAGCAGTGATTACTGTATGCTCTCTATTGAACTATTGGGTAATTACCAACGCCCTATAGCCAAAATCTATAATCATGGTATAATGTCAAATTTTAAAGGAAGTAGAATAATAAGGACATGGAAAAAAACGGTAAAATGTACAGCTACTATGGTAAGAGATTATGATGCATTTTCCAATTACCAACGTGTAGATCACTACTCAGTTTCAAATTTCACTCCCCATCTATCAACCGCCATTACTTGGCTTGAGGATAGTTTACCCACAAGGATTGGGTCGCGAAAAAATAGCAATCAACACACCGACTCTGAGGTACATGAACGCAAATGTTGGTTGAGGAAAGAACAAAGGCTTTTACACAAATCAGGGTTACCTTCAACCACTATCATGACCATGAAAACAAAATCAAACAAAGGTACAAAAATTGGATAATTAACCATTGAGGGCTCCGTTCACAACGTGAAGGTGAAGCAATGTTGAATTCCCTCCGGGGTACGAATTTTTCAAACTTCTGGAATTTGATCAACGATCTGGAAAGACCTCAGAAGGATTTAACGTTGAATGCTATCACATAAGACATGTGGTTGGGCCATTTCTCTAATCTCTACACCAACAATGAGCGGATAGTGAGTATGAAAAGAGATATGGGAATAACTTGGTCTCTGGACCATTCTGTTGAAAACATTGTGGGTCTAATTATAATTAAAAAATCCCAAAATTCGGGTGCTCCCGGTCCTAATAATTTATCAAACAAATTATTGAAACTAAATCCAGTGTTGTGGGCCAAGATAGTGTATCTGTTATTTGATAATGTTTTGTCTCTCAAATATATTCCCCAATCTTGGAGAGTTTCTATTGTTATACCTATATTTAAAAAAGGTTCACGATTGAGCCCCAAAAGTTATAGGCCAATTGCTATTGCAGATCCCAAGTCCAAATTGTTTGCCTCTTTTGGTCCTTTTTGATATTCAAAAATGGATCCTGGACAATCACATCTTTGACCCAAAACAAATCGGGTTCAAAAAGAAAATTGGCACTGATTGTAGTGGGTTAATCCTGAAATTTATAATTGCCAAATCAACGAAAATAGGTGCAAGGCCTTCCTTTGTTGCTTCTATGGACCTAAGTATGGCCTTTGACCTTGTAGATAGAAACACCTTAAGGCTAATATTGAGAGATCTGAACATGCCAAGACATCTTTAGACATTGTAATAGCACTCTATTCTGATACCAGGTTGAGGGTCCGCCTGAATTCTGATGGGCAGCTTTCCAAAGAAATTATAATTCCTAATGGCCTTCGCCAGGGTTGCATGCTGGTCCCCAC